>NC_048309.1:4774219-5077618 GCF_013100865.1 Trachemys scripta elegans
GCATCTGAAGAAGTGAGGTTCTTACCCACGAAAGCTCATGCTCCCAATACTTCTGTTAGTCTTAAAGGTGCCACAGGACCCTCTGTTGCTTTTTACAGATTCAGACTAACACGGCTCCCCCTCTGATACTTGACACTTTCCATAAGCTCCCAGGTCATTTCTGGGCTCAGTCCAAGCCCCTGGGCCAGGGTGGATAAAAATTTAGGATTTTTTTTTTTGGAGGAGCAGCGGGGGAATCAGATTTTTTTCTGTTATTTAAATTATAAGAAGTTTTTCTTTTTAAAAATAAACCTGCTTAAAATGCAATTTGAATGTAATACAAAATGTGTTAAGGCCTAAACTTATTATGATCTTTTAAAACAAATAAAAAATATGCTGAATCCGAGTCTCTAGCAAAAACTTTGAGTTAAAGGCTGCTTTTCTATATAAAGAAAGAATCTGGGGAAAACTTCCAGCTTTTGAGGTCAAGCTTTATAAATATGGCACACTAGGTCATGTACTGTATTAAGGGCTTGTTTTGTTTAATCAAAATAAATTGTATATGCTGTTTTGTGTGTTTAATTAAATTGCAGTTACCATCCTAATGCAACTTGACACAAATCATGAACAAAAAATTAATTATCTAGTAAAAAAGCAATATATCCTTCACCATGTTCTGACGTACTCAAAAGGTACAGTTAATGAGAATCTGAAAATATTAAGCTAAGGAACTGCATAAATAACTGTATATAGCTATAATAGCATATCCTCCTAGGGAGCAAAAAGATGTACCAAATCTAGGGTAAAGGCTCTCTATTTAGTTGTAAATCAACATGTTTGAATGGTTATCTCAATGAATGAGAATGCATCTTGCTTTAGAAAATTACAGAAGTACAAATGGAAAAAGGTGAAATCAAGGCTTTCGATTTGGGGATTTAAACCATGTTTAAATCAATCCAACCTACTCTGGGGCTGGAATCTTTCCAGGCAAAATTTACCCGACACCTTCTAGCCAGGTGAACTGTCACGGCAGCCCTGCCTCAACTCAAAGACTATTATCTTACAATGCTACATTTATCCCTCCTTCCCCACAGCATTATTCAAAGGCTGCATGGCAATCCCATCCCATCCTCTATAGTCAATCCTGAACGGTAACACTGGTTAAACCAGCTGTTCAATGCTTATTTACGGATGTTGTTTCTTTTACTTTAACTTTGCATCATGGTACACCTCTACCCCGATATAACACAACCCGATAGAACACGAATTCGGATATAACGCGGTAAAGCAGCGCTCTGGGGGGGCGGGGTTGTGCAAAGCAAGTTCGATATAACGCGGTTTCACCTATAATGCGGTAAGATTTTTTGGCTCCCGAGGACAGTGTTATATCGGGGTAGAGGTGTACCTCATTTTAGGGCCATGTTCCATCCAGGCTCATGTCTTCCACAACTTTCCAACTGAAAAGTTTACGGCACAACTAGGCTCCAAAATTTAAGCTTTAATTAAAATTAAACACCATGATTGCAAAAAGAATCTTCATAATGTAAACCAAACGGGACCCAATTCAGCCATGCCTGGCTGCCTGCATTTGCAAATAAGACAGCCTGAAACCATAGTTCCAAGAGCTGTAAACCATCCCTGTTCACTCTGGATCATAACGACAACAATTAATATGTCACAATAATGAATTTTTTCACTGCTGATCATTTTAGCAGAAACATCCCGCTAGCGTTCTTAGCCATCATTTTTGAATGCAGCAGTGGATACTGGGACAGTGAGGAGGGTGGTTGCTGTCAAGGATGAGGAACTAAGAGTTGATGCCCTTCACCAAAATTACACATCACTTCTGCCACTGCCCATTACATGAAGGTAAAAGCAAAAACTTCTCCCCAAAAGTAAAACCCTCAACTGTGCTCCTTGGTGCTCAAACCAGCAGATTCACTGGGCACCAATGCCCCATGTTTTCACCACCTGTGTGTCGAAGCCTCCAATTCCTCACCCCTCTGATAACTCCTACAACACAGTTCTGTGCTGCCTGTACAAAATCCACAGCACAGTAAACTGAACGCTGGGAGGCAGCAGAAAATAGTTTGGTTTGGTTAGTCAATTTCCTACTCAATGACCATACTTTTAAAAACGTTTGGTGCTTGCCACAAACCTGTCAGGCTGCTGCATAATTCAGCACTAGGATGCCACCGAAATCAGGAACCATTGTGCTAGGAGCTGTACAAACATAGAGCAAGAGACCGTTCCTGCCCCAAAGATCTTACAGTCTGACAAGCTAGGACAAAGCGTGGGATGAGACACAGGAGCAGAGAGCCAAAGTTACTTGCCCATATCACACGACAGAGTAGTGATAAAGCTGGGAATAGAATCCAGATCTCCTGACTCCCGGCCCAGTGCACGCTATGCACTAGTCTATGTTGTCTCTCTACATTCCCTTCCCTCTATTTCACACAGGGCTGCCTGCAGGATTTAGAAAGGATTGGACGAGAAATTGTCTCATTGCTGATGATTGTGGACCATGTGGAAAGGCAGGAAGACGACTGCAAGAATGGGAGGTGGAGAGTGAGCTCGGTGGCATGTCCACTCTTTTGCACTTTGAGAGACACCCCGTTATAACGAGAATTGTTTGTGAATTGGGATGTTACATGAGGCCATTTTTTCAGACCTGTCACTGTTATGGTGCTTTACAGCACCCATCTGTCTCTGTACAGCCCGCTGCACTGGGCTGTTACCCTGTGTACATTTTTTAGCAGGGCATTAATATGGAGTGTAATTTGTGCGTTCGCACACATCTAGACAAATTGCACGAGGCACTCGGTACGCCCCAGGAAACACAACGCAGCAATCCTCCTTTACAAGGGTCAGTCACAAATTTTGTTTTATTTGATTTTTAGCTGCAATATTTATACATTTCTCTCCCGGCCCTTTGAAGAAATTCCACTGTCCAATACATCTCACTGGAGCTGAAAGGGAGCGTCTCTATTTCTCTCCTCAAATGTACCTATTTTTAGATTTCAAATGCTGGCAGAGTGCCTGTGACCTTGTTAACCTGCTTTGCAGCAATCTCGGCTTCTCTTTAAGGGGGCTTTGCAGTCAGGCAACCTTTGAAAGCCACTCTCTTTTTGGTTTGCTGGTCGACTGAACCTTTCCCATTGCGATGGTTGCTGTTTCATTTGACAGTGAACTCGAGCGGCAAACACCTAAATCCAAGCAGCAACCCAGCCTCAAATCACTCGCTAAGCTGTACCAAAAACAGCTCTTGGACCCTACTCTTGAAACCTGATTGTTCCAAGGAAAAGGAAGCTGCTAACCACGGAACAAATGGAAATAGGGGATGGCCTTATAGACAACCTTGCTCAGCTCTCCTGTCCTTGTACATGCAATAACTAAGCCAAAGCTTCAATACGATGTAGAAAAGTAATTATCCACCAATACAAATACGTTGCTTCCCAACAGGGTAGCGGCTCCCAGCAAGAATGCAGCGCTCAGATCCTCTAATTACAGCCAAACGGGATGATGTGCAGGAACAGAGTAAATACGAGGAAACCCAGCTAGCCCAAGTACTTGGAAAGCTTCCCCTTTAATCCTAAAAAAGGCGTAGTCAGCTACGCATCTGCCCAGCTCCACTCCTCAGTGGGCCCAGAGGTGCGTGGGTGCGTCAGAGAGCAGGGCATAGAGAGGAGAGCGCCGTGGCTGGAGAGCATGTGAAGAGGAAAGCTGTTGGGAAAAGGAAGAGAGAGGGGAAGATAGCATTCGATCCTTCTGGGCTGTGCTCTCCTTCAACCTCCTGGGCTAACTCAAGCCAATGGCTTTTAGCGTAGGCCTCTGTTTACGCTTGCAATAACCGAAGCTACCAATGAACTGAACGCTGGGCAATCACATACCATCTCTTCATCAGCTCCCCCTTCTCGGATTCGGGGCTCTCCAGAGATCCCTCTTCTCGGGCTCGTGAATGAGACGAAGCACATAGAACCAGAGAGGCCGAGAGGGAAGCAGAGTGTGTGTGTGGGTGGGTGAGGGTGGGGCTGTAGAAACCCTGCATTGGTTAACCAGAACCTGGGCCCAAGGGCGGCGAGCATAAATGATGATCAGACCTGGCTGGGGAGGAGCACCGGGCAGTGGGCAGGAAAGCTGAGGAGAGCCAGGGGAGAAGCAGCTGGGAGTTTCCTCTCTTGGGTGAAAGGCAGAGAGAAGCCTGCGCCTAAGGGGCGTTTGACCTGAAGCCTGAGGGAAGCTGTGCTGGCAATTCCTCAAGGGACTAGAGAGAGCAGGTCAGGCTCCTGCACGAGGCCCGGAGGGAGGGTCTGGGAGAAGCAGGGAGAGACTCAGCCCAGGCGCAAGGGGAGACCCTGCGGGGAGCCGAGCAGGAGTAGCACTCCCCGATGGAAGGGCCAGGGGTGGAATGCTGCCGGGGACTGGCTCACAGGAGCCCTCCGGGGGGAATATGGCTGGTAGGAAGACGGGGTCAAGGGAGGCAGCAGCAAGGACTCTGGTGGTGCAGACCATGGCTGGTCAGTAAAGGGGCTTTGGCCTCCCAGCGTAGGGGGAGGGCCTGGTTCCCTGGCCCGCCATGGGGGAATGTGGCATGAACTCTTCTGATATAAGGGACAAGGACTTTTGAAGGCCCTGGGATGAGAGGCTGTAAGGACCACAGGGCCCAGAGTCAGGAACAAAAACCTGATGGAAGGACTCTGGACTTTGTTACCCTGGAAGAAGTCGGATTAGAATGTGTGTTGGCTAAAAAGGTCGAGTCGCAACAGGAGACAGGCTAATGTTGGACCGCCATGAGCATCGGCAGGGGGTGCTAGAGACGGAAGAGCTGCCACGCTCCACCCAGCCACGAGGGAGCACGCCTACGGTGAGTGCAACTCTTCCACTAGGAGGTCCATACTTCTAGAACTCACATACATTTAGTATGATTAGTACTGCAGTGGCCAAACAGGAACCCTATTACGGCCCATTGTGCTAGGCGCTGTACAGACCCAGAACAAAAAGGTGGCCCCTGCCCCAAGGAGTTTACAACCCAGGTAGAAGCAAAGAGACGACAGATGGATACAGACAGAGGGAGGGAGTACAAAGAAACATAGAGACAACACTGGTCAGCACGATTGGGTCTGGGCACATCAGTGGTCTAATGGCAAGCGAGCGTTTTCCGGAGGATAAGCTTTGTCTTTGCTGATATCCGAACAGGTACATGGGCTAGTGCAGTAAAACGAGTCCAGTTCTAAACCCGTCGGATTGTAGGACTCAAAACTGAGCTTCCTGACTAGACGACATGGGGTGGAGAAGGGCCTGGGGATACTGAGAAACAACAATGCTGAGGAGAGCCAAGAGGAAAGTGTCTTAGGGACACTGAAAAGCATTAGGGACTTTTTTAGCAGGAGAGTCATGGTATATTTAACCCCTTCTGTGCTGCACGATGTACAAGCTACAGCCTACAAACACGTGATTCTATTGCCTGCTGGATGGCTCCGTCTAGCAGGGCTGGTCAAAAGATTTCAACCAACAAAGGCGGGGCAAGCGTAGGGTTTGGTGGGGGGTTTTGGACTAGCTTTACTCTCGCGTGCCAACAGGGTGGGCTGTTGGCAAAACATTCACATGCAAGACCCCCACGTTCCTAGAAAGTCAAAGCAGGTGCAGGAGCGAACAGGTCAGAGTAATCCGCAAGGGAGCACAAATCTTTGGGAACCCCTCCGTGGGCATCGGGGGGCCCATACGCTCGTACAACAAGGCAGGTGTACAGAGCTCGCTTGGAGGCCCTGTGCAATGCTCGCACCCATACAAGACTCTTTCCAGACCTGTGTCACACTGTGCTGCACATGGAGGGCAGAAGATGACTATTTGCTTTCGTTAGGTGGCTCAGAAGAAACCCCTCAAGCCACCTGCGGAGGCAGCACTGACTTGGTCTCAGCGGAGCCCTGCTACAGTCCCACCCGGAGCAGAAGAATAATGGCCGCTGGGAATGGCATGGGACATAAAGATAGGAGGAAATTCGGGGATGAAGAAGGCCTGGAGGACTACCCATGCACTACCCATGTCAGGTCACATAGTAACAAACCAGATTCCCTCTTGTCCCCATCACATGGAATTTGGAAGGGTAGCGGTGTGGCATATGGAATCCCATGGAGCAGGCTGCAATGTCATCGGTGTACCCTAGTGTATAGCCCCTGACTGGTGGGGGGTCGGAGGGGAAGGGAGGGATCTTGCTTTGCAATGCAGCTGGAGCGTTAACTCCTCTCACAGCAATTGCCGGCACATATTTTACAGGGTGTTTATGGACGTATTACACAGAGCTGGCAAAAGGCACAATATTAAGCAGTGCAGAGACACTAGTGCAATTCATAGAGAGAGGCCACACTACAGCACACAGAAGGAAGTTCAGCTAGGATAGCTGATGCCAGCAGTTGGAGTTGAAATACTTTGTCTCAAGAGCCTAGGAGAGGGAAGACTGTGGGCAAGAGACAGAGAGAGATAATTCTGAAAAGAGGAAGACTTGAACAAGGGAGATTTCCCAAGCAGACAGAATAAAACCTCCCTTAAAGGGGCCCTTGCTCATTTCTGACAAAGCTTCCCAAAGTCCAACATAACTAGCCTTTTCCCAGCAGTGCTAGCTACCCAGCTGTGTGTCTGTAAAGCACCACTTCTGCCTCTCATACCCTTGCTTTGCCATGGTCCCCCGGTCTCAGGGATGTCAGAATCTAGTGACTGTGAGCATCAGAATTCACTGCTGAGGGCCCAGTTCTGATGCCAGAAATTCTGAAGTGTGAAGAGGAGAAGGAGAGCGTGTGCATGTCTGCATGTTTTTGGAACAGATTTTCAGGAGTTTATGAGTTTCGGTTTTGGTCTTCAAAAGTCCACACCAAAGGGTGCCCCCGCCCACAGCTCTGGGTGTACAAAGTAAATTTAAAACATAACAGCGTGGGACTTGGGCATCTAACCGTCTTTGCAAGGTACGCATACAACTGCATGCTGAATTTGGATGAGCTGTTACCACACATACATTTGCAGTGACTTAAGTGTGCAGCCAAGTGGCTAGTTAGATACATTTTGTATGAACAACTGCACATTCTGCATTGGTAGTCACAGCAACTGTGCACCTGAACTGGGACATCTGGGTCTGTATCTCAAAATACACATGTCTTGGTCATCAGTAATAAAAAGGAATAAAGGTGGAAAATGTTTTTAATAAAGTCTGGGAGCACACGGGACCTTGACACTGTCCCCTCACCATTTTTAAAGCCTAGAGAGGGCAGGTCTTTACAATTTAAAAATTCAAAGTCGACCACTACCACTGAGAAATACTATTCCTCCCCAAGAGCCACAGTTTTCCCTGGGATATAAATACAACGTGTGAGCTTCCCAAACAATGAACACTGATGCCACATGTGTGTGCATTCCTACCTCTATCTAAGACAGACGAGTCTGGGGCACAGACACAGACAGACAAAAGCCATGTTAATTTCAATTTCATCAGGAGAGAAAATTGTACTTTTGAACAATACAGAGGAAAAAAAACTGTATAGAAAAGTTATGTATTTCTTTTTTAACTAGAAGCAGATAAATGAGAACAGAGTTCTGCCTTTCCACAGAGCGTTTTCCTGTAAATTCACATAGCAGATTACTGCTAAGTCAGGTGTCCCAACTTGGGAGTATGTCCGTTCGATGATCTGTTTGTCCAACACCGTTGGGAGGATGCAAATTTGCCTCCAAAGTCACCATTATTTTACAACCCACTGATGTTTTGATGCACCGAAACATCACTCGGCAAGGCGTCAGTGCAGTCATGACATCAGTTTGTCCCAGAGAAAATGACAAAGGTGGTAACTGTAGACTGAAATAAACTTAATATGGCACCCACACACCCTCCATCTATATTTTATGGCTTGGGGTGGACTCCTAGATTGGTACCGAAGAGCACACAGTTGCTATCTACAACGTTCACAATCCTGGAGACTAACAATCAGTCCACCAAGTTAAGTAGGAAGGGAGAAACTACACTTAGAATAGAAGCAGACCAAAGTATCACCTTCGGGTGTCACATGAAGAGAGAGAGTATGAGAACTTAGGGGGTTACCAAGGGGGAACCGAGAGGTGGCCGAGTTGAAACGTTTTGGGCTGACTTTATCTGCCAGGCAGGGATTTCACATGAGCACAGGCCATATGGGGAGTTATCACATGGGAAACCTCTAATAAAGTGATCTTTTAAGAGCGAGTCCTGCACACCCCGGGCTCCTACAGTACTGCACAAGACGAGAGAGAGCAAACTTAATTCTAAATGATCTAGAGGAGGGACTGGGTGCTTCCAAAGAGCAGTCATGAGATCAAACAGCCCTTCCCCCCTCCCCAGGTTGTTGGTTCAAACCTCAGCCCCAGTTGAGTTCTGAGTGCAAGTCATTACAAGATGCTAGCTGCTCCATGCTCTATCTGAAATCAGCTTGACAGCTTTGGAGGCACCAAGATTTGGATGGGCACAGAGAGTGATTTGCACCCTCCTTGTTGCTAGAGGTGGTTAGGTCTGATTCTCAGTCTTTTTGTGCAAAGCAGCTGGGAAGTTGGCTTCTTGAGGGCTGCCCCTTTAAATCTCAGTCATCCAGAGCCACCTCCCAACATAGTCATGACATAAGAACGGCCATATTGGGTCAGACCACAGGTTCATCTAACCCAATAGCCTATCTTCCAACAGTGGCCAGTGCCAGGTGCCCCAGAGGGAATGAACAGAACAGGTCATCATCAAGTGATCCATCCCCTGTCGCTCATTCCCAGCTTCTGACAAACAGAGGGACACCATCCCTGCCCATCCTGGCTAATAGCCAATTGATAGACCTAGCCTCCATGACAGTGGTTCTCAACATATTACACATTGCAGGCCACATATGCGGCCTGCAATGTGTAACGTGGGCTGCAGGGGCCGGGTGGCAGGGCAGTGGCAGCCCAGACCCCTCCCCTGGACCCCTGCTGCGTGGGCTGCCGCCCCTGGACCTCGGAGGTCAGCCGGCCGCCCCAACACCAGCTGGGAACCTACAACACCGGGCACACCCGCAGCCTTTAGCACACATGCTAAAGCAGCACCCCTGTTCCATGAATTTATCAGATTCTTTTTCAACCCGTTATAATCTTGGCCTTCACAACAGTCTCTCGTAAGGAGTTCCACAGGTTGACAGTGCGTTGTGTGAAGAAATACTTCCTTTAGTTTGTTTTAAACCTGCTGCCTATTAATTTCATTGGGTGACTCCTGGTTCTTGTGTTATGAAAAGGAGTAAATAACACTTCCTTATTTACTTTCTCCACACCAGTCACGATTTTATAGACCTCTATCATATCCCCTCTTAGCCGTCTCTTTCCCATGCTGAAAAGTCCCAGTCTTATTAAACAACACAACAAAACACAACACACACACACACACACACACATGTCACATGCAGCTAAGAACAAGAGAGCAGGCCTGTCACTGCTCTAAATTATGTTAGCCGGGGTGGGGAGCTGCAAAGAGGACGTAAAGCTACCTTCCCCTGCTCCTCTCGGATCCCGTGCTGAGCACAGCTCGCCCAGACCAGAGAATCGGCGGGTGTTTTGAATCAATTCAGCAAAGCAGCAAAGGAGACGCCTGTATCACTGCTGTACCTGTTCTGTGGATGGAAACCTTCAATCTAGCCATTCTGCGTGCCCCTCCAGCAGCAGCCCAACTATAGTTCCTGATACAGCATCTCAGTTTACGTGAAGCATTTAAACAGACTTGCAGATCTGAAGAAAGGAATAAAAAACTGAGTACCTCCTCTAACAGGAAAGGGAGTGGCAAGGGAAGTGGCAGAATCAAATGAAGAGTTCAGACCTTTTTTGGGAAAGCACCATCAATGAGTTCTCCCCTCCGGTGAGCCTTCCTGTTCAGAGTGAAAGCTGACAGGCCTGTCCCCGGATTGCTCCCATCTGTGTTGACGTGGTCCAGGAAACTCAGAGCTTGTGTTTCATACATTTACTAGACAAATGTTTTACTGGGGAGTGGAAAGATATATACCCCGATGGAATTACTGCCTGAGTTTTTGCTTTTCCTAGGAAGGATTATGTTAAAAAAACAGCGCTGATCAAAATCAAGGACAGGAATGGTGCAAAACTTACTCCACTAGCATCTCACAATCATCTTTTCTTCCCACTTCAAGCGCCTCGGAAGGCTGTGCTCCCATATGTGACACAGACTGTCACTGCATAGCCAGCGATGGGCATAGCTATAAAGACAGATACTCTGAGATAACAACATCCTGTGATACACAAGCAACTTCCCAAGAGTTGCCGCCATTTAAGCTAAAAGCAAGGTGTTATGCCTGAGAGCTTATCACCCCCAACAACTGGAAACCAAGAACAATCGCGAAGTTGCCCCTACCTGATCTGACCCACAGACGCACAAGTTTAGTGCTTTCTGGAAATACCTGGAATGTCCTGGCATTCCTGCTGGTGAAATGGATTTACTACAGCTGCTGAAGATGCACCAGTATTAATAGGGTTAATGATATGTTGATTTTCCTCTCCTGGAATGGGCATTATTGAATGATCAGCAAAGGTCTCTGGTAGTCACATGGCCACTTTCACAGTAACAAGCCAGGGTAACTTGTAAGAGCCAAATTTTCAGCCCGAACATACCTTATACATCGCTTATACATTGCCTGTCCCTTCCACAAGCAGCACACCTAACAGCTAGGTGTGCGATACTGCTTCTAACCTTCTGTCACTCTAAGCTGCGGTCATGAATCAAGGGTCTCTCACGTAAAGCACCCGTTACCAACAAAAGTGAAAGAACTTTGTTCTCAGCCTACGCAAAGGGCCGTCACTTTCTGATTCATCCCAGACTAATCGGAGTGCTGAGTTACAAATTGTTACCTGTGTATAACCAAGGAGGAGACATTCCCGCCTTACACACAAAGTAAGGTTGGTTCTTTAGGGTTTTCTGGCCAAGACTGACTCACAAAGTAAAACACAATCAGAAATGCAACCTCAGTTTCCTTTTTTCAATGAAATGCTCCACACTGTCAACGGCTGAGAGCCCTGCACCCAGAGTGTTAACCCAAGACTGAAGCAGAGTGAAAACTGATTTGAGATTGCCACGCTTGGGCTTCCCCTACTCTGCTGATGTCACCTATTCCAGCATTTTCCAGAGGGGGAGGCATACCTAGAGGGAGACCCTGAAATGCCAGCACCATCCAAACCCCATTTTTTCAGTTAATACTGAGAAGAAGCAATCCCACAGCACAATGGGCAAAAACGGGATTCAAATGAAAGTGAATGACACAGAGGTTTGTGAACAGGAGAGCGCATGGGGCATGGTATTTCTAGTTTTTCAGAGGTACGGGCCCCTGAGCGATGAGATCAACAGGGTGGGAGTGTGCTGGGGAGTGGGTGTCCTGATCTGAATAGCCAAATTAAACCTGGGCTGATTCTCCAGATCTCCAGGTGCCTGTGCTTGGAGAGCACCTCCCGTAGCGCAAGCACCACTGGGTTATCAGTCAAGTGCAAGGCCTAACGCCAGCTGTTTTCTTCAGCTTCAAAAGGGGGCGAGGGAGCCCAAAGGCCAGTTATCTCCCCTCTACTCCATGACACACCCATGCACTTAAGACCCAAACCAGCTTGACAGCAGCCATCCCACGGCTCAGCCCAGGCAAGCTATTCAGACAAAGGGTTCCTTTTGCAAAGTCATTCTCTTTCACTGCACCGGAAAACTAGGGGTTCCCCTTTTCAGTGTGACAGCTTTCCGGTTAGGCCCACCCGCTTCTTGCATTTGCCAAGAAGGCACCTCCCTTCCCATGGCCATAAAGCGCCGCACCCATCCCCCAGGACGGCACTGCCTGTCCTTGCCCCTTAAGGCAAGTATGCTCCTGCTTCTCTTCCCAAAGAGACGCCACTCAGAGTATGTCTACAGTACGGAGACTGTACCAGCACAGCTACATCGCCGTGATTATGCTGGCTTAACTCCATCATGGAGACGTAACGTACACAGAGGGGTTTTCTGTCAGTGTAGTAACTTTACCTCCTTGAGCAACGGTAGCTAGGTTGACAGAAGCATTCGTCCATCAACCTCCCTGTGTCTACAAGGGGGGTTAGGTTGGAATAGCGACACTGATCAGGGGGTGGATTTTCTCCATCCCTGACCGATGTAGCTATGTCGACCTTAGGCTAGCCCTAAGAGAGAAGCAGGACACTCCTGAACTAGCTGGTGTGGGGCAGAAGAGGAGGGAGCTGGGACTTTGGCCAGACAATTGAATTCCCCAGCCCCGTCACACAGACCACATGGTGTAAAACACAGAAACAATGGATGAGACACAACCCAGGGGAGTGGAGCTCCAGAGAATGTGTCTGGGAAGTTGTAACTGTGGCTCCCCCAATTCAAGCCAGCAGAGACCGCTTCATACATCATCAACCACTGTTTACACAGGGGAGGGACCAGATGAACCACTGTCCCCCCCGCAGAGGAAAGCAGCAGTGTTTAAAAAAGGACTTCTCCTAGAGGAGATCTATTTTTTTGCCAGCGTATAAGCATGAATCTAATTGCCTTTCGTGTGGGTTTCCAGGACTTCCCTGGCTGTTTCTGCTAATCATCAGAGACATCTATTTAGAGCAGTGGTTTTCAAACTTTTTTTCTGGCGACCCGTTGAAGAAAATTGCTGATGCCCGTGACCCAATGGAGCTGGGGATGAGGGATTCAGGGTGTGGGAGGGGGCTCTGGGCTGGGGCAGGGGTGTGGGAAGGGGTCAGGGCTCTGGGCTGGGGGTGCGGACTCTGGGGTGGGGTTAGGGGGTTGGGGTGCAGGAAGGGGCTCCGGGTTTGGGGGGGGGTCAGGATTGGGGCAGGGGATTGGGGTGCAGACTTACCTCCGGCTGCTCCCGGTCAGTGGCACAGCTGGGGTGCAGAGGCAGGCTTCCCGCCTCTCCTGGCGCTGCGGACCGCGCTGCGTCCTGGAAGTCGCCAGCAGATTTGGCTCCTAGGCGGAGGCATGCAAGCACCGCCCCCAACTATCCCAGACTATTATCTCTGCCAACAGGATCCATGCCTCTCCTTATCACCTATTACAGCCCAATCTGAAGTCTAGTCCTAACCCCATCTGAAGTCGGTTACTACATTCAAGCAATTGAAGCTGTATTGTTCTATAACCTCCTTCAGTCTGGGTCTGTCATGACCTTTTACAGAGCTAGAAAGGACTGAGGTCAACACCAGACTCACTGCAGGATGCAGGAGAAGTTGAAACTACGTGTGTGGGTGGGAGACTCTGATTCAAAACGCTGACACCTTCAGTGCTAACCAAGGAAACACCATAAGCGGCAAACAGCTGGACAGTCAGACTTCACAAGTTCACACGGTGGCAATCCGCAAACCCTTGCATTCACATGAAAGAAACAGCAACTCACAACAGTTCCAAGGACTGATACATTGAAGATCCCGGACGACCACTCTGAAATGCTTTCAGTTTTACATTGTGCACCTAGTGCTCTTGCTAAGTGCGTTTTGAACACATACTAACAGAGGAGGGAGGAAAAAAACATCACGCTGACAAAATGCCAACACCACGAGCGGATTCGTCCTCCGCCCTCCCTGCAGCAAAAAACAAAACAAAACAAAAAAGAACCTTCCTCTTTTACCCTCTGGCCCGGAGGAAGAGCCTGAACGAATAGGCTTCTCAAGGTGCCTGGAACATCAGCAAATCCGCACTCTTTTAGATCAAGTCAGGGGAAATTCTAGACAGAGGGTCTTCCCCCACAGCGGGTGGGGCCGGAACATGAGGGGAAACCCAGTTTAGACCTTTATAAAGCAAAGTCAGCTTCTTGAATTTCACCCCGAACTGAGCGGGAAGCCCTTGCAGGTTACAAAGCACAGGTGTCTTATGCGCCACCATTAAACTGCTATATAAGCAGGGCACAACAAATTTGTTTTAGACACAACAAATCCTGCATCTTGGCAGGGGGTTAGACTAGCTAGATGACCCTGGCGGTCCCGTCTAACCCTATGATATTGGCTGATGTTTCTGAACGGGACTGAAATGCGGACCCCAAGCAGAGCGCCTTCCTGCAATCCAGGGCTCTCAATCCAAGGATCTCAGTGCACTTTGCCAAAGGAGCTGGTAATGTCCCCAGCACACAGATTGGGCAGCAAAGGCTCATAGACATTAAGTGACTTGCCCCAAGTCACACAGGTTAGCAGCAGGGTTTCCCCAAGACTTCTCTACTCTGACCACTGAACGGCCTCTCACGCAGCATTTCAACGACGTTCAGCTATGCTCGTCACACCAATTTGCATTGTACAATAAAGGTGTGTGTGTGTGTGTGTGTGTGTGGGGGGGTGTTATGCCATACCCTAGGGAGAAGAGCTCTCGACAGTCCAGTCAAAATGCCTGTTTGCTTACTTGCTAACTCGTGGCATCAGGTAACATAACCAGGCTCAGAGACATTTCTGCACCCTGTGTGCACTCAGGACAGCTTTATTAAGTTCCCCCACCCTGTCCCTAATAGGCAGGAAAACGCTGCATTTGCTCTTCAGATCAGTCCCGCATGCTCTTGTCGTTTGCACAGGAACTGTACCTCTCCTCCGATCCCCTGCCCGTTCCCCTCGCAGCAGTCAGATTACTAGGAGCTCAGGGCCCATCTTCCAGGCACTCAGAGAGCGGTCCCACTGTGAAATGAATGGAGCAGGCAGAAGGTCGCCGGACTCAGCCCTAGGTTATTTTAGAACACTACACTGGGACTGGACTTGATGCTTTAAAAGACAGAGAAGCCACAGCGCTTGGAAACCGAGTGAGTCAATTTAAGGGAGGGGGAAGAGAAAGAAATCCCATATGATGGCAAAATTCATGCTGGTGAAGCCCGTTTGCTGCAGGACAGGGTGCAGCAGTGAGAACGCTCCAGGCTCTAGAGCAGTGGTTCTCAACGTGCGGCCCATTCAGCACACGTGTGACATCCTCAGAGACGTAGGGTAGTATAGCTATTGTGTGGATGTGGCCCACACAACACACAGAGAGCTGCATATGCATCCCACAGTGGTAAATAGATGGAGAACCACTGCTCCAGAGGGACTCCCAAAGCCGCGCTCTGAAACACCTGGCACGTCTCAGCGCAGCCAACAGCGCTCTGCCTTCTCAGACGACGGCGCCCCACACCGCGACGGCTGTCTCACAGCCTCGGCACCCTGCGCTTGCTACCTGGCAGCGGTACAGGAAGTTGTACAAGCTATTATTAGGATTGGTATTTTTCTTTAGCAATCTGGTTTAAAAAAAGAATAGAAGGTGGCGCTTGAAAACATACCAGACACTTACAGGCCAGCCTGCAGGAGAGAAACCCAGCGTGCTCCACCTTCTTGACTGCTTGGGGCAACGGTGCTGCCATTGGGTTGCGCTGTTCTCCTCCAATCCTTAGCGGACAGGAACACCAACTAACGGCCCAGAATAGGAACCGATCATTGCCACGCTGCTGTCATTGCAAGGGATCCCCAACTAATACCCAAACCAGTCCAAGGGCCAGGCCCTGAGCTTCAAAGGCCACCATGAACAGGGACCAAGCTACTCAAGGGGCTGCCTCTCCCTACACAGCCATGAGAGCCGTGCACCTCAGGAATAGTAGCTTGTCAGTGATCCATGCAAGCCCCCAACCACCATTCTGTCCCCAGCCCCGCTCAAGTTTCTGACCCTTAGTGATCATGTAAACTCTCCGAGCCTCCATCTCCCCCCATTCCTTAGTGGGGAGTAATGCATCCCTGCCTCACACGTTGAGCGGTGAAGCCTAATTCCTTAGGGTTTTTGAGGTGCTTTGAGATCCCCGTATGACCAATGCGATTGGAGTGCAAAGCAGTATTGTTAATTTCCCCTCTGCATTTCATCACTCTTATAAATTCAGCTTCCAGCAACAAATGCAGATGAGTCTGTGCAGCTGGTGGGAGAGGAGAAACAGTTTTATGGGATCCTTTTACCATCCAACAATTGTGCTGGCATCCCAGAACACAAACTAAAAGGCAGACACTTATTTTAAACTTGGGGTTGGGAGGGAGGCGTAGGCCTTAGCCAGAAAAGAAGGAGAGGGCCAAGTTATTTCCAGTCATTGCTGGTGATAAAGAATGGGTGTTATTTCTCACTGTACCTCCAGCCTCTCTTGCTGCCCCCTCTTTTCACCTAACGAACCAGGCACTGGGACGGAGCTTGCTTTAGGAGAAGGGGGAGCCAAGGAGACCAAACCTACCCAAAATGGGCACGTGGCATCAGAGCTGAGCCAACAGTGGAACACGTTTCCCCATGAATATTCACTGACATCTGAGAGTAAATTTTGATTGGGCCACGACTCTAAAACCCTTTCACTTTCTCATCAGCAGCAGAGCTTTCTCAGGGGTGAACACTTGTGTTAAACGCAACTTAAGCAAGAATACTGGTCAAAACTACGTAACTAATCAACACAACAGGGACTGTGAACGTCCAGAGAGCAACAAAAATAGTACAAGGTTTAGAGAACCTGACCTATGAGAAAAAGGCATGTTCAGTCTTGAGAAAAGAAGACTGAGCAGGGACCTGGTAATAGTCTTCAAATCTGTTAAGGGCTGTTATACAGAGGACGGTGATCAATTGTTCTCCATGTCCACTAAAGGTAGGACAAGAAGTAATGGGCTTAATCAACGGCAAAGGAGATTTAGGTTAGATATTAGGAAAAACTTTCTAACTACAAAGGTAGTTACACTCTGGAATTGGCTTCCAAGGGAGGTTGTGGAATCCACATCATTGGAGGTTTTTAAGAACAGGTTGGACAGACACCTGTCAGGGATGGTCTAGGTTTACTTGATCCTGCCTCGGTGCAGGGAGTTGGATATGATGCCCTCACAAGGTCCCTTCCAGCCCTACATTTCTGTGTTTCACAACAGACTGTCCATAAGTGACCTTATGTGAATCTGAATAACATAAAGCCCCAAAACGTTCAAGAATTCGGACACCCCTTTGTGAACAGAAATAAACAGGCGGAGGTTTCAATTTTCCACCACACCAAGCATTGTCATGTATGCCAGTGCAAAGGGACACAAAACACTACCAGATCAGGATTCTACACCACAGGCCATGTTCAACGCCTGCTTTGCACAGGTTTAAGTGACTAACCAAATTGCAAGGCAGTGGAGATTGATGCTCAACAGTCTGTCCAAGAGGTTACATGTTCCAAGTTATTTGTTCCCCTCCCTTCCACCTGTCTAAACACCCTCCTGGCTTGTTAGTTCACCTAGAAAGCCAAGACATTTCCTACTTGTTCAGTGATTCTAGCCAGGTGACTGAGTTTGCAGTATTCTGCCTTGGCTGAAGCAGATAGCGACCTTTTGTACCTTCAGTGACCATCCCCTCACTAGCCCTAGTCGTTCCCCGGACCTGGCAGCATGACTCTCAGCTCCACTTCTTCAGTGGCTGCCGTCTCTACATCAGATTTTCAATCTGCAGCACAGATTTCCCCCCGGGTTTCATTCTTACTGACGTGTGTTCCTGTTCATCGTTGGATCCAGGCTTCAGCACAATGGAAGATGAGAAATCGAGAGATGGCAGCAGGGAGCATCATGGGCCGGGGCAACCTGCAGGACTCAACGGCAGACTCATCCCGTGAGTAGGCAGCCGTAAGAATTGCTGCAGGCCTCTTCCTCAGCACAAAACCCACAGGGATGGCTGGATCCGGGAGGAAGATGAACCCAGAGGCTCGGCAACCCGATCTGTGTTAAAACCAACAAAATCTATGGAGGGGAGAGAGACACACACACAGACTCCCTGGGGTTGGGTGTACAACTGCTGCTAGTCTACCTGTCTGCTGGAAAACCAGCCCTCTCCTTTGCGCTGGTAGCAGACCGATCCCAGCAGAGCTGTTAAAAGCTCTTCTCTTCCTACTCAGGTGTCTCCTCATCAATGATGTAGCTCAACAGCCAACGGCCAGATTTTAACCAGGAGAGATAAATGCTTCTTCCTTCCAGCCCTTCACCATTTGGAACCCTCATCCGGCGGGGGGCGGGGAGGGGAGAGCGCTCTGTCATCGGATCCATCTTTCCCAACCCAAATGTCTACGTTGGTCTGCTGATAACGATCAGATTGCTACAGGGCTCCCAGCCATTTTCACCGGCTGGATTTGTAGAGGGCATACGGCTGTGGGAACAGTCCAACACACTCACCCTAACCTGGCCTCTGTTAACCCTTCGCTAGCACAGTCTCTGTGTGAGGATAGCACAGCATGACAACTCTCTTCCACGTGCTCACAGCTCCACCGGGCAGAGTGCTGCAAAGCAGATATGCCTACCTGGGGGGCTTTACCCTACATCCCACGCTAGGCAGCACTTAAATGGCTAAAAGCCTGGAATCGATTTGCACAGTTTGTGTGCTGATGTGAGGGCAAAACCCATCGCTCACCCTCATCTGTAGCAACTTTCCCAGAGATTCCACCTACGCTGATTGAAAGCACAGGATAACGAAGTATATTTCAAACCACATAGATTCTCAGTAGCGTAAATTACCACTTTAACAGAGCTGGGACAATCTACCCCAGCTGAGGAGGTGCCCCAAATATCTTTTGTATCCATTGGCGTGGTGGGAATTTAGTCGCATGTTTTACTCATCCCACTTTGAACTCCTTCAGAATAAGAAGGAAAGGAATTAGCTGCAGTTTGCTCATCAGCAACTTGTAAAAACAGCTTGTGAAGTATCAGCATGCAACTGTACTGCTGTATGAACAACACACCAGAGGGGGCGGGGGGACAAGTTGTAATCGACTGCCTTGTCCTAAATCTGTCCACAGCCATACAGGGTTATATAAAATGCCAAGTATCTGAGCCCTTTTTAGCTACAGTAGCAACAGAACAGAAGCACCAAACTTCTAAGGGTAGCAGGCAGGGAAAGGGAATGGCTATCTTTAAAATCTACCAGAATCTTGTAAGGGGTGAAAAGCTACAAGTGTGGCTAATGTCTTGCAAAACTGTTTCAGCTGGGGTGCCAAATTTCAGAGCGATCCTGTCCCCTGAACCAGCGAAGACTGATCAAACAAGAGGAGGTGTACAGAACTTCCAAATCAAAAGATCTGTCTTAGCTGAAAGATCTCAGCCATAAACATGTCTCAGCACTGCGGAATTTGTTTTCCTCTAGGGACTTGTTGGGTTTCCTCAGCAGCTGTGAAATTCTACGAGGTACCCACATATTAGGTTATATAGTTATTAACTGCACAGGGTCCCCAAAGGTATTTTGATCCCTCTGCTTAACACTATCCAGAAAGCTGTGACATCCCTAGAGTTCGATGAGCTCCAGCCAACTCAGGGCACAGATGTGAAGTTAAAACAGTGGCCCAAAGAAGTAGGTCATGTTATAAATTCACTTCCCTACACACATTGAATGGGAATCTCATAAGGGAGTTACAGTTTGTTAAGCGTTCAATAGAAAAACCATGTACTGCAGTCGAACGATGCAATCCATACATGGCTGTTACAGCGCCTTCCCATAGCCTTACACTTCCATCAAAACATAAGTCATTATTAAGTAGAATAAAAACAGCACACACAATAACCAACCCTAACTGAAAATTCTAAAAGACTAGGAGTGGAGGTTAAAGAGCATATGTATAGGAGGAGTAATACCACCGTGATACACAGGTAGCTATTAAACAATCCTTGATGCCGCATAAAAGATGCCTAACAAGCCATAATTATTTGTTTAGCATCTGCTTACACCCGAGTCGAAGGCATCCTTGAACTCTCTTTCAAAGGCATGGCACCATCTACCCACGCGGTGGTCCACAGAAAGAGAGAAAGGAGAAAAAATGAAAAACAGGATGCCCAAGATAAATGTGGATCCAGGTAGGAGACAATGGTGAAAGCTAAAGCAATATGCAAGCTAGCCACAAATAACCCTGCTCCTTCAAATCAATCCATCCCCCAAGAGAGGCTGCACTTGTCTTTTAGCTCAAACAGTACAGGTGCGGGCTTTGAGACCCAGAGACGTTGTATACTATCATTGAACGGCACTTCCTATTTCCCCTCAGGGTTTTACTTCAATCCAGGAATGATCAATTTGAAGAATTTAATACCTATATAATGTTACTGCATGTACTGTGCACAGACTGGAAATGTGGGATGTCATTTGCTGTAGGATTTAGACCAGTGGTTCTCAAACTAGGGCTATCGCTTGTTCAGGGAAAGCCCCTGGCAGGCCGGGCCGGTTTGATCACCTGCCGCGTCCGCAGGTTCGGCTGATCGCGGCTCCCACTGGCCGCGGTTCGCCGCTCCACGACAATGGGGGCTGCAGGAAGTGGCATGGGCCGAGGGACATGCTGGCCGCCCTTACAGCCCCCATTGTCGTGGAGCAGCAAACCGCGGCCAGTGGGAGCCACAATCAGCCGAACCTGCGGACGCGGCAGGTAAACAAACCGGCCTGGCCCGCCAGGGGCTTTCCCTGAACAAGCGGCGGCCCTAGTTTGAGAACCACTGGTCTAGACCTTAAGAAATCAATCAGAGTTATCCAGTAGTTAAATCCTGGGCATCTCGTTGAAAAATGAAGGAGACCCAGGTTTTTATTCAATTCTTCCAGTCCTGGAATTAATATTTTGGGGGTGAACCCAGACACGCACTGCCAATTATAACATTCTCAGCGTTGGTTACAATTGTAATTATTCGGGGCAAGAAATGGATCTGACATTGCCCCTTTAAACACACCCCCTGCCCCCAACAACCAGGAGGGGGAACAAATCATTAAGACCGATTTTTGTCATTTGAACTCAAAGACAAGAAGGCGACTAAGCGCACCTTCCAAGGAAATGAGCCACCAGTGAGATGGAGACTCAACCCATATGAACGTTTAAAAAAGCAAACCCCACATGCAATTGAGAAATGCTGACATCAGGCAAGAATGCCAGAAACCACTGACATTTTGGCTAAGCTGCTGTTATCCAAGTACGCGAGTTTGATCAAGGTTTTTTTTTTTTGCTGGAATAACAGTGGGCTTGCACTCTCTCTGAGATAAGCAACATTCGTTTTCTTTCTTTAAACATTTATGTGGGGCTGCGTCCCTTTTAGGTGATTATTTCCAGGATAGTCAAAGGAACCTAAGGGGTTGAGGCACCTGATTCTCATTGAATTGCCAAGGGGTGTTTGAGGGCCCAACTCCTTTAGATGCTTTTGCCAGTTGAAGAAGTTTCCCATCCAGTTTAACCCAGGATTTGAAGCACCCGGAGAGCATACCTGAAGTCTTCATATCAACACTGGATGCCTTTCCCGAAGATACGCTTTAGTCAAACACTCGTTACTGGGCTCAAAACAGGAATAACTGGAAAAAACTCTATGGCCTGTGTTCTGCAGGAAGTTAGACGAGATGACCTAATGGTCCTTTCCGGTCTAACTATAGGTTGGGGAGGGGCAAGGGGCTTTGAACAGGGGCCTGCTCTTATTAATTCTAAGAGGTTCTTTTATTTTTTAAACATGCACAAAACAGCGCCCGTCTGGCCCTTTAGAAGGAAGTCACACAACGACGAAAAACACTTAATGAAGAGCCTCCGGGAACTCTAATCCCTCCTCCTCCGAGGAGGGTGCAAATTCAAAACCGTACGCAGTGAGCACCCGCTCCAGAGGGAGCGCCTTACACAACACTTCCAGTACCTAGCGAGGACAACACTCTGCTCTCAGAGCCACGCCACCCCTCTCCACTCTGCCCCCTTTCCAAGGGGCAGAATTCCCAGCCATCACCGCTGGGTGCTCGGCATGGAATACACCCAATATGTCAGCCCATGGGCCAGACAGCAGAATTCAGCCCTGCATGCTGCTTGGAACGCCTGCTCCAAGCAGCTTGCAAAGCAGGTTAGCAAATGGTGCTGTGGGTTATTTAAACAGGACGGCAATTCCCCTTCTCCGGACATGTTAGGGGATGCGATCGTTTCTTCAGGGACTCTTTGGTTTAAACACATTCAGTTGTATTAAAGGCTGCCCATGCCCCCAGAGGCTTCCGTAATGGGATGCCCCCCACCCCCCGCATCCCTAGCATAACCCTGACCAGTCCTTCATTTCCCTCTTCTCCCCACGCGACTTGGCAGGATGCTGGCCTCGTAGTGGGTCTTTCCTACCTTGATCAGCCAGAGGGGTCGCTGTTGAGCAAAGAGGCGCTCCCTCCCCTCACAAGGGGAGAGTTAGGCAGCCCAGCCCCTGGCACCATTTGCTTCACGCAGAAGGCAGCAATATATAAAACATAACTTGTATGCCCCACCCCTGGGCAGTGCAAGGAACGGGATTAGCCTGAGGTGACAAAGCTCCCTTGCTCAGTGTGTCTCTGATGACTACATTCCTCGGCCTGCTATCGCCCAAGCCTGGCCAGTGTGTGACACACCCACCCTGGGGGCCATGCAATACATGAATCCTGCCGGGAGCTGGACATGCTGCGGGATTTGCGTAGGTGACTCTTTCCTGCAGCGGTAAGGAATTCTCAGCGATGAAAGCAAGGGGACGCGAAATGCATGCAGAACATAGGGGACCGAAAGGAGGGTGTGGGGGGTTGTCACACCCTGGGGTGCAGTGTGGGAGCTGTGGGAACTGCTGTGTCTCTCTAAGACACACAACTGGGTGAGGCTGGCTGCGTCCCCAACCCAGTTGTGTGTCTTAGAGGGGAGCAGCGGTTTCTCACAGCTCCCAGACTGCACCCCAGGTGGGACAACCCATCACAGAGGGGCACTGCACAGGCATGCAATCAGTGACTGTGTCCAAGCATGGGAAAATTTCATTTAATAGGCTGAAATGAAAAAATAAAACAACCCCACCACAAAAACAAACACATCCCAACAGCAGACAAATGGGGACTCTTAAAACTTAGCTGAAGAACACTGCCCCAAATCTCTAATTAAACAAGACCATCCCATTATTCTCTCCAGAACAACGAGAACCAGAACTTCGATTGTCAGCTCTTTGGGGCGCGGACTGTCGTTTGGTTCTGTGTTTGTACAGCACCTCGCACAATGGGGTTCTGGTCCACAAATGGGGCTCCTAGGTGCTATGGTAATACACATAATAACCAAATAAAATCTCCCCCATCAGCTCCTAACACATATGGTTAAAGCTATCTGCTTAGCTTCAAGCTACCGCAGCCTGACACAGGACTCTTTTGCCCTAACATCTCAAGTCTCCTCTTTTGTCACTGATGTTTTCACCTGCCAGCACCCATCGTTAGTCCCTGAGCCCGTATTTCCTAATCACAGCAGTTTTCAGCGGGGGAAGTCAGAGGGAGAACTGACAGACCGGTTTTTCCCAGGTGCCCTCTTACTCCACAAGGTGTATTGTTGCTGCAGGCATCAGAGCTCTCCCCTATGTCCTCAGACAGCGGAAGTCTCTCTAGGAGAGGGTTTCCCTGACTGTTAAAAGAAAGGCCAGAGGGCAGCTGAGGTTGGGGAGGAGAGGTCAAGCCAAACTCTCTCCAGAAGCAAGAGACACTTGGAAACTTCCAAGAAAGATGCAGGCTAAATGGGTTATTTACAGTTATCTTACGCTCATAACTCACAGATGCACAAACAGTTCAGGAATATAGATGGCGAATATCATCCTGGGGTGTGTTAACAAGAGTGTCAGACACGGGAGGTAAATGTCCTGCTCTACTGGTGAGACCTCAACCGGAGTCCTGTGTCCAATTCTGGACAAACTGGGGAGAATCCAGAGGAGAGCTACAAAAATGATGATAAAAAGTTTGGAAAGCCTGACCTATGAGGAAAGGTTTTAAAAACTGGGCATGTTCAGTCTTGAGAAAAGACAACTGAGGAGGGACCCAACAACAGTATTAAAATATGTTAAGAACTGTTATAACGAGAACCAATTGTTCTCCATGTCTACTGAAGGTAGGACAAGCAGCAATGGGCTTAATCTGGGAGATTTAGGTTAGATATTGCGAAAATCTTTCTATCTATAAGGACAGTTCAGCTCTGGAATTGGCTTCCAAGGGAAGTTGTGGAATCCCCATTATTGGTTTTTAAGAACAGGTTGGACAAACACCTGTCAGGGATGGTCTAGATTTACTTGGTCCTGCCTCAGCGCTAGAGGCTGAAATAGATGGCCTCTCAAGGTCCCTTCCAGCCCTGCACGTCTATGGTTCCATGTAGGTGGGGTAGAAAGAAAAATGGAGGAGATTTTATTCCCGCGGGAAGATGCAGATTATTTTTGTTTTTTCTCTTCTCTTCTATCAGCATGTGCTGCTCAGGGGAGATGCATACAAACAGGAATGGTGAAGAGAAGAAGTTCATCAGTTCATTCCCCACCTGCTTTTGCCATCACTGTGACCTCCACAGAAAGCAGCAGCAATGTCGGAAACAAGGGGATTGTAACTTTGAGCAGCGGAAACCGATTAACTAATTCTTCATAACTAGGAACAAGCGAAGCAAAGCACAGAAGATACACAGGGCCCCGCACGGGCATAATGGCTCTGGACTCCACAGCGCTCTTTCCCAGGAGACATCAGCTACTCTGTTAAAGGGCTGTGGTTAGCACCAGATTTGCAAGAGCCTAATACTATACCCATGTTCCGGAGAACCTTGCTGACCCTGAATCAATAGGTCCAATCTCCAGCATTTGGTTTTATTCTCTATTGCTCTCCACTCAGAGGCTGCCTTTCAATTCACTGGTGGTGTTAAGCGAATCCAACCCTCTGACTTATGGAAATAAACTACACAAAATACTCCAAGTGGACTCCCTTGCAACACCACCATTCCCAGACTAAGTGAGAGTTTCCATAGCAGTTAGCATGGGCCCTGCCTCCGGGAATGTGCTAGGTCGGTTCAATGACAAAAGCACTCCCTTCTGTGTCTCTTCCCCATCTGGGTCCTGGGAGCACTAGCAACATTCAATACCCCGGGTGGAATTCTGGCCTCCGTTTACAGCCTCCGAGGATCTGCCCTCCAGTCTTCAAAGTGTTTCCCTTTCATCAGGACAAGGATGAAGGGAAATTAGAACGGCCAGCCACAGGCTTAAGGACCACCCCTTCAAAAGGCACCCCAAGCCGTCCAAATGGCCTTTCCTTCTCTCACACTCAGTCGGAAACGCGCGGCGTATGCTAGTACCTCTCTTGATTAACCCAAAGGCCTGGATGCGAGTCACTTCTACGCTCACCAATCACAGCACAAGCACCTCTTCACTATCACCAGCACGTGCAGGTACCAGTCCAACTCCCAAGGGCAAGGATGAAATAAGAGCCCTTCTAGCACCACGCAACACCCCCGTGTGCAGAACTGAAGGTGGGGGAAGCAATCTTATGCCACTTCTCCTCTTGTAAGAAGTTAGAGCCATGGGTGGGAGGGAAGAAGGACTGCTGGGCAGCCACTCTTTGTACACTGCCGTGCGATGTGTTATTAAATGCTGCCTCCTCTGCGGACATGCTGCTTTCCATGGAAAATTCTAGTTACATTCACTTTGACTAACACATGGGAGCTGTTCTGGAAACTTGTTGTAAACATCCAGGAAAGCATCCTCCATGTTTAATCATACGGAGGAGTACCTAGTTAAAAACACTTGGGTCTGTTTAGCATTTAAAAGGCTTTCTGATAACAACAACAACAACAACAAACTAAGCAAACCACTCAGCTGGTTTGAAAAAAAACAAAATAAAATAATGGACCAGGTGGTAACCCCAAACTCCCTGCAAAGGAGAAGGAATCAGATCTCATAAAAAGTTTTGAGCACTGGCTGGAGAAAAAGCTCTCTCTACAAGGGAGGTCACGTTTTAAATAGAGCAACTGACTGTTTGGCCATCCTCCATCCCAAATCTTGTTCTCAATTAATGCCCAGCTCACTAGTCCCCCGCACACCACACCTTTTCCTCTTGTGATTGCTGTCTGTGCATTTTCTAGCAAACGAACCGTTAGGAACGTTCACAGACAGAACATGTTTTAAGTGAATACAAGCAAAAGTGAATTGAACTTGTAAGTGTCAGAATGCACACCGAAAAAAAACAACAACTAGTTCTCAATTATAATCAGTCCAATCACAATGTCACGAATGGTTTAGAGAAGGTAGATTGTTCATTAAAAGGTGGCAAGTGCATAACTGGTGAAAGGAGACAGTTTCCCAAACGACACAAAATTAGCCTGTGGAACTCACTGCCACAAGTTGTCTGAGGCCAAGAGCTCAGCAGATTTCAGGAAAAGACTGGACATTTCTATGCATAACAAGAGTATCCAGAGTTCATAGCAAATATTAATGAAACAAACAAGAGTTTTGGAAGTTCTATAAAACCCCACATTCAGGGCATACATCAACTTCTAGCTCCTGAGAGTTCAGAGGAAGATGATCTCCTAGGTTCATCTCATCTGCAAGGCTTCTTCCTCTGAAGCAGCTGGTGCTAGCCACTGTCAGAGACAGGCCACTGAGCAAGACGGAACTCGGGTCTGATCCTGCCCAGGAATTGCTACGTTCCTAGAAAGAAAAGCTCAACTTAATGAGTTATTTGCTATGGGGGAGTCTCTTGGTTCTCTGAAGGCTGCACACAGGAGTTTAACACACAGGTGTCATGAGGATGTGAGAGTTAACCTCCTGCGAACCACAACCCCTAGAAAGCAATAAGACAGCAAGCGAATTAACCCGACACCCAGCTCCCTCCTCTATCTCTATCCTCGTTCATTTTCTACCTAGACATGTACGGGGGGGTGCCCATCGCCTGAGCACATGAAGTAGGGAAGCACTATCCACATTTTACAGGTGAGGAAACCAAGGTACAGAGACCAGGTGACTTGCCCATACTCCCACAGGGCCTGTGGCAGAGCCAGGAGGCAACAAGACCATTCTTCCTCATGTTTTATGGTGCCAGGCTCTCCACCCAAGACCATCTATCCAGACGGATCACATGCCCCCCATATCACCATAGTTTCTGAGCCCCTCTCAAGGACTGAGAGCGAGCGGGAACATCTCTGCCTCCTCCTGCTTAGCTTGCAAACAGTAACTGAGGACCCTGCCCTCCGCTTGCACCTCTGAGCTAGGCAGGTCGTCAGACACGACACTGTTATAAAATGCTAGTACTGAAAAGGGAAGAGGCACCATGGTTTAACTGCTGCCCAGGTAACAGGAGTTGGGAGTACTACAAAGGCATCAGCCTCCAGAAGAGGACTGCCGCGCCGGTCACGTCGCTCAAGCGTCTACCTGAAGGCGATGAACAAGCAGTGCAGGTGGGTGAGAAATGGCCTCTGGCCACTCCCGCCCCGATCTTGAATCTTTTTGCAAATGTGCAAGTGGTTGGCTCGGGGGATGGGTGATGAATGGCACAGAGAGCTTTCAACCCCGAGCGTCATCTGTCTCGCTCCACCTCACGTCGCTAACGTCTGGAAGTCGCTGCTTGCTACAGGCCTGAGCGAGACGATGGGGGAAAATGGCATCAGTATCACCAACGGTCAACACAAAGAGCTGTGCTCTGGGCTGCACGGGTCTCAGCCCATGTTCCCAGGGGACGGGGATTCACACTACAGTTGCAGCCCTTGCCGGCAGTCTCAGTG
The DNA here is from genome assembly GCF_013100865.1 of Trachemys scripta elegans. Taxonomy (NCBI): domain Eukaryota; kingdom Metazoa; phylum Chordata; order Testudines; family Emydidae; genus Trachemys; species Trachemys scripta. The sequence goes on from NC_048309.1 coordinate 4,801,660, forward strand.
GAGGCCCAGGATTTGATAGGCCACGAAGGGCCCTTCACAAAAAAATGAGAGGGGCTAGGTCAGGCTGGAGGCCGGCTGGCAGAGTGGTCTTGAGGAGCTGACACTGCCCGGGCTGCACCAGTTCTGAGTTCAGTTTCCAGGACTGTCCCTAAAATACCTCTTGCTAGCACTGAAGTCACTCTCACAGCAAGCAAAAGAAAGTTCTCTGCCTTGGAAGCTGCGTCCGTATCACCGAGTTCATTTTCAGACAACTAGCTTCAAACTTTCCTTGCCGGTGAACGCTATAAGTTGGGGGGCTACGTACCCATCGGCTCGTCTCTGCACTTTAATCCAAAATAGCGCTTGGACATTTGCTTCCTGCTGGAGGAAACTGTTCAAGAACTAGTCAGTCTTGTGTCTGTGCATGAGACAGAGAAGGGGAAAAGAAACCCTTCTTGTTGACTGTCTGACTTCCCTTCTGATACACCGCGTTAACAGCCAGGCTCAGCTCCCACGGAGCAGGCTGTCTACACCAGCCTCGCTAACACAAACCTGCCAGCTGCTTTTCCTTCGTCGGGGCTATCATCATTAACATGGATTTTGCAGCCCCACACAGCAAGAAGAGGGTGACTTCCCACTCACAATATAGTATCAGCGTGGCAAACTTTCAGCACTGTTGAAAAGGAGAAAACTTTGTATTTAAAATTTTGCATGACATAGTCTATGCAAAAAACTTTTAAAAACACACAAAAGCCCGTGGTATGTGAATGAAGCACCTTCCAAGGGTCAAACCACACCTCTCAAACTCTTGTCTGAGGACGGAGGATGGCTGGAGAACTGGATGGGCGAGTTGTTATATAACCCAAACCCCAATACACAGTTTCCCAAGGTCAGGAAACCCCTTTTTCATTTCTATGGGTCCCAATAACATTTTTTGTTCAGGCTAAATCCTTTGATTTCACAAAATGTCCAAAGGCTTGGCAGGGCCAGGTGAGGACTCAAACAGTTCCCTGCAATTTAGGGCTAAACCCATTACTGTCGGTAACCATGACAGGACTCGTTTTCTATGAGCCAATCACACTGAGTGAGAAGGTTTCACTCTCCGGAATGCCCATAACCCTTGGACAGTGGCAGAGTCAGTGTTCCACTGAAATAACAGTCCAGCTGTGAAGCATCCATACCATACAAGCCCAGAAGTTGGGGGCATCTCCTGCAGAGCTTGGGGGAGGAAGAAAGAACCTAAGAAATGGAAAACAAGCTTCAGAAAGGCTTAATATTCCCAGTTCACAGTACCAGGCGGATCACAGTTCACCAGACACACCTGTGGAGGAAGGTGCCTCTTCCTGAACCAGATTTGTGTTTTGCAACCACATATACAAACAATCTATCAAACAACAAGGCCTTCTTTTCCGTATCCAGCCGGGAGGACGCAAAATCCCCCTACCACATTTGATGTGTTTCTACCTCTCTTTCCTGAAGCAGGAGGAAGAGGGGAAACAATGGATTTCTAGCTGAACACAAGTGGAGAAAAGATCTATCCCCCATCACTCCGTGAGGATCGAGAAAGATAGCTGACTGAGCCCAAATTCAGAGACGACTTTTTATTAACTGCAAGCTGCGGAGTGTTTTAATTACCAAACGTTTTTCATAAGTACAGTTTTATCCCCAGTACCATTTGACTACATACTACTGACTCTGACATAGTATTGCTAGATACATTTGATAACACAAGCTAACTCGCTAACAACTTTAGGAGTGGCATGAGCATGTTTGGCTTCCACATTAATGCCCTAACCTGGCAAAATTTAAGTGCATGCATAATTGATTTCAACGGGATTACTCACTTGCAAAAAGGTTACGTGTATGTATAAGTCTTTGCAGGGTCAGGGCATTTTCCATTTAGTCTGGAAAAGAGAAGACTGAGAGGGGACATGAGAACAGTTTTCAAGTACATAAAAGGTTGTTACAAGGAGGAGGGAGAAAAATTGTTCTTAACCTCTGAGGATAGGACAAGAAGCAACGGGCTTAAATTGCAGCAAGGGAGGTTTAGGTTGGACAGTAGGAAAAACTTCCTGTCAGAGTAGTGAAGCACTGGAATAAATTGCCTAGAGAGGGTGTGGAATCTCCATCATTGGAGATTTTTAAGAGCAGGTTTGACAAACATGTCAGGGATGGTCTAGATAATACTTAGTCCTGCCATGATTAAGGGGGGGAGGGATAGCTCAGTGGTTTGCACATTGGCCTGCTAAACCCAGGGTTGTGAGCTCAATCATTGAGGGGGCCATTTAAGGATCAGGGGCAAAAAAAAAAAAAGTTGGGGATTAGTCCTGCTTTGAGCAGGGGGTTGGACTACCTGAGGTCCCTTCCAACCCTCATATTCTATGAGTGCAGGGCTCTAGACTAGATGACCCCTCAAGGTCCCATCCAGTCCTATAATTCAATAAGATGGTGTAGTAGAAATGCATGTTATTCACAGTGAATTTGAAACATTCAGAATTGTTGCTTTTCATTCTTAATTGGCAATTGGTCCCACTTTCATGTCATTTTCATAGTATGTCAGTAGAAGTTTCAAGGAGAAATGGGCCCTGGATGTTAAAATTGCTTTGTCCACACAAAGCTAGTGATGTATCATAATTTCCCTATGTTTTTACAGCCAAAGGTTACCTTCCCAAAAGTGTGAAAATTTCAGGCGGGGGGGGGGGGGGGGGGAGGAAGTCATCCGGTGTGCAGTATGTTGAATAGAACTGGAGAAAGGTCAGGTTTCTGGAGGAAACTACTTCGGTGTCCTCCAGGAGCTCAGTAACACATACTGAGCCCAGACTGCTAGCTCCCAAACTCCGGAGCCTCAGCATACAACAGTGTCCTCTCTGCATGCTCAGTAAAGATCTCTTTCCTACAACTCTGCCTCATTACTTATTGCTAGTGAAGCATTGTGCTGGCGATCTGTGTATGAGACTCTTCAGAATGCAGCGGCTACCCTACCAGCCTGAATCATGGCCCATGGCCTGACGCCTCTAGGAACTCTGGATTTAATTAAACACTCTGCAGCCCTGGTTTCTAGTGACACCCAATGAGAGTACTGAGCCCTAGCAAAAGCACAAGAACTCCCCAGGGCCTGCCTGGCTTGGATTTAAAGAATTAAGAAAGAACTGACAAAAATGAGCAGAATAAAACACTTCTGTTGCCAGTCAGAAGAGAAAAGGCAGAAGCGGAATGGACTGGAATGAAATACAAAGCAGTGGCAAAACCGTGATGGAGAACACTAAGCAATCAGGAAAATAATTTGATTGGCTGCGACAAATAATTTAAGCACGTATCTAGAGCTAGGAGGGGCCCTGGTATCGTTCATAATGGTTACAATTCTGAGTGCAGTTTGATCTTAAAGAGGATACTCCTCAGATCAGAATTTTTCAGAAGTCTTTGGCAATGGGAGGGTGATGACAGTTATAATTATCCTGGGCAGGTAGGTGGTTCAGATATTTCACACTTCAAGTTTCCTGGTAACTGGCCACCAATAACTCCTGAAAGCTTGCTAGAATTCCTATAAAGTTACTTGGTGCACAATCCGGCTTCCAATTTTACACCACCATGAAATGTTTGGGGGATTCCCACCCTGGTTTATCCTCTTCCTCACCCTGTTTCTTAGTAATTACTGGTACCATCCAACATTAAAAAAATATATATTTACTGAAGTATCTAAATCACTCGCTTTAAAATACTTCCTGTGAACAGCTCTAAGAATGCAAGTGCCTATTCAAAGCCAAGTAAGGAACCGAACAAGTGAAAGGAAGCCTCGTGGACGAGGAGTAAACTCTGGAGCATACAGGGTTACAGCAGGGTGGAAAGATGCCCTGAACCCCAGGAGAAACTGAGTGCAAAGGGAACAATAAAACTGCACTGCCTCCCGCTTTCCTCTTCATAGGCCTTGTGACAGATCTGGAGCTGCTCTGTAATAATTTATGAATAGTGTATGTTGACCTGGTTATTGGCATGTGGACACTCACACATTGGTTTAGTTTAATAGGAAAAACAAGCAGGAAGGAAGAGAATGACTCAAGATCAGCGCTCCTCAGCAAACATCTGAAAGTGAAGGAACAAGGCCCAGACTGTCAGCTTTGAAGATTTTAACCCCTTCCCAGCCAACCTGCAAAACTAGTTTTGTCCCGAAGGGCCCAAGCTGGGAAATGCAGATGAACCGAACAATTCTGGAAGTTTAAAATGGGTTTCTCTCAAGAGAAGGGGGAGTTGTTCAGGGAGCAGCCACTGGCATGGGGGGTGGGGGTGGGGGGAGTCTGAAGAAATCAGGCCTGTTTAGGCTGCCGTCAGGGACAGTACACCTCTCGGTACGACAGACGTGTGCAAGTGCAGACCACACGTTGTATCCAAATCCTGTTTCTCTAAATGCTTTGTTCCTGTTGTCAAAACAAACACCACTTGGGTTTTAAGAAGGCTGTTCTGGCCACTGAATACCGCTGGTCACAGACTCCCACAGGAAAGAACCCCTGGGATCCAAACTCAGGTGGATCTGCTGGGTAAGCACCATTGATACGCAGAGGACCCTAGCCCAGACTTGGTCTCAGCATGGGAGAATGGTGTAGTTGCATCCCAGGATAGGCAAAGACACGAGGCCTGATACCCATGGGGGTGCCCTCAGAGGCCAGGAGGGGAGAGAGACGCAGCCAGCCCTGTACCTGTGATAGGCCTTATTGTAAGTGACTACTCCATTATATTTTTCACTCCCACCCTCTCCAGGCTTGCTTTGGTGCCATAATATGGAAACAGCCAGACCTTTCCTGAACTATATTACAGTGACCACCCAGGTCAGTTACAAGGAGTTCGGTCAGTTACTGCAGAGCAATGCACTCTTTTATTAGCAGGCAGCTCCGGTCATTTGTGGGGAGGGCTGGTGGGCAAAAGGCCGTGTAGGGACATCTGAAGCTGCATCCGCCCCCAGGAAAACAGCCTGGAAATACCTGCTCTTTGGTGCACAACACTCCCAAGGAAGAAAGCAGCAGCACCCGGCTCTTCACACATTCGATGGTGATTAAGAATCATTCCAAGAGGGCTGGCTGCCTTGTATTCGGAGAGGGAAATGAACTCCCCTACACGCCGGGAAATCCCTCCCACTCACTCGGAACACTTTTTGTTTAGTTTCTTTAAAAAGGCCCTGGCTCTGTGCCAAACCAACAGCCCGAGGAAGCTTCCTGAGACATCAGAGCTTCCCGGAGGAACCGGCCTGTTCCCAAGGCACCTCCGCAGGTGATGCGCGTAGGGATGAAGCGACAACAACAGCCTGCGCTTCTCTAACCCATCTGAGATCCACACAGCTCCTTGAAATAGTACTGACACTCCTGTAGGGCCCAGAGCCCCAATCAAAGCTCAGGGCCCCACTGTATCATCCCCCCGCCCCCAACACACACACTCCCCAGGTATCCTTGCTTGAGACATTGGGGAAACTGAGTCACGGAGCATGTAGGTGATTTACACAAAGGTCACACAGTGCATCAACAGGAAGGGAACCCAGGAGTCCTGACTGCCACCTGTGTGGGTGGGGGGAAGGGAAGAGATTGGTCACAGGCTGTTCCAGGGGGAAGCCTCCTAACAGCAAGGCGGGGCGGGGAGGGGATCCTTCCCCCCCCCCGCCCTTGGCTTTGCATGGCTGAGCCTCCTCCCGAGGCCACCGCTGCACGCCCCCAGCAGAGCCTGCAGCTGCCAGGGGCCCGGCCTCTCCCCGCCTCGTGCGAGCTGACAGCGCTGCCACGCGACATGCAAGGCAAAGCCCTGGGTCAGACAGCCAGCAAACGCCTGGGGCAGGAGGGGCCGCGCCTCCCCCGAGCTCTTCCTCCTCCCTGGGGCTTCCCCCGCCCCATCAGTCGGCATGCAATTCAGTGACCCCCCCGCTCTTCCTTCCCCCCCCGTCCAGCTCCCTCTAATCAGCCGCAATCCCTTGCACATGGGTTTCATTAGAAAGGATGCACACGCCAAAGGGCTCAGCGGGAATGCATGCTGCCCAGGAAGCCGAGCGGCTCTCGGGGGCTTCCGCCTCTCCTCCCCTCTAGACAGACACACTCCCTCCCTGAGCAGCACTTCACAAGGCTACCCGCGGCACTTGATGCATTTATTGGGGGGGGGGGAATAAAAAGGGGCGGCGGCAGCCAGGGGGAGTCCGGTGAATACAAGGCTGGGGAAGGGGCTGGGTGCCAACGAAAGGGGGGGGGATTTAGCGTCTCTCTCCCAGAAGATACACTCCCGAGCAATGCCCTGGGAATGGAAGATTTGCAAGACAGTGCAAAGGGGGGGGAGGGGTGCAAGGTTGGGGTCTCCCCCCCCTCCCCGCCCCTATGCTGTGGTCTCTCCTTAGAGGAAACCCCTCTCTTCCCCGGTTCCTGCACAGACGCTGCCGGCCCGCTCTCTCCCCACTCACACAAAAGGGAAGCAAGAAGATTTTTGCATCCATGCTCGCACATTGCTAGTACCAGCTCGGGCTGGGGGGGGGGGGGAGGCTGGCTGCAGAGCCAGGGTGCAAAGGGGAGGGAGGGGGGTACTCACAATCTGTGCATCCGAGTCCCCCGCAGCCGCGCAGCCCTCCTTCCCTTTGCCGAGGCACATCCGTTCCCCCCCAGCCCCCCTTTTTTGTTAAGCTCCAGAATCGACACCCTTAGAGAGACGAGCTTGGAGAGGCTGGCAGGGGCTGCACTGCGCACGCGTCCCCCGGCCCCTGCGATTGACTTCCTAAAGCAACTGCCTGCCGTTTCTGCACTTCCTCGCAGCAAGAAGCAGCCGCCCCGGGCAGTGCCCGGGGCAGGGGCGAGCCCGGCTCCTGCGCCTTCTGCAGCCGGCCCCTGAGCCGCCGCCGCCGCCTCTGCAAAATCAACGCCCGGGCCGGGGCCAAACGGGGCATCCTCTGCTCTGCCCGAAGTTGGCGCTTCCATCCCTCGCTGCTCCAAGGTTGCAAGCCACTAACCTCCGGCTGGACCACGCTGCCGCCGTCCCTCGGCGAGAGATGCATTCATTTTCTGCTTGCATTGGCCGCCCGGGGCGGAGAGCGCATCCTTCCTTCCCTCCTTGCACGGTTTGCAAGTGCAAAGGTTGTAATCAGCGGGCATGACTCTGGGGCAGCAGTGGCTGGAAATAGGGTGGGGGGGGCGGTGAGGAAGAGTGGTTTCCCCGTATCAGGGGGGTGGTTTGGTTCATGGGGAGCGTTTGTCACTCCAAATCGGATCATTAAACGCCCGGAGAAGAGGGAAAAAAAATCATGCCTCAAAACTGCATCCTCCTTCAGCGGTAGAAATGGGCCCCTTTGATTGTTTTAAACCCCTTTCCCTGGGAGAAGCTAGGGACGGCGCAGGGAGTGTTTTCGATGCACTCAGAATGTGCTAAGAGAATGTTTCACATAGGCCTCGATGGGCCTGGTTCAGTGAAAACCCAACAGGAGCCCCCCTCGATTGAGTAACAGGACCCCCAGCTCCCACGCAGGCACCAGCCACTCAGACCCGCTACATGGACCAGGCTTCTGGAGATTTTCGAGGGAGTGTTCCTAGCAGAATCTACCTGTTACACTGTTACATCCTCATTACACTTGGGGAATCTTTGGTCCCTTAGGGCCCGATTCTGCAATCAGTTGCAAAGCCCCCCTTGGCCTCAATGGGGGCAGGATTGGGCCCTTCCAACATAAACTTTCCCAAATCATCAAAGCCCCCCCTGTTTCAACGAAGCAGCTGGCAGCCTCTCTGTTCCCTGCCACTCCCCATCCCCCCGCCATCCAATTCCCAGTTGCTGGATTTGCTTTAGGATTTCATTTCAGCTGGAAGCGCTGACAAGTCTGGTCCAAAGCTCCGTTAGCAGCTTCAGGACTTGGTGGCTTTTCATTTCCCCAACAAGTCCTGTTTGTGTTTCTTTGCTGGGGGCAGCTCGTCCATAGGCTCCCTTCCCCCAGTTGAAATATTAGTAAAAGGAACAATAACATTTGGTTTAAAAATGTCTTTTTTTTTAAAAAAAAAAAAAAAGGAAAGCATTCGCTGTAGACAGACTGTCGGACGGGGTCCCAAATTCCATACAATGGAGCATTGTGTTTGAATAGCTAACCTAAACTGCAGCCGGTCGGTTTTATGCTACAGGCAGCTTGTCCTTATTATCTACTTCTTGAACATAGAGTCTGGGGCAGGAAAGTGTCTTTGTTAAGTTACAATCGCCACGTCGAATAACCAGGAGCCCTGAGCTGCTTCGGCTTAGATGTTTTGCTAACCATTTCCCACTCCCCGCCCCTAACTATAACCGAGTAAAGTACATTTTTCTACCCTTAGAAGGGTACAGCACCAATTCGAACATTTGGTAGTAAATTCTGGGACAGCCAAACTGAAGCTGACCAGGGTTTTGAAAGGGAATCAAGGAAGGAACGGGACATCTCACCTGAGCAGGTTTGGTGACAGGTTATAACAGTTTACTGTAGTTTAGACACATGTAATGACTCAAGTAGTGATCAACTGCACTGCTCAGCTTTTCAGGGGTCTTAAAAACAAATCTTTTCCAGTGTATCTAAAACCAAATCTTCTCAAGTGGCTAATTTTACACAAATCAAGTGTAAAGACCTAAAAAAAAGTACTCTCTTTTGTTACCTGTATTTTTAGACATGAGTCTTGTCATAGTCCTGCAATGAAGTTTCTCAATGCATTTGGCTGACCTGGGGGTTGAGGTGAGGAATTGCACAGTAACTGAATTAAATACCCACCACTATCCACACCCCACACCATGTATGGAGGGGGGATGCATTCATTCCAGGATTGGTTTGCTGTGGGCTGTAATACGGAGTACATCCAGTAGGTGTCGTCCAACTCCACCACTAGACGAGTCTCCCATTGTATCAGCCAAGAGAGTGATCCCTGTGAGGGATTTCCTGATGCCACTGGAGATTACAGCTTTATCATCTGCTCTGCACTGCATCTCCAGGTCATGCTGGCTAGCTGGCCGTTTCTAATATATGAGGATTGGTAAGACTTCAATGTTCATTAAAACAACATTCACAATGACATAGTCTTAGCCTGAGTTGCAGGTGGCACTGTTTAGATTCTACCGTCTTGCAGGCAGATGTGCTGGGGCCATAGACACCCATGACCTTGCCTAGGAAAAGGTAGATGGAACCAAAGGCTTTAAAGGAATAGCTGAGGAAAGCGTACGTGATGTGTAGTGTTGCTGTAGGGTATCTATCTAACAGCTATAGATACCCGCCCCAGAGCCAGCTGCAGTTCCACGGTGGGGGAAGTGAGCCTGTTATTATTCCTGTTGCAGCCATAATGTTCTAGGCGCTCTGTAGACAAAGAAGGGACAGTCTGTGCCCCATGAGGGACTTGCCATCCAAAGAAATCTCTTATCTCCCCCACGGGAGTGTTGTGAAGCCTCTGGCAGGGTCTAATTTTGGCCTCCGTCACTCTTATTTAGTGGAGTGTTCCTGGAGCTATTCCAGAATCACACTGGGTTTTTTTAACTGAGGGTGGAACCTGACCTTTGAGATGCTTTGAGATCCTGAGAGACAGGCGTGCTAGAGAAGCACACCATGTTATCATAACAATAACAGCTCACAGAAAGAGCATCTGAACCTTTGACTTCTCCCTATATAGAAAGAATTCCAGTAACTCCAGGCAGAATGTCTATGGACAGGGAAGCCTCTTTCAATGAACACCTGAGAACAGACTCAGCCAGTCTCAAGGCTGAATTGCATGGCGCCACTCCCTACTGAATCCTTTCCCCCCCTCATCTGCAAACNAAAAAAAAAAAAAAGCTTTCAAGGCATTGACAGAAGATCCAGCGTCAGTTGCACTGATCATCTGCGGGTTGCCCATAAATTACGCAACACATTTTTGGGTGATTTTTTTCAAGGATCCCCCCTCCCCCCACTCTCCCCAGTAACAACAAACTCAAAGACCCACCCGCCCCCTATTGCATTACGTAATTGATGGCCAGTCCCTTGCTCCTGGTGATTACCAGGACGGATGTGATGTGGAGCAGGCCCGTTCCAGGGGCAGGCGAGCAGGGCAGTCGCTCTGGGCTCCAACTTCAACTTTCAGGGGGCACTGTACTGTTGTGTCACTCATCACTCCGCCTTTTTTTTTTTTTGCTTTGCTCTCCGATTGATTGACTGGTTTTGCTCCGTTGATGATTGGTCAGCCTTTTTCTCTTTTTGCTTCAGCCACTGGTGGGGGGAGGGATCAAAAAATGGTTTCTGCCCTAGCTGGCAAATGGCTGGAGCTGCTCCTGGTGTGGAGCAAAAGTCCCTTTCATTGCTTAGTCAAAAAGACGTGCTGGAAAAGCTCAGTAATGCATTAATTTCCAAAGCCAGTGTGTTTTATTTAAAGGCTGTCCTCTAGGTGGTGCGGGAGAAATGTTAGACTCCTTTCCAGGGTGGAGAGGTGGCTTCAAATTTGGCTTAGTTCACAAGGGTTTGGCGGTCTCTCAATTCAGCCCTCAGAGTCATTTTTACAACTCATAAAACTCCCAGAGTCTGACCTGAGCTGACGGAAGAGTTCAGAACTAGCCTCAGGAATGTTGCAGGTAACTAAGGGTTGAGGTTTATTGGCAGAGCTGTGCATGGAAATTGAATTCAGGGTCTTCTCTTCCCAGGGTCACAGAACTGAGCCCAGATAATTCTCCTGGATACACTTTTTATTCGAATTGATTTAACCAAAAGTGGGACTCCTTTAGTTGCCTGAAACTAGCAAAGACTTCATTCAGCTTTTTGGAGCCTTAGGGTATGTCTTCACTGTAGAGTTAACCTGGGTGATCCATCCCAAGGTCCGTCTTTTTCTCTGAAGAGTTAACCTGGGTGATCCATCCCAAGGTCCATCTTCACTGCATAGTTAACCTGGGTGATCCATCCCAAGGTCCGTCTTCACTGCAGAGTTAACCTGGGTGATCCATCCCAAGGTCCGTCTTCACTGCAGAGTTAACCTGGGTGATCCATCCCAAGGTCCGAGCACCCCAATTAGCTTAGCCTGGGTGTGAGATCAAGGGAAGTTAGGCTCATAAATATCTTTGAGGATCTGGGCCCAGTTGCCTGCGTGTTCTTCGGATGGCGTGTCAGTTCTGGGGTGGTGGATATAATGTGAGTAGGGAGAAGTTAAAAAATACAAACGCAAACAGCATGTTATCGGGCCAGTTCCTTGCACGGCACTAGTAATTGCATCGGACGATACTGTGGTACTGTATTCCACTTCTCCTTTTCCTATTGCCTAGCCGTCTTTCTCCTTTCCTCGCTAGCTCTCCGGCGAGTGGAAGTTTTCTGAAACCACTGGCCAGCTCCCCCTCCTCCCGGGCTGCCATTCAATCTCATGGAAACGTCTTTCCAGTCTGCTTGCAGCTCCATTGCTTCTTTCACCAGGATGCAGGTTTTCATAGCTGAAGCAAGGCAAGGCTATTGTGAAGGTGCAAAGTGCTAATTCAATGTGGCTTTTCATTCTGGAAACAGCAGAAGACACTGTAAGTAATAGCAATGCCTCACAGAGTTGGAGTGACTGACAATTGCATCTCCCTGTGGGAGATAGAAGTAGGGCGCTGCAGACAATGGGAGACTTTCCCATCTCTTCAGGAGCTGCAGCCTGTGTTTTGCATGTTAAATTAGGTAGCTGTGATTGAAAATGACATAGATAGATGTTCTTATTTAGTGACACACTGTTTTAAATTACACACACTGGATACAATCCAGCCGACTGACACCTTGAACACAGCATTTCACGTTTGAAATGTCACATTTAGAAAAATTACTCCCATATTAGAAATTAATGTTTAGGGAGGGCAAACAATCTGCATGGCGACAGCTTGATAATTTGCAGCTCCCTTATAAATAAGTGCTTTGTATAAAAGAGTTAAGGGAGGGAAGATTGAGACACATTGAAAATGTATCGCCCTTTGCAACATTTGTAGGGTGTAAACATCCAAGACCAGATTCTGCTCTCAGTTGCATAGGTGTAAATGTGGAGCAACTCCACTTAAAGCAATAAATGATATTACTCCAGAGTTACACCGATATAATCTGATCCTAATGAGGAAGAGGAAGTGTTTAGGCTGGTCCAATGGAGCATTATTAGGAACAAACTGGATAAGTCCAAGCAAAGAAAGAACCTGAATCTCAGAAAACAGTTCCTAATTAACTACAATCCTTTTTCATCAGTAGAGCTGAAAACACTTTACAAAGGAGGGCAGACTCATTATCCCCATTTTACATATGGGGAAACTGAGGCACAAAAGGGGAAGTGACTTGCTGAAGGTCACCCAGCGGGCAGAGCTGGGACTAGAATCTAGGTCTCCTGGGCCCCAGTCTAGTGCTTTATGTACTAGTGCGACTGCCTCCCTTCTAAATAGCAGTCGTGATTTATTAATATTATTCTGCGTTCGTTTATAAAGCCTCACGAGGCTCATATTTTCAAAGTGGCAGCTACATACTTTCATGTTGAAATTTCTGGATGTGAACCTCTATTGCGGGGGCTGCATCTGGAGGTGCGTGTACGCAAAGCTTTGATCTTTGCCTTGGAAACTTCAGTCCTAAATAGAGACGTTTGATGTTTAACACACAAATGAACACAGAGTCTGTGCCCACAAGCTAAGGGCCTGGTGTGGGCCTCACTTAAACCTATGCAAATCGGGAATAAGTCCATTGAAGACAATTGAGTTGCATCAGCAGAAAAAGTGGTGTAGGTAAGAGATAAGTCTGTCACTCTGTATCAAGACACACAAAGTCTTAGCCAGTTGCTTCCTTTTCCTTACTAACCCATCTCTTATAAAGATAAGGAAAGACATTATTATGAAGATCTAGACTGTGACATTCATTTCAAATGGGACCAGGTGCAACATTAGAGAATACCAGGGGATTACCTTGCATTGGCAGAGGGATGGACTAGATCAGTGGTTCTCAAAGCTGGTTCGCTGCTTGTTAAGGGAAAGCCCCTGGCAGGCCGGGCCGGTTTGTTTACCTCCGCATCTGCAGGTTCGGCCGATCGCGGCTCTCATAGATATTCTTTATATCCTCACTCACATTTGTATTCCTTTATTTGTCATGCTCTTCTGCATAACGTGCACCTCTCAGTTGTTCCATACCTATCATTCCAAGGAGCGCGCGCGCTGCCATCTCATTCCAAGGTGGTGACAGATAGTAATACATTGTTCTTGCTTGACAGTCTTTTACAGGGCACTGTGTAATAACTCATATGCCAAGGTGAGCAGCAATCGTGTCAGGACACAGTAAATACTATGGCCTAAATTGTCCCTGGAGACCTGCTTCAGTGTTTGTGTTTCAAATACTGCAGAGGAATGTTTAAATGCAAGCAAAAAAAAAACCAAGTCCGAATTGAAATTTAAAATATATAAATGAAGGAAACATCTTGTTTGTATTTGTATAACATAGATTTTTCTATTTTCCCCCTTTTCATGTATTTTTAATGGAGAAGTTAATGAAAGATATAGAACATTTTGTGGTCCCACCAGAGGATTTGCCATACAAACATAGCTTTGAATGAGAGCATGCAAAGCATATCTTTCAAATCTATCTATCCTGCTGCCAATCACCATCGTTTCTGAGTGGAAAGTCTGCTTGGGGTAGGGTTTGTATTTTTGATTTTTTGTTCTTGTTTAGGTTTTCGTAATTTCCACTTTTTCCCCTGGTTGGTAGGGTTTTTGAGTTATAAGGGGAAGAAAGGGGTTCATGGACTATGATTCATGGACTATGCTTGTGTGCCTGAGCCAGTTTTAGCATTTAAACTTGTATATAAAAAAGAAAAAATGTATGTAATTTACAAACAACTGCAATTACAGCAGTTGCAACTAACCAAATAAATCAAAATCTCACAGAAGTAATTTGGTAAATGGAATAATAGAATCATGGAAGTGCAGGAGTGGAAGGGACCTCAAGAGGTCATCTTGTCCCATCCCCTGCACTCATGGCAGGATACGTAATAACTAGACCATTCCTGACTGGTGTTTGTCTGACCAGTTCTTAAAAAACTCTTGTTTTAGAAACTCACTATATATAAAGAGCACTCAACTGAAAAAACCCAGCAGTGATCAAGTCCTCGACTTGGGTTGCCCCTCACCATGCGGATTGGATCCAAGTTAATTATTTCTACAACCCTCTCATGAAATTTCAGTCTGTACTATTTTCTTGAAAATACACCTTTTAAAAGTCTGACTAAAACACATCAGAAGAGACGAACAGACTTCAGCTGAACAGCTAAACACAAACCAATTAATGCTGGTTGACTCATGTCTAATGATTCTGCCTACCATGTCCCATAATCGTCCCAAAATGCCTCTGTGTGTGGTATCATTTCCTTTAAATACATCATTATAGAAAATGACATCCTAAACTGTAGGGGTATGCTGAAACCTCTACAGCAGCAGACAGATTGCAGGGAATAGTCAAAGCTAGTAAAGAAGGAAAAGAAAGAAAACAGTTTATTTAAAGAACAAAAGCAACGTAAGCCATAAACTGAGCCAAGCACAGCCCGATGCTTGGCTGAAATGGATGTCATAAAAGGGCCCAGTACAGCTTCTATTGAGTCAATGGTAAAACTCCCCCGTTGTCTTCACTAGAAGCAGGAGCAGAATCTAAAAGGGATACTGAAATCCTTGCCCATGAGCAGTCACATTGAAATCGTTGGGACTGGTCACGTGTGAGCTGTATTGCTAACCCCAAGCACTCAAAACTCAGGGCCCCAAAATCAAGAGATGGGCTTAAAAGTGTGAGATTTTTAAAAAATAATAAATTTGGGGTTCATAACTTTGCCTTCTGTTTCCTGATCCTTTTGGTGCATTCACTTCACATTTTCATGCTTTCCTCTGCAACCGCGCGAGGACTAGTAACTTGCAGAAATGACAGCTGAGATTCTCATGCAATCTCCCAATGACAGCAGCTGAGTCTTTAAAAAAACTAGTCTCATCTCAAGAGTTAGCAACACCGCGTAGTGATTGCTGGGCTGGGGCTTGGCTAACTGGTCACTTAACATAGGGTTAAAATACAATGTAGACACGCAAGCCCAGGGTTCCCCAACACGGGTCAGCTTCTTGAGTCTCACTAACCCTAGGCTTCCATTGCAGTGTAGACATAATGTTACATGCATCCTTCAGGGTCTGACCCTCTTTGTAAAGGGTCTGTCTTTCAGTAAAAAAGCACCGACAAACATGCCAAATGGAGGCTCAGAGTGGGCCCTGACTGAGTGCTTTGGAGAATCCCTTCTTACAATCACTGGTGCTTTCTATATAGGACTGGATGTGAGAGGGATCTCGGATTTGGCCCTGAGTATACCAAACAGTGGAGGTCCAACTTGATAATGCATATGTTCTTATGACATAAAACAATGTGCAAACTCATTTTAATAGTTTGTATGGAGAAATGTTTTGCTAAAACGTAGCCATTTTTCTCTTTCTGCTTTGCTTTCTACACAGAGATGAACTCCAGGCAATAAAATGTGTTTGAACTTCACAGCTCTTCTATCCAGTACAGTGCTGTTTTTATCACATGTGCTCGATATTGCAGATTTCTACTGCATTCCTGGAAAAATACGGATGACCTTTGATGTCCAAACGAAGAGCCTCAAATTCCCAAGGACGTTATGCAAACACTGCGTGCTCTGGTGGATAGAAGGTGTGTCTGCTTTGTATTTCAAAGGTAACACACTCAAATCCCATCGGAATTGAATTTTTATTGAAAATTCTTCATATCAAAGAGCCGTTAGCCAAAACGCTAAGCTGTCTTCACTTCAATATATCTAATTGCTCTAATTTGCATGTTGATCAGATCAAACGCGTGAGATCCTCACAACGCTCTTTGAAATTGAAAATGCAGTTTTTGGAGAGGCTCTCTTGAAAAAGGTGCCTTGGATGAACTCTAAAAGGCACTCACTAAAATTTACCTCCCCTGCAAAATGCTGGGCGCCCTCTGCAAGATGTCTGGCACCATCCAGGCTTGGTACCTTAAAAGATCAGGCCCTAAAGTTATCAATGTTCAAGGGAAAGGTTATAGAGAGAGGAGGTCTTGAAGGAGGACTGGCATTTCTGC
This sequence comes from Trachemys scripta elegans, assembly GCF_013100865.1. Classification (NCBI taxonomy): domain Eukaryota; kingdom Metazoa; phylum Chordata; order Testudines; family Emydidae; genus Trachemys; species Trachemys scripta. The sequence continues at coordinate 4,817,678 of NC_048309.1, forward strand.
ATATGGAAATTCACACAGAAATGTTCAGTTCTGCAGTCTCAGGGAAACCCACGTGCAAATGTTCTACGGGGTCTGCTTAGTGCAGTTTTTAACAACCAATCTATCTTTTATTGCTAGAGATGTGATAATGGCAAGAATACATTCATGCATGCCTGGCTTTCATGCCCAGTAATAGAAAATGTCTAGTCCTCAGTGGCTGTTTATATTCAGTTATGGATGAAACTGTTACAAGGACTCCTGGTAGGTTTCTGCTACGTGACCAAGTAATTCATATTCTGAGGAGTTAGGTGAACTGATTAACCCCATTCAGAAGGCAGCGAGACAGGTGGTTACCACATGCTGGGGAAGAAATAGTGCTCAGCTCCTCAAAAGGTGTGTAGGGGCTTGACTTCCATTGATGTCAACAGGAGTGCGGTGCCTAAATACCGTTGAGGATTTGGGCCAGTGTTCTTATAGCCCAGGCATGGTTATGGGAATTGGGGAGGTCAGACTGATGGCTAGAAACAAACTGATCACATATATCAAAGTGAGCGAGACACAGTCTGTTTCTTTGTTTTTCTTATTTTAAGGAAGCCATAAAAAGCACTGGTGGGAAAACAGCCAAGGTCTCCCGTCAAAAAATGTCATCGATATTTTGAAAAATTGAAAAATTTTGACCCACTCGAACTAAAAATGTGGTTATCCTTTGGTTGTGTTTGATTGTACAGAACAGCTGATGTCTGAAAGGCGGTGTAAAGTCGTGGAGCTCTGTTGACTTTACTGGGGCTGTGTTAATTCATATCAGCAGAAAGCGGAGCCCCTGGTGTTCGCCAGAGATGGCTGTGATGCTGGCAGACCAGGAGCCACTCCAGACAGGAGGATTTTCAATAATAGGGAAACAGAAAAAATTCTCCACATATTTCTTGTCTCAGCAGCAAATGGATCAAGCAGCTTGGACCCAATTATCGCTGGGTGAAATTTTTCATCCATTTTTGTTGTGGAATGGTGGCATGTGCATGAGCAGCTAGACTTCTTCTTCAGCCCTTGTAGCTTGTGGTTGTTGTCAGTGTTATGTGATCACAAAGCATGCCATGAAGACAAAACGCAGCTACCCCTCTGCCTCCATTCAGTCCGTTTGAAGGGGGGATTTTTCCATTCAACAGCTGGAGTGCAGAATTCAGCATCATGCCAACATCTCAGCTGTCCCGACTGCAGCTCCAGATGTCTCATCAACTGTCGTGGACACTGGCATCTCCTTTAATCTCAGCGGCTCAGCTGCCAACCTTTCAGGTGGGTATTTCTCAGATATATGGCAAGATTATGGCACTCTACCTGCAGCAGCACCACAGTCTGCTCCCAAAAGGATGATCAGTCTGAATCTGTGGCACTGCTGAGCTTTGTGAAAACCAGATGTTGAATGTCATTAGCTTCCTGCCATAACTCATGGTGCCGTGGGGCACATTTAATCCTGGTTGTCTGCGGGAGCTTTTAATTTACCTCTGGAGAGGTGGAAAGTTTTCAGAGGCGTTTGCTCTTCAAGTGTTCTTTTTAATTCTCAGAGATGCCTCGCCCGGTTCCACGGGTTGGGAGCTGGGAGGGTGTGCATGCAAAGTGCTCTGTTTCACAAGGGAATGAGGTCAGTCCCAAGGGGAGATGTCTATGGTTTATTACTTCCTGCCTCAGAAAGCGAAATGCTCTCCATTACACATCTTCTCTTGCTCTTTACGGAGTAAGCATCAGGAGGGGTACCATCTAGCAACTCAGAACATTCCTGTAGCCCTCTTCGAGAACAGCTTTTACCTTTATTCACAGAATGTACCTGATCTCAAACTCCATGGCTGCGGGCATTCAATGCTGGATGCAAACATTTGGCCTAGTTCTACAATACCCAGCCCAAAACTCAGTGGTGTGAGCTTCCCATCGTGCTGTGACACTAGAGTGTAGGGAAGATGCCAGATCCAGAAGACGCTGCACTAGCACCCATACACTTCAGGGATCAAAACAACTGTGGTTACACTCCAAAGCAAAAATGTGTGTGTTGGCAAGAGCCCATTGTTACAAGGGCAAACCAGTTGGGATTGTTCGAGGGGTTGATACCATTAGAAACTGTTTTGGAGTACATTTTCAGTCCTGTGTGAAAAATTGCATGTGTAAGCATGTGCTAAAACATTCTAACACATGTAGACTCCCATGAAATCCTTGAGGACATCTGCACATGTATTTCCACCTGCAAAACCAACACACCTATTGCACTTCACTTCAAAAACGTCATTTAAATGAAAATCAAATTTCACCTGGACAGATGCAAAATTTCCTCTTAAGATACTTGTATCTCCCCCATTCCCATAGTATCTGAGCACCTCGCTATTCTAACATACCCTCTGTTGTACATTAATATCCCATGAAATAGGGAAGCTGGTGTATCCCCATTTTGCAGACAGAGAACTGAGACCCAGATCCTCAAAGGTACGTAGGCTCTATTGAACTTCCATTGAAATTTAGAAGCCTAAAGACCTTTGATGATCTGAGCTTACGTGATTTGCACCATGTCACACAGGAGCTTTGCACCAGCAGAGGAAACTGAACTAGGGTTTCTCAGCCCCAGGTTGGCCCTCTAAGCACCTGATCAAATAACCTGCCATCTAAAGACCCGGACAATGACATGAATGACCTTTTACTGGTTCTATTCAAAATGGGGGGGGAAGGGAAAGTATTTTGAAGTTGCATTATCTAGATGTTGCTGTCATGTGTTTGCCCTGCTGTAACACTTGTATATGGTGTACTTGTGTGGAATCGAACCTGGGATCTTGGGAGCTAAATGCACGAGCCTCTACTGCATGAGCTAAAAGCCACGTGAGTCTTAGCTCCGGCTGTAGCAGACTCATTAATCTCTAAGTGGTTTCGGTGCCACTAGAGGGGACAGACACCACACCCAGGAGGTGTGTGGGTTACACTTCCAGGGCTATATACCTGCTTCTCTATCTTGCAGTAATTTTTCTGTTTGTGCAGAAATACGTCTCCAAGGCCCTGTAAAACAATTGTTCTTCACTTTAAGCCTGTGAGCAATCCCAGTGACTTCCATCTGGCTGCTCATGTACTGATTGTGAAGCATTTGCGGAGGTGTGCTGAATGCAGGATCAAACCCTCATTGTCCAAAGTGAACCTTTCTTTGATTATGTTCCAATCAGTGCAGGTGATTGCACAGACCCTGCAGGCTACTTGCGATCCTATTTGCGCCCGCAGGCTTTTTCTAGGCTGGGGAGAGAGCTAGAGCATTAATTTGCAGAGGTCCAGGAGATCTGAGTGTTTAGGCACTGAGCATTGACGACTTCAGTCAGAAGCAATGGGAGCCCAGGGTGCAAATCAGGCTAGTTATTCCTGTCTGTTCTTTGTGCTTTGTTTTCATAATAACGATACATGCACCCAGGGCACTGGATGGCTGCATTATTTTTGTAAATAACAATACCCCCCTCCCCGGTGTCTATCAAGGATGGGGTTAATAAAAGTCCTTGCACTCTGTGAAGGAGATGATTGGCTTAGCAGATGCGTCTTGGAGGGGTGTTAATGAGCTGCATTGGCAGAAGGCACTGGATTCTATGAAGGGTGGGAGCAGGGGCAGGGCTATAAAACACCAGAGGTGGCAGTGGGCGGGGGCTCTTTAGGTTTCTGCAATGGTTGATTGCTTTGGGATGACAGGGAGAGTTCTATGGCCTCTACATTTGGGCCTTATACAGGCAGGAAGTCGCATGCTGGGTTAGGGGCCTGAGTTTCTTTAGTCTATCACTGGCATGGCACATAGGAATGCAGGTGTATGCTCAGCCCTGGGTGCATTTGAGCTTTAAAATCCCTCCTGGCTTTATACAAAGGGGCACTTCCAGGGTTAAAATTACTTCATGTCTGTCGGAGCTCAAGCTGTTCCTTGGATCTGACTGCGGCTCTAAGATGCATCCGGCTTGAATTGAATTGCATTGATTTGAACTTGGCTGTGGTGGGAACGCTGAGCTCATCTTCAGTAATTAAAAAACAGAAAGTTAAGCTGAAATGTGCTAGGGTTATGATAGATCTGCTTGGTGCACGTGAGAGACGCTTCTCGCTGCTGCAGGTATCTCTAGGTGGTCCAAGCCAGTGCTGGTGGAGAGTTAGTTCATATTAGCCTTTACTGCTGAAATAAGGGCCATTTTGTAAGAGAAGAGCAGTTTTTCAGCAGCCACACACGGTACACTGATCTGAACTAAAATGCTGTTTTCCTATGTTTTTTACCCCTCTATGACTTATAAGCCTGTTGAGAATCCATTAGACACAGAGATAAGCAGATAAAAACAGCGAAGGACATGAAATCTTTCTCCACTGCATATAAATGCATCAAGAATCACAGCTCCATTCAGCTAGCTTCACTTAAAGCAGAGCTGTCTACTCCGGCTTGAGCCAAGGGAAAAGTAACACTTTTCACTGCTCCTTTTTATGGCTTCCATGTGTGGTGGTGCTTTGGCCTTTTATTCATTTCGTGCTAATGGAACAAAGGAGACCATGGAAGCAGCTCTGATGTTTCTCCTGTGTGGATGTGCATCCGGTGCGGACACCAGCTACAGAAATAGCTAGTCAGCAAAAACAACGAGGAGTCCTTGTGGCACCTTAGAGACTAACACATTTATTTGGGCATAAGCTTTTGTGGGATATAACTCACTTCATCAGATGCATGGAGTGGAAAATACAGTAGCAGGTATATATATTAGAGGATCAGTGCTAACGAGGTCAATTCAATCAAGGTGGATGTGGCCTATTCCCAGCAATTTCCCCTCTGTTGATATTCACCCCTTCTTGTCAACTGCTGGGAATAGGCCACATCCACCTTGATTGAATTGGCCTCGTTAGCACTGACCCTCCGCCCCCCACACTTGGTAAGGCAACTCCCATCTTTTCATGTGCTCTAATATATATACCTGCTACTGTATTTTCCACTCCATGCATCTGATGAAGTGGGTTATATCCCACAAAAGCTTATGCCCAAATAAATGTGTTAGTCTCTAAGGTGCCACAAGGACACCTCGTTGTTTTTGCTGATACTGACTAACATGGCTACGCCTTTTGAAGCAAGTAGTCCGGCATTTTCAGCCACAAAATATTGCTGGCAGGAATTAAGAGGGCAAAATTTCACCCAGCATTGACTGTTTCACATAATATTTTTCTGAATCTGCTAGGGTTTGAGTAACTAACTGTGAGCAGGAAACAAAGCCACTCATCAAAGCACTATAATGACATTAATAGCTAGGATGTGCAAAGCTGAAGTTACTATGACAATTTGCTCCACAAATTAGGCAAAATAAATAATGCAATTAAAAGAAAAAAATGGCCACAAACCTCTCTCCTCCTCCTCCTCTCCCATTTTCCCAATATTTTCTTTTGCCCTGAGACAGAAACTAGTGATATAGAAATGCCGGGTTCTGTTTTTAATGAAGTTAGATTACCATCATATCTCTAAGCAGGCATAGGAGATTCTCCAAAGAACAGCTCTGGCAAGTGAGCCAAAAACTCCAGGCCAGGGCTACTGTAAAGTTAGTGCAATGCCAGTGTCGCTGATCAGACTGCAGGAGAAATAGAAAGGATGGAAGTGAAACAGGGTTGCATTGTTATCTGTATTGCATTTGCAGTAGAACCCACACGATCTGGGCCTCGTTGCTAGCTGCTGTACACCCACCATGAAAAGCCCGCCTCTGCCCCCAGAAGATTGCAATCTATTATAGGATCAGAGGGGAGCAGATGGTAACGGGGAGACAGTTATGATCAGTATAATTAGCAGCAGTCTGGGTAAATTGTTTTAATGGCAGGAATAGGCTGACCGCTGCCATTTTAGACTAAAATAAAAGGAACTGGGAAAGATGACTAATGTACCTTCCTGTAGGAAAATAGGTGGAATTCAAGGACTTTCATTCCCCCACTTAGTTCCTCCCTGATGGTTTCATATCTCTGACAACGTAAGAGGCTGCCATGCATCCTTGTGGCACTTCTACAGCAAGTGGTGGGGAATGTATCATGCTTTGCTGGTCAAGGAAACGTGAGCCAATCACCAGCGACATTAAGCCCTTCTCCCCGGTGATAGTGCTTTCAAGTGGTTAGAATGGAGGAGGGCGAGCCAGAACTTCTTCTTCCAGCCTGCGTCATGCGCCTTTAACCTCTTTGCACGGGGTCTGTTCAATAGCTCCCATGCAGGGGAGCTGTGAGGCTAACTTTATTAGAACAGGAGTACTTGTGGCACCTTAGAGACTAACAAATTTAACGAAAGCCTATGCTCAAATAAATGTGTTAGTCTCTAAGGTGCCACAAGTACTCCTGTTCTTTTTGCGGATACAGACTAACACGGCTGCTACTCTGAAAGCTAACATTATTGTTGACTGCAGAAAACTTCAGAGCCAAAGGTGCTAGAGAGGTGTGGAGTGTGAAGTGTGATGCTGCTGCATGCTGATCTGGATGAGGGGGCAGTCTGAGTGTCCATTAAAGCATGCCCAGTTAATTGGAGGTGGGGGGTGGGGGGAAGAGATGTCTGAGCCTCTCAAACACCCTAGCCGGGAAGGTCATCTGGCATAGGTCCATTGACGACAGTGATTCCCATCAGCCGAGAACCGGGCCCCTGTTGTGCAGCAATGATGTGATCAAGGTGGCAGATGGAGTGGCAAAGAATTTTTTTACTGTGAGTGAACCGGGAACATCACCGATCGCTGCCTTCTGCCAGCAGCCGCAGCAGCGGTTTGTAACGGAGAGCACTTAAAAATGACGGGATTTGTTGAATGCCATTAATATTTTATCACCTGAGTTATTGCTGCGTATAAACACTTGCCAACATGTCCCAGGGAGTTATTTGCTGAGGAAGATGAGGTCAGCTGCTCTTGGAACAACCCTTGACCAAGACAACAGGGCCCCTTGTCAGCTTGCCTGGGTATGGAGTTATCGCTGATTTCTTTAGGAAGCTCCACCCTGAACTAGGGTCTATGAACCACTTAAGTCCCACCGAAGCCAGTTGGAAAAAAGCTTAAGTGGGCTTAAACAATGCACAGGTCTTGTGCTGGGTCTGTGCAAAGGGGTCCGTTGCACTCACAAACAACAGAACTTTCTATTTAAGGACCTGATGCTGCAAACATCTAACCTAATATCTATAGGAGGATCGGGTCCTTGTTTTAATGTTAATCTGTGAACAAAACTATGGCGATAGATCTAGAAACCTCCCCCAAAACAGCATATTGCCTTCTCCAATCTGCATGTTTTTGCTCTTTTGAAAACTGTTCCTCAGGTCTTGCCTGGCAGGGATCATCACTGTGTGCGACCTGCAGCTCTTGTGGTTATTGCTTTGAAAATAGTGTCTCAGCAGCTGGCAGGGGTGAACGAAACACAGCAGGACCGTGCTTCTGGACACCTAAAAACTATAAACTATCTCTGATGCATCCCCTGCCAAGATGCATTCTTTCTCCCCTTTCGGTATCTCTCTAAATTGTGCACATCCATATGCCCAGAGCCGCTACAACAATCTGCTCTGCATTCTACGGGGATGGAAATTCACAGAATAGATAAAGATAGAAAATCAAAATTTTGATTCTGTGTCCTGAATTCCTGCATCCTGTCCATTATTAACAATATTCTTTATATGTCAAATTATTATCCCTAAAGTATCTCCTCCTGAGATGCTTGGGTACTGCATACCTATAATACTCTATCTGGGCCACCATTTACAGCATAATAAACACACATGCGTGATATATATAAATAAAAGAGGATGGCCATTGTGACCGAACTGGCAGTGGACATAAGAGATCCATAAGGCTAGCAGGTTCTAGGAATCCCCCGGCTCTGGAATTTACATTCTAGTTCACCAAAGACAGTCATGCAAAGTCTCTAATAAAAGCTTGTGTCACACTGGGCAACAACATCATTGCAAAACACATAGACAGATGTTGTGTAAGGAGTTATGTATAAGCACTTAACTATGTTCTTAAGGTTTGTGTATGGGGGCTGGTCACCAGCAAAGGTGAAAAACAGGTTTTCGCGGGGGGAGGGATAGCTCAGTGGTTTGAGCATTGGCCTGCTAAACCCAGGGTTGTGAGTTCAATCATTGAGGGGGGCACTTAGGGATCAGGGGCAAAATCAGTACTTGGTCCTGCTAGTGAAGGCAGGGGTTGGACTTGATGACCTTTCAGGGTCCCTTCCAGTTCTATGAGATAGGTATATGTCCATATATTTCAGGCAAGAAATCCTTAACTATCAGTCTGTTTACATGTAAATAAAGTCTTGTCTGGTTCACAATGGACCCCACTTGCCAATCTGTGTTCAGGTAGGGCACAGAGAAACTTAAGGGGCCATGTTTCTAGCTACACAGTCCTCTTTCACAGGCATTTTCTCAATGTCATGTTAGCCACGTTGGCTTTGCATCCAATCAGAGACTCTCCTACCCTATCTCTATTGGTGGCCTGTCCTGAACTGCAGAATTTATATGTCTTGATAGTCTCAGAAATTTCTCTTGGTTTAAGGTTTTGCGATCAACCGATATGGTTGTTTTTTGTGTGTGCTTAAATTGTTACTGATTTTTTTATAAAAAAGAGAAACAATGAAAAGTACAAAAAAGCGAATGACTTACAGCGTGTATATGTTTCTAAATACTGCACACTTCGCGGGATCGCCAATAGAATTATGCAGTTATGCAATTTTACAGTTCGTCAAAACACAATACCACACAATACAGTAGACAATACTACATAGACATACAATTTTAGGGTGGGGATTACAGTAATCAAATAGGAATAGATTACATAAATGGGAGAAGAACGGGAGGAAGAGTCCAGGAAGGGGAGGAAAAAGGAGATGGAATTATGTGGAATGGAGTCTAGCATTCTTTGAGCCATCTTAAAGATTTTTATCCAACGCCACCTAGAAATGGGCCAAATTTCTCTGGGTGCATATAATTGTTCGGCTACTAACTGAGACAAGTCTGAATACCATTGATCTGCTCTGGGCATAAGCCTCCCCTTCCATTGTATTGTATAGTGTAATTTCTACCTGTGTCTTCTTGGATAGTGTCACAATAGCATGTTCTTAGACAGGGTGCCAGAACCTATTGGAAGGGGACATTGGCTGCGAGGCTCCGTTCCAAAGCCCAGTAGAGTCAATGGAAAGATCACCATTGACCCCAGTGGGATTTAGATCAGGCTCTCAAACGTCTTCCATCTTCCAGCGGGCATTTCAATCCAGCCTTATTTCTTCCCTGCAGTTGCACTGCACTGAGCCGTGGGTGCTGTCCAAGGTACTGAGTGTGTTTGAGAGGCTGGGAGGCTGGCTGGGACCGCCTCACTTCCCATTTTATTATTTAAGTATAGGAAGTGATTATTTATTACCTGAAACATAATTATCATGATGTGAACAGACGTTTTATTGTAAAAAATTGACTAAAACAAATGAAACAAACAACAACAAAAAACCCACACTGAGGCTTATTCTCCATTGACATGAGCAGAATTTCACTGGTGTACAGGAGAGTAGTGCTTATTATGGGAAACCTCCGTTAGCTCTTGGGCACATAGATACAGAGAACCTGCTACTACATCTGCGTGGCTCTCCCACTCAGCCAAATAGCTTCACTGGCTGATGCCCTGGGGTTGGGCGGAGCCATGAGTCTGACATCACTTCCTGTCTACTCCTGGGGAATAGGGCCAAGCATACCCTACACGATGACTGCTTTTATTCTTGTATTTGCTGCAAAGAGCTGGCCTATGATGGTGAATCAAAAAATCAGGCACCAGCATTGCAGTGAATCAATGAGTCAACCAGTTCTTCTGGCCTACTACTGTATTATGTCTCCTTTTTCACGAGATCTATTGAAACCATTAATAGGGATGTAACCAATAGGGTTATTGAGGCATGATTCTAAAACCAGTAAAATTTGGTACAGAATGTGATCTTTTCTGTAGCTTGTGTTTGAACCCTGCCAGGTGTATCATTCTCTGTTACATTCTGTAGGGTGGCTTAAGAATCCTACAGATAATTTTTTATTCATTTCTATAAGACTTTCCCATAAAGTATGAAGAGATTCTTTTAGCTGTACCACTGGGATTTCTCAACTCAGGCTACATTATCTCCCAGGAGAGAGGTTAATTGTCCTTAAAGTCAAATGACATAATAGTGGAATTTGTCAATCTGCTCCTCCTCTCCCTGCTCCAAAGGGCTGTATTAGAGATCTGTTCATTTCCTTCTTGTTCTTTGCAGCATTAAAGTCTCCCATAAAATTTCTGTGATTGCGTTCTCCCATGTGTCAGTGGTCTGTCCGGAATTTATTTCCTTATTTAGACAGCTAGTCGCCATGGCCCATAAATCTGAGTGATCCTAAATGGAGGGAAGAGAAGATAAATTCTAGAAGCGTAGCTGTTTTATTGTGGTGCATTTGGGGGAGGGGTCACCCCAACTGCCCGGGACTGCTGGGGAAATGAGGCATTAATCATTTTCTAGGGCCATACTAGTGAGTATTCTACCCAAATGAGCTGCAAATTTAGGTATTGCTTTAAAGTCCTGGGGGAAACAATAATCATGGTATTAGAAGAGAGAAGCCATCCATTGGCATGCAACTGCTTCTAATTCGTTTAAATTACTTCTGCTGCTTTCTCCTTGACGATGAAGATGAGGGGAGGAAATATCATTTGATCACCTTACCAGCTGATAGAAAGAGTAGCTGAAAATGCTGAGCCTAGAGGTATTTTCCTGTAAGGTCCCATCTTTACAAAGCAAATTCAGCTCCATGAAAATTGTATGAGCACTGCATTCCAAGGGTGACACGCGACCTTTCACTACACCAAGAAACACAGATATATTGATTGTTTGTGCAATCATCCCCAGACTTCTATTCCTGTCATCTCTTAGGATATTAACTGCCCTGGTTTCTTCTCCCCCTTATCAGTAAAGGAAAAACAGCAACAAAAAATTAAGTTGGCAAAACTCCAGTAGAATGAGATTTTCCTCATTAACAACAGGCAGGGAATGAATTCTCCTCGCTTACTGTTCTGCCCGCACATCACAATACAAAAGAGACAGGTGAGCAGGAGTCAGAGGTTTGAATATATGCATATATTCTCCACGCTAGGTCATCTGCATCGATTAAAATGGGCATTAGCCTCTAAGCAGATGCACATCTAAGTCATATATATCTGATTGGAAGCTAGAACAGGGGCAAGAGCTCGCCCAGATAGAGACAACTCCGGGATATAGGATTTTCTCTGATATTGTGGGAATTGGTCCAAACTGATGTGTGTTTAGGGGGGACCATAGAAACCCTCCATTGCCCTCTTTGAGCCTGATCTGGGATATCATCGGGATGTGCCAGGGGATTTGACAGAGGAGAAAAAGCGATATTAATACAGATCAGTTAAAATGTATTCCATGCTGAATAGCACCTACAACATGGGAGGTGTTATTCATATTGAATATTTCTGGGCTTTAACTCCATTTCCAGCTGAAATTTACCATTCCCCTGCAAGCGAACTGAGGCATCCAGGGGCAGCGTCTAAAGACTGAAGGAATTGTAATGAAATTATGAAAGCCTTTAGCCATAGTAAGAAGTAATTGTATTGGCTTTGAATGCACTGAAGTTAAATTTTGAGTAGCAACTGTGTTTTCATTTTCGTAACACAATGCTTTGCTTGCTCAATGCCGTCTGCTGTAACTAAATGACATATAATACACAGCCAAGGAAATTTATAAGGACATTTTTCAGTGGAGTGACTTTTTTTTCTTCATTATCCCTCATATTCCTGTCTCTGACTGCAGGCAAGTCATTCGTCAGCTGGAAATTCTTGAATCTTTAATGCTGCCATAGGAGGTCCCAAGACATGGGTTGCTGAGAGGGGCATACGTTTCTTGAGTTCTCACTGTCATGAAAGGTGAAAATTGTAAACTCCACTTCGTAAATAGCTGTGGAGTCCTCACATGGAAATATGCTATGGATTGGAGGACCTGGGGAAATCTCAATGCTTTTATTCCTCAACACATTAAAAATATAATTGAGACGTTTTGGCCTCATTATTCCACAAAATGCATGCACAGTTGTTCCTGCACTCTTGCAACAATTGCAGGCAAAAATGAACAGCCCAGTGGAAGTGATTCTTAGCAGCCGTTTACAAACCCATTCTGTATTAATATTATTATCTTTTGTATTATGATAGTGCTATTATGCTAGCCATTGTACAGACACATAGAGACCATCCCTGCCCTAAAGAGGTTATAGACTTGGGCCCTCAGAATATCTGGGCTTTTGTGAACATATCCCCTCAAGCAACACTAGTGTTTTCGGTTTCTTCCCCACCTCCAAGTGGAGAAAGGATGAGAAAGTAAACACAGTGTCCAAAGAACAGGTTCAACATGGACAGGGCTTTCTGGGTGTAATTCTATGGCCTGTGTTGTGAAGCAGGTCAGATTAGATGATCACAATGGTTTCTTCTAGCCTTAACATCTACGGGGTGCTGGAACAATTTTTAAAATGGGGGTACTGAGAGTGATTGAACCAAACTGTAAACTCTGTATATGATGGAAACCACTTCAAGCCAGGGGGTGCAGCAGCACCCCCAGCACCCCTAGTTCCAGCACTTATGGACATCTATAAATCTATAAATACTTTGATGAACAGAGAGGTACATGAAGGTGAATACTCACCATTGCTCCAAAGAGTGACGCTTCTCTGCCATAAGGAGATGCTGAGAGGAGATGCACGCCAGAGAGGGACAAAACAAGGAAAAGGAAGAAGCAGACGAATTATGGGATCTCTCATAAGGCCACCACCATAGGATACTTCTGGCACTTCTGATCTACACAAGCGGGGTGAAATCCTGGCTCCGCTGAAGTCAGTGAGAGTTTTGCCATTAACTTCAATGGGGTCAAGATTTCACCCCACATCTCTGTTCTAGTCTTCCCCTGATCTGGATGTATAGCACCTCCTGTTGGGCAACAAGAGTTCCACCTGCAAAATATGGAGTGCGTATAAGATCAGAGCAGTGCAAAGATGCAAGAGGAAGACTTTGTCCATAGCTCAGATATCTCCTAGGAGAATTTGGAAGATAATGAAATTATTGTTAAATGGTTGTAAGGCTTGAGTTTCAGCAGGATTCGGGTATTAAAGCCCACCCTAAGCCTCTGCAGAGAGAGGTGTCCTGTGAGCCAACGAACAAACTAAATTGCTTTAATACTTGATTCAATTCTTTGAAAACATTCAACTCAATAGCTTTTCGTGCCTGACTGGGAACGAGTAAGATGAAGTTGTCACAATGGCACCTGGAAACCCAAGTGTATTCCCATTAATACAACAGTGTAAATCTACATCTCTCCTTGGCAGGTCTGTACTGCTTCTGTCAAGGGCCTGAAAAATAATTTAGCATCCAAGCTGGCTTAGTCCTGGCCTGGATTCTCCTGAGGTAGAGTTAGGAAGGAAAGGAAGCTGAAGTAGGTCTGCGCAGAATAGAGGGAAAAAACTGCATTCACATTGTGATAAAGTGTGGAAAGGGAAGGCCAGGGGATATTTTATGTCTTGTATCCCACAAAGACACCTTATTATCATAATCCTCCTTCACTCTGCCAGGCAAGGCTTTCTCAGATCTCACTTCCCAGGTTGAATTTGGAAATGATTAAGTTGAAAGCAAAGTGAGGTTGATTAGGAAGAAAATTGAGCATTCTCAAGAATTTGTAACTAAATTAACTCGGAGTCTTTTATTTTTTTCTTGCCCAAGAACTTTTCCTTTCTCTCTGCAGCATGTGCTAGCTTCTTCAGTTCTCTTTCGTTCCCCAGAAATAGGAATTTGTTCTTTTTCAATGTGATTTTCCTTGTAAATTTCTGGCAGCTTTTGATATGTTTATTCATAGTGATCCTAGCTGTTTCAAAACAAAGATGGTCAGAGCTGGGAAGGAAATGGTTTTCTTGTTCTGTGAACATTTTTGAGATTTCAGACATTTTCCCTGTCCAAATTGGGTCAGAGTCAACATTTCAAATATTTTCATGGAATAAAAATTGGTTCAGATCAATTGAAATGTTTCATTTCAATCATCTTGAAACATTTTGATTTTGATTTTGACCATTTAAAACAAAGTGCAATGATTAGTTTGTTTCTAAATGAAACGTCATTTTGAACCTGAAAACCAACGTTTTTCATTTAGAAAATGGTGAAACTGGATGTTTTGTAACTTTTTTCCAAATATATTTGAGTCAAGAAATTTGTCAAAACCGACCCTTTCCCACAAAAAGTTTAGGTTTTGACAAATTGGCATTTTTCAATTTAAAAAATGTTTCATCGATAAACTCCTGACTAGTTCTACTGGATGAGGCTGGGTGTGGGTTTGGATTTGGAAGAGAAAGGACACTAGGAATAATTTCTAACTTTGGAGTATCCTCGACTACCCTCAAGCCGGTCTCCAGCTTTGTACCCTTTGCAACTGAGTGCATCTAAAGAAGCACGCAAGCACCTCTTTTGAGTGAGCAAAACACACCTTTGACCTTGCCCATTTGTTCCTGGTTTGATCATTCCTATCCCTGGCCTCATCAGCATGCTGCTATGTGTCTTCATGATTAGTCAATATCGGTCTATCTAATCGGATACTTGGCGTGCTGTACTATGCTCTTGTTGGCTCATATCCACTTTGGTTTGGTTTCAAATATGAGAAAATGAAATGGAATTTTCAGGGTATTGCATTTTTTAAACCTAGGGCTGGAGCCTAGCCTTCAATACAACCACTTTGTGTCAATCCAATTGAGCGAAAAGTCCAGGAAGCTACCGTAAAGAGGCAGAAGAGGATTCCTCCAGCATGGGACTTGAACCCACAAAAACCAAGGCCAGTTTGAGGTCCTCTTAAAAATCAAGACCATTTGGTACAAAACTGAATGCACTCACATATTGCAGTGACTGAGTGCTGGGCCGCAAACTTGACTGCTTACAGCTGAAATGCCTGCAAAATTGCTCCTCTCCTCCCCATGATATGGCAACATTGTACAGAAGATTTAGGTCATCCTAGGACTGGACCTGAAGGAATTGCAGCTAAGCCCCCAAAACCTTTTAGGATAAGAATCAGACCTTGCGGGGTGGTCATTCCCTCTTTCCCACTACCCAGGCCTACCCCTTAACTCCCGTCTGGTTGATTCTCTGGTAATCTATATCCCTTTATTTCTCCATCCGCTCTCACAGTGTCTCTGTTTTAAATGCACATCACATAAGGCTCTGACGTGCTGCCTCGAAAAAAAGAAGAGCTAATTTTGTTGGCCGCATGGAAGCATAACGAGTGACTAAGGAGGGAGGGCAGGAAGGCTTCTGATGCTGTTGACCTTCTTCTTGCTGAGTTTCCAGTTAAAATACAAATATATTCTCTAAATTCTTAAGATTGGGACTAAAGGAGGGTCAGACTAGTAGATAAAAGTATGAAAGGGACTCATGCTCATGAAGTGAAATTCAAGAGGATCACAGAAAGACACAAACAAAACCCACAAGCCTGTAAACATTCATTATGAAAACACTCATATATTCTTCCTCTGTTCATTTGATTCCTGTTCATTTCTGGCCTGAGACAAGCAATTGAAAGGACTAGATGCTTGATTTCTCTCAGTTTATGGCTGAGTGTTGCAGCAGTCAGATACCAACATGCAAGTGTAGGCCAACAGATAGTGATATTTTCATAAATCGATTTCTTTTTGCAAATCTCTTCCAAAATAATCTTTGCTGTGCTGATTGTGGGTGAACAGTATGTTGCAAATATTAGTAATCCCTGCTGCGTTGGTTAGTTGCATAAGTCTCATGCTGCTGTTTCAGATCCCTGCTGACAGTATGGGTTGTAAATTTTACCATCAAACTTTGCTCTGGCAAAGAGTCAAACATTCGACCTGAATATTCGCTGTCTGTGAGCATTCCCAGTATTAAAACTTGGGCACTTGAAAGATAATGGAAAGTCAGCCCCCCCAAATTGTTGCAAAAATGACCCAATCAGAATGTACTTTAGAATGTTAACAAATATTTCCAAACAATCTCTCCCTACTGTGTTCACAGCCGTGCCCACTACTATCTACTCTACAAAGCAATTTGCAAAAATCAAAATCCCTACCCTGCACATGCAAGTGTTTATATTACAGTAGCACTTAACGGTCCCAAATGAGGCCAAGACTCCCTTGTGCTAAGGGCTGTCCATACACACAAAGGATGTCTACACATTGAGCTGGGGGCGTAATTCCCAGCTCACGGAGACATACTTGTGCTAGCTCTGATCAAATTAGCATGCTAAATATAGCTGCAGCAGCACAAGATGCTAGGCACGTACACAGGACAGCTAACCCTTCGTGCCATCTTCACCACCATGGCGACCCTGTATTTTAAGCATGCTAGGTCAGAGCTAGCGTGGGTACATCGCCTTGAGCTGGGTATCACACCCCCAGCTCAAAATGTAAACATATCCTGCATGAGAGACGGCCCCTGCCTCGATAAGCTTACCCTATAAAGAGGCTACAGAGACAAAGAGCAGGTGGGGAAACAGAAGGGTAGAGAGGATAGAAATCATAGAATATTAGGGTTGGAAGGGACCTCAGGAAGTCATCTAGTCTAACCCCCTGCTCAAAGCAGGACTAATCCCCAGACAGATTTTTGCCCCAGTTCCCTAAATGGCCCCCTCAAGGATTGAACTCACAACCCTGGGTTTAGGAGGCCAATGCGCAAACCAATTGTCCAAACTCATGCAGAGCTGGGATTAGAACCCAGGTCTTTATCCTCATCCAGTGCCCTATCCCCTGGCCCATGCTGCCTAGCCAAATAGTTGCTAGTGCTGCAGGGTAAATCTCATTGAAGGCAAAACTGGTGACCTGTCAGTGCAGCGAGTGAGTCTCATCTAGTAGGTGAACTAGAAAATATTTATTGGTAAGAGCTGCTCAGGGAAGGCTGGGGCGGGGAAGTTCATTTTGGAATTCACGTTATCTTCTTGCCCGAGCAGTCGGAAAAGAATCGTGCAGGTTCCCACCTAGCTACAGAAATCACTGGTGCCTCCTCGGAATCCCAGGTCTCTTTCCACAAGACACTGAACGCGTTGCCACAGGCACATAGTAAAAAGCAGTAAATCGCTCTTCTGCTTGATGCTGAGGCATTGAGGGAAGTAGGTATGTCTCTGTCCTCAAACCCTGGGGATGAAATGGTGCAATTCTTAGTGCTGTGTGCTTCCTGTGGGATTTTACATCCAGGAGCTGGGCTGAGTTAGAATCAGGCCAATTACTGAGAGAGGAATGAAGAACAGAGGAAAAACTCAGCTCTTACTCAGTGCCTCAGCCATGACGGGTGCAGGTTTTGGTGTGCGGTGCGTGTTTATTTGGAGTATTCACATGTGCAACACTTACAATGATGGGCAGCTGGAAAAGATGCAGTCATTGCTTCGGGGTCAGTCAGAGACTGTAATGTTTCCCTTTGTTCCTCCATGGCAGCAGAGGTGAGAACACACACTGTTCTCAGAGCACGTGTGGGCAAATGTGATCGTTCTCTCGCAGATGAAGCTGTCACAACATGTATGCCCAGTTTGGGGAGAGAGACTGTGAGCTTCATTTGCTGCTCCTGCATTGGAGAATCGAGACAGAAGGACATTAATGTGATGCACGGATGCAGATTTCTTTATTAGTGGAAACCTTTAGGTGTTAATATTGTTTGTGAAAAGAAACCTTGTGGCACCGGCTGTGGCATATCCACTTAAAATATACCCCAGAAAGCAGTGCACACATTACAGGAATTTCCTGTGAACCAGAACCCAAGTGAATCCGGAAGCACAGAATGCCTTTGGTGATTGCCTGACAAAACTACAGTTGTTTGAAAGACTGAGTTTCTAATGAGCAACAGAGTAACAAAGGCCTCTTCAATAGATCCTATGTACAAACCCCAAATATATCTCCCATAAGAGCTAAGATCCTCTCTACAAATTCTTCCACAAGAATGAACCCTGAAAAAAAGATACTTGCGTTAGGATCTCAGGTCACTAGCACTATATAAGGTGAATTCATCCTCCCCAAACAATAACCCATAATGAGGCTTGTCGGCAGCCTAGTTAGCGTTTGGCCCATCCAGCTCTCTTAGTCAGGAGAAGGGCAGTTCTCATTGGCCACTGGTTTCTATGCTGCTTCCTGGGAACATTCCCTGCTCTGAAATTTGGGCTGGCTGTGAGGTGCCACTCCTTCCTTGATATAAAGGGTGACAATCCTGTGAGCCACTGGCTCTTTGCCACTGCAGTATCAGAAGATTCTGCTAGATGTCACAAAATTCCCTAATGGTACAGAGACATTCACAACACTGACCTGGCTGGATTGGATTGAACTGAGAGGAAGGTGATGCCAAACTGTCTGAGAAATCACCAGAGATTTCCTTCTAGTGTGCACCCCATCTCCTGAGGGTGGGACAAATAGGCAGAAATCCATCTGAGGACCATTGATTTAGAAATTGAAGTAGGTGGGAAATAGATTTCCCCCCCCCCCCACCAAAACTTTTGAGACATCAAAGAAATGTTCCTTCCTGAACCGGGATGAAAAGTCAAAATCTCAAACATTTTCATAAATCAAAAGAAAAGTTGGTTGGGGTCAATCAAAAAGTTTTGTTTCAATTTTGGCCATTTTGTATCTTTTTTTTTTTACTATAATTAGTTTACATTTCTAAACAGAAAGACATTTAAAATCCGAAAATAGGAATTTTTCATTTTTAAAATATGTTTTGACAACTTTGAAACTTTTTTCCCCAAAACATTTTTGAGTTGACACATTGCTTGACCCCCAACCCTTTCTTACATTTTGTGTCCAACAAATTGGCATTTTCCTATGAAAAAAGGTTTTGTTGAAAAATTCCCAGCCGTATGAGCTCCAGGAGGGAAAGTTGCTTTCATGAGAGATGAATCCCTCGCCACAGGTGCTAAGAATGTATCTTTCCTCCTGCTTGTTTGTCGCTGATTTCAGAGCCTGCCATCTGGCTGGACCCATCTTTGTAGCAATAAACAAGATATAATGTGCATTCCATAGCTTATTGCGCTCTCTGCCTTGGTTCTGTCAGGAAATGTCGTCTTCATCTCAGCAGCAGAGATTAAACACTGTCCACCTCCTGTTGTGTCCTCAGCCTGTTAAATTCCCGACATTCCTCTGCCTAGAAAGCTGCATTCAACTCACAACAGGTCACAGCATCACAGAGCACTGTGAAGCCACTGCTCTTTCCTCCTTCGTATGATGGCTCTCTGAGCTCATGGAACAGAAGGGAAGGGGCCATATTGTACTAATGCAGCCCAAGGTGAACTTTCACATAATTGTCCTGGAGAAAGAGGGAGGAGGTGCAAGAAGAACAATTTGTGATAGATCCAAATGGATGCAAGTGGAGGCGGGGCGGGATACAGGAAGGTCTTGTGGCTAAGGCAGTGGGGTCGGATGGGGACGTCAGATTTCAGTCCCCATCTCCGCCACACACTTCCTATGTGATCTTGAGCGAAGGGCCTTAACCTTTGATGTGACTAGCATTGTACTTTCTCTGCCTCATGGGGGGGTCGTGAGAATAAATTCATTAGTGATTTTGAGGTGATCAGATGCTCTGGTGACTGTGAGGCTGGGTAAATAACTAGATAGATGGAATGTCTACAGTCAGTTAACATAAAGTGATGTGATGATATGGAGACAAGTGCTAGGTATATACTTAGACAAATAGAATTCAGACTGGGGTATTTTCAGTATGCCGAGTTTGCCAGAGAGCACCATTAATCACTGAATATTACTGTGGCCATGGATTTACTATAAGCAACATCTCTGTGGCAAACTGTTTCTTCCCCCATCAGCAACATGAAATGGATATTAGTATAGCACTGGTAGATTATGGCTAATGATATCCCACTCAAGCTGTTTTTGAGTTAAACATCACTCCTCCTGGCAGTTGTGAGAGAAATGGCACATTTGGGAAGACAGCCCTTATATAAACATTAAATGTTTATGGGCTTCATCTTGATGAGTGTAAAGTAACTTTTCTCTATCAAGATGAAGAGGTCAGAAGATAAGTTCTTTGACCTAGAGCCCAGTTCCAGAAAGATCCTTAGATTAGCAGAGAAGAAACTGGGCATGATGGATGGCTCATGTTTGAATTTATTTTTGGTTTTGTTGATGGATGACCATTGGGTGTCTTAAAAAAGAGCCCTAGCAGTGAGATATTTCTATAGGATTCTTGTGTTGAACTTTCCATGAACTAGTGACACACTGCCCTCTCAAGACCTTTTCAACCTTTTCATGCTGCATTCCTCAAAAGCAGTCTCACATGGAAGCTTCATTTACATCAAAAATCAGCAGAGGAATGGGAAGTCCACAGGAAGGGAAGAACTGTATGAGGTCTCTTGAAACAAGTTCATTGAACTTTGGAAGATATAAGCAAGGACAGAAGCCATCTTTGGCATCCAGCACTTGGTGACACAAGGGACCAGAACTCTTGCAAGCTGAGAAAGATGGGTCCTTCAACCAAGGGGGCTGAAGTCTCTGGGAATGGGAGACTGGTAAGGAAACTATCTTGAACAAAGACTATAGCTTATTAACTTAGGTCTTAGCCAT
Source organism: Trachemys scripta elegans (assembly GCF_013100865.1). Taxonomy (NCBI): domain Eukaryota; kingdom Metazoa; phylum Chordata; order Testudines; family Emydidae; genus Trachemys; species Trachemys scripta. The sequence continues at coordinate 4,838,232 of NC_048309.1, forward strand.
TAGCAAGGGTATTTTTACTTTTGTTTGCTTGTAATCCTTTCAAACTTCATTCCTTCTACTTGGTATCACTTTAACTATGTCCTTTTGTTCATAAAATTGCTTTTTTTAATAATAAACCAACTGAGTGCTGTGCTTGAAGGGAAGGGTGTATTTACCCCAGTTAAGTTAATAAGCTGTGATGTGCTTTTGTCTCTTTAAAGGAGCAAATGAACCTTATCATTTCCCTGAGTGTTCCAGGAGAGGGCTGGACATTTGTTTTGGGGAAAACTTAGGACAGGGCTTGTGTTGAGGTCCTCTTGTCAGGTGTAAGCAGAGTGTGCCCTGGGGGGAGGGAGGGAAACAAACAGGCTGCTGCAATCAGAGCTGCTTAACCCACACACAGTGCAAGTCTATACACTGGCTGGGAGCATCAAGACAATAGAAACACAGCAGCAGAGCCTTTGAAGCATTTAGAGTTACAGGGCAGGCAGTGACACAACCCCTTATTGGTCTGGATTGCACCCCAGAACGTGACAGAGATATACCTGGATAATCCTGGCAAGTTACCTGCGTCCACATGCTGCAGAGGAAGGCAAAGAACCCCCCAAAATCACCGCCAATTTGGTCTGAGGAAAAAATCCTTCCCAATCCCACATATGGCAACCAGTTAAGCCCTGAGAGTGTGAGCAAGAACCAGCCAGCCAAGCACCTGCGAGAGAGAGAGACTGCTTGGTGCCACCTCAGAGCCCTGGCCCGCCCCATCCAACATTCCATCTCCAGCCCCCTTTGGAAGTGCGACTCACGAGGGATTATTCCTTGCATTGATCTTTTAGCAGAAGGGATAGAAAAGCCAAATGAAAAGTGCATTATGGGAGTTATTAGCCTTTTTGTGCTTCATCTAATTGTTGCTCCCGAATTACTGGAACCTGTGTTTATATATAAAACTAAGGATAGCTAATGTAATGTCAATTTTTAAAAAGGGCTCCAGAGGAGCCCCCTGTAATTACAGGCCAGTAAGCCTAACTTCAGTACTGGGCAAACTGGTTGAAACTATAGGAAAGAACAAAGTTGTCAGACACATGGATGAACATAATTTGTTGGGGAAAAATCAACATGGTTTTTGTAAAGGGAAATCATGCCTCACCAATCTACTAGAATTCTTTGAGGGGTCAACAAGCATGTGGACAAGAGGGATCCAGTGGATATAGTGTATTTAGATTTTCAGAAAGCCTTTGACAAGGTCCCTCACCAAAGGCTCTTAAGCAAAGTAAGCTGTCATGGGATAAGAGGGAAAGTTCTCTCATGGATTGGTAACTGGTAAAAAAAGAAAAGAAACAAAGGGTAGGTATAAATGGTCAGTTTTCAGAATGGAGAGAGATAAATAGTGATGTCCCCCAGGGGTCTGTATTGGGCCCAGTCCTACTCAACATATTCATAAATGATCTGGAAAAAGGGGTAAACAGTGAGGTGGCAAAATTTGCAAATGATACAAAAATACTCAAGATGGTTAAGTCCCAGGCAGACTGTGAAGATCTGCAAAAGGATCTCTCAAAACTGGGTGACTGAGCAACAAAATGGCAGATGAAATTCCATGTTGATAAATGCAAAGTAATGCACATTGGAAAACATAATCCCAACTATATATATAAAATGATGGGGTCTAAATTAGCTGTTACCATTCAAAAAAGAGATCTTGAAGTCATTGTGGATAGTTCTCTGAAAACATCGACTCAATGTGCAGCGGCAGTCAAAAAAGCGAATACAATGGTGGGAATCATTAAGAAAGGGGTAGATAATAAGACAGAAAATATCATATTGCCTCTATATAAATCTATGGTGCGCCCACATCTTGAATACAGCATGCAGATGTGGTCGCCTCATTTCAAAAAAGATATATTGGAATTGGAAAAGATTCAGAAAAGGGCAACAAAAATGGTTAGGAGTATGGAATGGCTGCCATATGAGAAGAGATTAATAAATCTGGGACTTTTCAGCTTGGAAAAGAGACAACTAAAGAGGGATATGATAGAGGTCTATAAAATCATGACCAATGTGGAGAACATAAATAAGGAAGTGTTATTTACTCCTTCTCATAACACAAGAACTAGGGGTCGCCAAATGAAATTAATAGGCAGCATATTTAAAATAAACAAAAGGAAGTATTTTTTTCACACAACCTGTGGAACTCCTTGCCAGAGGATGTTGTGAAGGCCAAGACTATAACAGGATTAAAAAAAGAACTAGATAAGTTCCTGGAGGATAGATCCATCAATGGCTATTAGCCAAGATGGGCAGGAATAGTGTCCCTAGCCTCTGTTTGCTAGAAGCAAGGAATGAGTGACAGGGGATGGATCACTTGATGATTCCCTGTTCTGTTCATTCCCTCTGGAGCACCTGGCATTGGCCACTGTCGGAAGACCAGATACTGGGCTAGATGGATCTTTGGGCTGACCCAGTATGGCTGTTCTTATGTTCTTAAAATAAATAAAAGTAACCAAAGGAAAAAGCCATTAGGGTTGTTTACAGGCGGCTGCCAGAAATGCCCTCATTTTTCTGATATATTAAAAAGATAGAACTTTATTGGTGGTGCTTTATCACACTCCTTCTCTGCAGTGTCTTTCCCTCTCTGGAGTTATTAAGCAATGTAAAAGGCCAGTGTACGGGGCGTTTGCTTTGCTTTTTTCCACACTTTTCTTTTTCTTTTTTTTTTATCATGATCTCTTGGGAACAAATCACTGAAAATGCTATTGAAAGTCACTGACGGCAGAGCCCGGGCAAACTCTCTGATAAGAGAGCCACTGCTGATTGCTCGGGGAAGGGAATGATAAGCGCCAGGCCAGGATTATTTATATATAGCGAGAACCACCAAAGTTATAGAGTAAGATCTTAAAGTGACCAAAACAAGCAGGCAGCTCGCATGCCTTTGTTCAGAACATGATTGCTCCAGGGGATGGAGTTCTGAGAAGGTGAACTAGAGCTTCAAGACACCCAAACCAACTGCACTGATTTGCATCAGTTGAGGATCTGGGGCACAAAGTGTCTCCTCCATTGCTTGGATTCTTGACATTCAATGGGAAAATCTTCAGGAGTCTTTCCCCCCAAAACACAGCACTAGTGATTTGTTCTGTGTTTACTAGTAACGGTACCGTACTCCGGTGTGGGGTGAGACTGCATAGCCAGCCTCCACAGCCACTTAGTTGGCCAATTGTGGCTTTGGGATTATGCCTGGCGAGTGCATGCCACCTGTGGCGATATTATACAGCTAAATCACACCATGCCAGTCTCATGGCTTACCTGCAGGTTGGTTACAGACCAGATTTTATGTCTCCACCCACCCACAATGGGAACTTATGAGTATTTTCCTGTGTGCACAGCCGTGCAGCTACTCTTTGCAGGATACACCATTGCACCTTACGCCTTTGCTTAGCATTCTGTCCCCACTGAAGGGGAAAACGTCATGGTCCATGAGCACCACAAAGGCACAAGTTATACACTGAAAAGAAATGGACTCTTGACAATGCGCAGAAAGGTGGAGGCTATCCCTGGAGCCATGTGTCCCTGACCTGTGAGTCATACTTCTGCATCCTACCCTGCTATAATTTCCCCTGGAGATTTAGAGCGGTTATACTGTCTGTAGCATTGTCCTACAGATTTCTGCAGCCATATAAACACTGCCTTATTACGTGTTACAGCACTACAGCGTCTTGTTACCAGTGACCACATGTTTTGTAATAATACTCAAAGGCTTTGTTGGCCGTTGGCCGATCTCTTTGTTTGTGTATCAAAAAACTGCTGTTTGTTTTCATTTATGGACATTATTGTTCATACACTTGAATAGAAAGATGCATCTGACATGAGCTCATATTTTATACATGCCTGTAACTGACTGTCTTCAAATTTCATAGTACAAAAATCAGAAGGGATAATATTATGTATAAGACTCCTGCTTAGATACACTGGTGATAAGCTCAATAGAAATGCCCACATAAAATAATTAATTACCACTCTATTTTAAAACTGATTTATAAAGTGGGCTTTACGAAATGAAGAATCTGACTGGCTGATCAAAGTGGCAAATTTCTGACTCTGCAGTCGTATACTATCCCATGCAACCACATGGGTCGAGATTCATTAGCCAAACACTATAAAAGTGCAAACAATATATTGCAAAAAGCAAGCTAGAAACCCAGTTAGACTCAATTTGGTGAAGCCTCATGTTGTTTTCTCTCTTGCTGTAAATTGTTCTGCGGGGCAGTGTAGGAAAGGCATTATATCAAAATAAATTGAAGCAAATAGATAACGGCTCTTCTTGGGGTAATTGAAATTACTTGACATTTGACTTTATGACTCACAATACCCCTGAGGCATGTTTAGCATTCACTATACCTGCTCAAAGTGCTACGCTTTGCTGATTACTGAATACTAAACAGTGTTCAGATTATTAATAGATATTGCAATTTAAATTTCTTTAGTTTCTGCCTATATATTTTATGGTGCTATGAAACTTCATAGATATAGTATGTTTCATATGTAGGGTTTCCTGCATCTTCCTTTTAATCAGCTGGTACTAGCTAGTTGCAGAGACAGAATACTGGACTAGATAGATTACGGTTCTGATCCAGGCTGGCAGTTCCAATATGCACATCTGGGTAGATGATGCCTGTATGTATAGGTATCTATGCTGTTTGGCGTGGATGATATGTAGACTTGATGGAATCTGATTTTTTTTTTGTATAATTTTGACATAATATTGATGTTAATTTTTAAGCCTTTTTTCTAATTTTAATCAATTTAAATTTTCACTGTTGCACAAAATTAAGAGGTTTAAACTTTCTTTCCTGTTTTTATTGATTTACATTTTCACAGTTGAAGGAAATTAAGGGGTGGACAGACAGTGAAGGGGGTTGTCGGACACAATAATTATTTAATGACTGTAAACATTGAGATTCAAAACATTAAAGCTTTATCACCATTAAACCACAAACAGTCAGAGTCACATGTCAAGATATTCAAAGTGAATATATTTAAATCAAACTCGAACAAGTTCTCAACTAGCATTTTTCTCATTTTGCTTCTCTGTACATTTTTATTACATCGATGGGAAAAATCTTTTCATCGGTTTGTGTGTGTATGGTGAAATTTATGTTTACCAACATTTACTGATAAAACTCTAATCCTTTGAAGCCTAATGATATGTAAAATAACCCTGTATATGAAGACTCTTGGAATTCCAGGGTGATTTAAAAAAAGAAGAACAGGAGTACTTGTGGCACCTTAGAGACTAACAAATTTATTAGAGCATAAGCTTTCGTGGACTACAGCCCACTTCTTCGGATGCTTTAAGGGTGATTTAAGACTCAACTCTGAATTTCTTGGTTCCTTAGTGCCATTTGAAGTTATACTTTTATCTTTGAATAGAACATTTAGTATTCTAACATCTTTAATTTCTACCCTGATAGCTATTCTGCATATATGACGCTGTGCATTATTTAGAGATAAAGGGAAAATTTTAAGATATTAGAATTATATCACATACATTTTGTACATTAGTGATAAGAATTATTACCAGCTGAGAAACTTAGTACTGAACAAAAGCTACAAACTAATTAAGCCATGATTAATATTCAAGTGATTCAGTCATTACAGCACCAGCTCTTGTGATATAGATTTGTTTTAGGAAAATTGAATAAACAAAATGAATCTGGTCTGGAGAAAGATGTTGAAAAAACCACTGATATGTGCAAAGACTAAAGGATGGAGCTAAATGCTGAGAATTCTTGGTTTATGGACCTTACTACATAGAAATCAACTGCAGGGGGGCATTGTTTAGTAATTAACATAAAGCCAGGAATGATTCAAGAGCTGGGCTTAAATTGTCATAGAGTATTTCCTGGAGCCCCATCTCCCGCAACATGCTATAAAAATCCAATGGGGTTTGAAAATATTTACCTTAGCTCCACTCTGGACAGCTTCGGCTGAATTTAACAGACCAGGGTTCTATTCCATCTCTGTCAGCTGACCTGCTGAGCGATCTTGGGCATGTCACTTTGTAAAATCTGTAAAATGGGGTTAATGACAGTGACCTACCTCTGGTCTTGTGAAACCTAATTAACTAATGTTTACACAGCAGTTTGAAGCCTTTGGATGAAAGATTCTGTTGTAGTGCCAAGGATTATTAATTTAAATGAAAACCAAGGCTTTACAAATACAGCTTGTTAGGATCAGTGGTGCATTTCACCCTACTTCTAACCAGGCCTTTCATAAAATTGAATCTAGCCCTTATGCATCTTAAACATGATCAGGTTGTTCTGCATAATAGGGCTGTTATGCTTTGCCTGGCATAACCTCCCCATTCAATAGATGGGAACACAATGCAGCTTTATTTTCTGTAGCATCATGCACACAAAGGGGTCCCAAAACACTTTTCAGCATCAAATGACATAGCTAGAGAATTAAACTAGAGCAGCAGGAGGGAGTGATATAGATCAGAGATGTTTTCAGAGGAGATTTGAATAGAGCTGAAGAAGTGATGAGGCAAATGGCTGTTTGAGACAAATGCTGCCTTGGGGCTCAATCCTGCAAGGTGCTGAGTGCCTAGAGCCACCATTGAAATGAATGGAAGCTGAGAGTGTTCAGACCTTCACAGGATCAAGCCGCAAGTGAGGTTGTAAATGTCAATGATGCAGATCTGCAGCATCTCTGTTTAATTGGCCGATCTATAAAGATCCATTAAACCTATGGAAAAGCAGGCTAGGTTTAAATGAGAATGATGTCATGTCATTGTAGTCCCATAGGTAATGCCACCTTCCTGCTGGGTATTACAAAGCTTTTTGCTTTCATAAAATAATAAACCACCTCCTCCCAAGTGAATTTTGTGCGGGCAAAGTGTTAGTCCCATTTGAAGCTGGGATAAGTAGCACGTTGGAAAGGAGAGATCTCAGCAGGGTAGGGGTGGATTTCGAGACAGTTTTGTCTCTGGCTTGGAAGGCAACACATAGTCAGCGACATGTCACTCGGAATCTTGTCTACACTCTCTGAAGGTCCGTGGCAGGTTATTTTTAACTACGCAGGAAAGCAGCAGCGATTTGTTATTCCCAAGAGAGAGTACATAGATCCCCGAGGGAATTAATTAACTGAAATGTCCTTTGTTACTGTAGGCATTGCTGGTGGAGCCCTTTTTGGGAGCGCTGCTTCTGGCTGCAGATCGAGGACACATGGCTTTAGTTGAGTGAAAGGGGCTGGAAAGAAAGCAATCTGGAAGCAGTTTGCTACCAAATGAAATGTGACTCCCTTTGTCACTTCTCTTTAGTTCACTCGCCACAGGGCAAATGATTAGGGCTGTCACTTGGGTCTCTTCTGCTGATTCCTGGGGTGTGGACGGGTCTTGCTGAAAGAGGCCTTTCCTGTCCGAAGCTCTGACAGGCAGTTTTGTGGATGCTGTTGGTCCATCCTTTTCTGCTTTTCTTAACCCCGGTTTCCCATTGTCTCTTTTTTTCCTCTGCTCATTTGTTTCCCCGTTTCCTTCATTTGTCTATTCTCCCTCATGTCTTTCCAACTTTCCCTCATTGTCTCTTCCTTACCCTGCTGTCTCTCCCCTCTTTTATTGCTCTCTTCCTCCTGCTTTCAGTTTCCTTCTGGCACCTGCTTCCAGGGCTGACGAGAGGTGGGGAAAGCCGGTATAAATTACCGGGGCCCGGTGGTCTGGAAGGGGGCCCAGCTTCCCTGGTTTACCCCCCCTCATTGGCCCTGTTTAGCCAGTCCGCCCTTGCTGGGGAGCCCGAAAAAATTCCAGGCCCGGCTTCCCCGGCTTTCCCCCCCTCTCGTCGGCCCTGTTTAGCTGGTCCACCCTTGCTGGGGGGCCCAAAACATTTTTTTCACGGGGGCCGGAACCCGTTCTCAGTGGCCCTGCCTGCTTCCACCCTCTGTGTCCTGCTGGAGCAGCTTGCCCGGATGCAGGAACTCTGGGAACGGGGTAGTCTGGCTCAGCAGATGGCTTCTCATTGATTTCACAAAAAGCGCTGAGTGCCAGCACATGCGAGGCCAAGAAAGCAGCCAAGTGATCTTTGGATGCAGGACAGTGCCTCGCTAGGGGAACTGGGTGACCTCATGTCTTCATTTGGCTGCACTAATAACCACTGCACAGGTGCACTCGCCACAGTGGAGAATCATTTTGAAATGTTGGCCAAGGACAGATCCAAGCTAGAGGTGAACACAGACCCAAAATAACAAATCTACAGAAAGAGGCAAATCCGTAGCAAATGCATCATTTACTACAGCAGGATGTTCTTCTGATGAGCCTTGTTGAGTGGAAAAGTTGGACTTTCCCTAGTTGGGACTTATTCCTCTATATGAAATAGTCAGGTCTTCCTGTATATGGACACCCATAAATCAATCCCTGGGGGTGTTACTTTCATGTCATTTACTCTTGGGAGACGGACTTAAGGCAAAAAGAACAGGAGTACTTGTGGCACCTTAGAGACTAACAAATTTATTAGAGCATAAGCTTTCGTGGACTACAGCCCACTTCTTCGGATGCATATAGAATGGAACATATATTGAGGAGATATATATACACACATACAGAGAGCATGAACAGATGGGAGCCACCTGTTGCAAACACAGCATCAGAGGAGAAAAAGGCTCAGAGTGGCAGTGCTGTGCCCTCCACCTCCGCAAGTTTGGATATTTGGCAATTTGTGCGTCTCGGGGCATTTGATGCTGTGCTTTAAGGCAAACTTCCTGGGATGTGGCTTTGACTTTTACTCCCATTCAATGTCTTTGTTGTTACTTATTTAAAAGAAAGTGAAACCAGTGGTTTCTTTATAGCATTCACAAATACATCCCAGCGCTCCACCCTCTTAACATGAGGGAAGTGGGCGGGAGAACTTGCTGACTTCTGAGGTTGAACAATGAGCCGTAGCCTGCTCCCAGTTATGCTAAATCCAGAGCCACTTCCTTGATGGCATAGGAGCGAATCCAGATTGTCCTTGATGTAGAAGAGATCAGCAACTAGCCTAGCAGCTGCAACTGGTTTTCCTAGTCTTTTATCTACCTGCAGGGCTACTGGTGCCCCAGTGCTTTTGGACATGTGCTCCTCCTCCTTCCTCCGTTCCCCTCTGGTGGGTAGCTCAGTTCGTCCGCTCTGCTCATCCCTTCTCCTCCCCTCACAGGTAACTGAGTCTCTTGGCTTCACTCCTGCTCCGGCCAGATGGCTGTCGTGCCTATGCTTGGCACACCAGTGCTCCAGCACCTGATTTCACTCAACCCACCCTTCGCCTCCTCGGTTGTGTCCTCATCGAGAGGGCAGGGAACCTGAGACTTGCTAAGACAGCTCTTGTACTGGGGCTGGACTTCTGGGGCAATAGAATTTCTCTTGCACGGCAGTTTTGCAATGTTCTTAGATGACTGATTGTAATATCTTCCATTGTGGGAAATGAGGGGAAAATACCATCCTTCCCTTCCGCCCACATCCTAAATGGAAGATGTGGGACAGGAAGGGTCCTGCCCCTCCTCCTCCCAAAATATGTTATGCCTTAGAACGGTTTACTTACATTGGGAAGGGACAATCTTTTTGTTCTGTGTTTGTACAGCACCTACCACAATGGAGTCCTGTGCATGCAATAAGATAACACCTAGTCGAGATCTCTGCTTCTTCCTTTGAAGGGCTACAGCATCCAACACTTTGGAAATTAAAATGGCTGCATCTTCCAGGATTTGCAGGCTTTTGTTCCTTTGGTTCTCAATGTTAAAAAAGAGAGAGAAATTAGAAAAGAGAATGGGAAAATGCCCCTCGAAGGGCCCTTTGGTCTTCCAAGTGACAGCATTGCTTCCGAGTTGTTTCATATAGGTCTTAAACTGTAAAGTAGGAGGCCTGCCTGATTCTTACACAGACAGAAACAAAACACATGTTCACACCCACAGAAAACTTCTGATTTAGGCTCCTCAAACTGAAAGAGGTGCAAGAGAGCGTGGATTGCTCAAGTTTAATTTGGAATTAGTTTCTGAAGCTCGAGTACAGAATTTTGCAGAGGAGATTGGACAACAAAGCCAGCGACATGGCTTTGTGAAGTAAAACGCTGGTTCCGTGTGCCTGCCCTGTCTTCTCCTTTGACAGCTTATAGAGAATCTCCAAAGCCAGTGTTCCCTGCAGAGGGTCATTTCTCTTAGCACCCGGTCCTATCACTGGGAGCTCAATCTCTTATATGGACAGAGAGAGAGGAAGAAGCAAAGCAGAGATCTTAAAGCTTTTGATCATGGTAACTGTGGGCTGCGTGTGTCAGAATGTTTTAGACAATGCAAGGTATAAGGCTGAGCACACTGGGAGCCAGCAGACTTCAGTTCTGTTCTTTTCTCCTCTGCTGTGTGTACATAGGCAAGTCCCTGCTATGATTTGTGCCTCAGTTTCCCCACCTGTAAAATATAGATCTATTTCTCTACCTCGTAAGGATGCTGTGAAGCTAAACTCTTTGATGCTTATAAAGCACCAAGATACCATCGTGAGGAGCACCAAACAAATGCAGGTAGATAAATACTCAAATGCCAGCACCCTCCTCTTAGCCACTAGATAACATTTCCTGATTTATTCCCCTTCCGGTGCAGATTCTCAGCTCCACGCTAATAAGGCTGATACGCATGCGCACACACTCACAACCAAATATACCTCACGTTCACACTCAGCTGAATGCATTTTGAACCCAGAGCAATCATCCTCCTCACTGCCTTGTCCTCTGGTCACAAAGACAAACATTTCAATGATGGCCCAGGGCGATGCAAAGAACACAGCCCTCAATTATTTAAAGTTGAATGCAAAGATCATGCAAGCTTCGTGCTTATTTAAGGGCACTCCTGCATATTCCATTCAGGATCTTTGCATCGTATTGCAAGATTCATGCACTTTGGCCGGGATGGGTAGCCTACACATACAGCATGTTGACAAGTACATTGCAAATCACATCTCAGTAATGCAGCCAGGTCTTGGTAGCAATTACAGTTAGACCTGGTCAAAATTTGGAGAGTTTTTCATGAAGAAATGTTTTAAATTGATGAACCAAACTTCATTTTGTTTAAAAACTTTCACTTTTTTGGGGGGTCTTTTTGAGGAAAAAAAAATAGAAGCAAAATTTTTGTTTTGTTTTGAATTTGTTTGTCTCTCCTTTCCTTTACTTTTTTTTTTACCTTCTCTGGCATTATTCCACTTGAAAAAGGGCAAAATAAGTTTAAAAAAAGATTAAAAAGTGTGAGAGTCCCACTTTTACAGTGTTAAAAAGTGCCAGAAAGTATGTTCCTCCTTCCCACTTTCTTCCACTTTTTAATTTTCTTCCAATTTTTTCCACTGGGGAAAAAAGAAAATAAGGGAGAGAGAGTTGTAGTGGGAAAAAAGAGAGAAAATATAAAAACCATAGCGAAACTAAGAATTTCCCCACAATTTTGAAATGAAAAACACTGATTTTTTTTCAAGAAAATTCATTTCAATTTTTTTTAAAAGTTGTCCAAAAAACATGTGTGAATGAAAACCTTCATTTTTAGACACAACCAAATCAGAAAGTTGTTGCATCCCAAACTAGTCCTACTTGCTATCTCTATACAAGTGAACAAGCTCCTTTGTTGGAGATAAGTCAGAAGGATAAGGGAACAGAACCTATGCTTCCCAGGCAGGGATCTCAATGGATCTCAAGATGTGTGCTAATTTCTGTCTGAAGGAAATCATATATATATTATCTATTATCCCCACAGCAAGTAGCCTCCAGAAGTGGTTAGCATTCCTTGTCTGAGAAATCACTATTGACTAAGAACCATCACGAAATTGTCAGGTACAGTGAAAAGCAAGTACAAAGCCATACAAAGGAGCCTAAAATAAAAAGGCAAAATGACGGCAAATTGGTTTTATTCCTTCTGGATAGGAGAGTTAACTAGTGAAGAAAATTGAGTCATCAATAATGCTGCTGGAGGTACAGTGGTTAGGACCAACACAGTAACAGAGAGGTCTTTATTTCCATTGTGACAATAAGAAATCTGTAAATTACAAGGTATGAAAAATGCCTCTCATATACACAATAAAGAGATAAGTAGATGAACCTCCCCGCCCCAGTCTCTTCCCTTTAAGAATTTCTACTAAAACAAGAGTTTTGCTGCTGAAATTGAAATGGACACTTAAACATTTTCCAAACAGAGATATTTTATCTACCATTATTACATGTAACACCAAACCTCAATATCACTGAGAGAAATTAGAGAGAAAAATATTCTCTGTTTTTTCCATTGTCTTCACTTTAGTAGCACTTTGTGTGAAGTTAGTTTCATTGTTTCCCGTCGAATCAGTTAGTCAGTTGCAGCTGTTCTTTGTGTGGGTCTTTCACACACAAAAAATGAGAGGAGAAAGACATTTTAAAAACAGGAGGATATGGTAGAAAATCCATGAAAAGTTGACACAGGGACCAAGAAGCAGGCGTTGCACCTTTGAACTTACTTTGTAGCTATTGTTTTAAATTGACTAGATTTCAAAAAGCTCATTTCAGGTTAAAGAAAGTTTTTTTTTTATCATCATGAACATAATCATCAGAAACATTATCTCCTCAGTGCCAGTAAAAGTTGCTCTTGTTTAATTCAGAGAACACGTATATTACACTGACCATGCACATTTCCCTGCACTCCACAATGAATATACTTGACCTGGAGAGAGAGGAACATCTTTAAATAGGAGAGGCTAACACAGGGTGAGATTTTTCAAAGGCTTGAGCCCTCCAATTGCATGCGTACAATTTTTGCAAGCAATTGCAATACATGCATTTGCAACTCCCTACTCCCTTTTGAAAATCTGGTCTTCAGTCTCCATGCACATTCCATTCCTAACCTCTCTACAGGGACTAACCCCATGGAAGAGAACTACAGAGGTCATCTGTCCATTAGAAAATGATCTGATGCCATCAGCTCATGTCACGGGGAATATTGAACCAAGTAACCTAAGAGAGGGAAGATTGAGCCAGACTGTGATCATGACACAGTGCAACACTTGACTCTTTTGGGTCAATTTGTTCTCGCAATAGCTGAAATCAAGAAGAAATCAATTAAAAAATCCAGCCTACCTATCACTGGGCCATATCCTCACCTGGGCAATATCAGCATGGTCCCACTCACTTCAGTGGAGCTACATTGTTTCTCTGTAGCTGCAGCTCTGTCCTACCAAGTGTAAATGGCTCAACCTATGAGTGGTGAAGAGAAGATCTGCTATGGTTGGTTCATTGTGTATTATTTTTATTACTGTTAGGCGCTCTGGCGATGGGTGCCCTGACTATCTCTACCCTGGACGGATGGCTGATGGATAAAAAGAACAGATTGATGTCCTGCGTAACACAGACCACAGGACTTTCTTGTATTATAGCCTGGTTGAACTTTTAGAAAACCATCCGATTTTGATGTTAAAATTGCCAGTGATGGAAAATCCATCTCAACCCTTGGGAAATTGTTCTAATGTTTAATTACCCTAATTGTTAAAAACTTATGCCTCATTTCCAGTCTGAATGTATCTCGCTTCAGCTTCCAGACACTGGCTCTTGACATACTTTTCTCTGCTCGACTGACGAGCCCATTATCAAAATTTTTGTTCCTCGTGTAGGTATTTACAGATTGTGACCAAGTCGCTTCTTGCCCGTCTCTGTGTTAAGCTAAGTGGGTTGAGCTCCTTGAGTCTATCACCAAACAGCACGTTCTCCTGTCCTTCTGTTATTCTCATGACTCTCTCCAATTTATCAACATCCCTCTTCAAGTGTGGACATCAGAATTGGACCCGGTATTCCAGTGATGATCGCGCCAGTGTCAAATACACAGGTAATATAGCCTTCCTCCTTGAGATTCCTCCATTTATACATCCAAGGATTGAATTAGTGAAGAGGCATCCTGTCTAGATTATGGGTGAGGGTATCAGCTGTGCCTTGGGTAACTTGGCTTTCTGCCTGGCCGTGTTCCCAGCTACTATCTCTCAGAATTGTCACTATTAGCATCCAATATCTTCAGGAGCAACTGTTCAATACTGAAAATCCATGTGTGTGACATCAAAGCACAGTGGTTCAGGAGTCTAATTTTACCCAGCTGATCTTACAGGGGAGAGGAAAGAGGTGTATGTGTGGGTGTGAATGCAGCCAAGACTACCTTCATCTCTATTATTTCTTTCATGGAAATTGACAACCTGCTTGTTCAAATTCACTAGGCCCTAGAGCTGTGCTCCGGCTCCTTGCTACTGACAGAATGTCAGAAACGCTCCTGCCAATAAACAAAACCCTGCTCTGGTTGGCATATTAAAGAATAAACTGTGGAGAGCAACACATTTTAAACAGAGAATGAGGGGGTCGCTGGTACTGCAGCGCAGTTTATCATTTAAAACGAGGGACTGGCTAGACGCACCAGCATGATGAAGCACTTTCAGTTGCTTCTATTAAAAGTTTGCCAAGCACTTAGGTGATTGATGAGTTTAACACAAATATAATTATCCCACAAGAATAATCACTTCTGGGAAGCTCTGACTGGAATTTTGCTGAAGTCAGATTCAGGGGAGACAGGAGCATAAAGATGATGGAAAGCCCTTCAGTTTAGTATAAATAACATCCACAAATGAAGATTGTTTAATACTAATTTTTGGCTGGCTGAAGGAATCCTGATTTATTCTGAGAGCTTGTGGCCCATGAAGAGCCTTTGACAGAGAGACCCAGCCAGAGCCCCCTGATTTGAACAGCCCAATGCTTTAGCGTGTTTGGATCTGGAACCCTGGATCAGAATCCATTTCCCAGGTTTTGGATTCAGCTGAATCGAAATCACGAGAAAGGGCCAATTCACAGTTCCAAAGTTCAGGACAGTGTCAGGGCTTCTGGGATATGGACAGGGCCGGCTCCAAGTTTTTTGCCGCCCCAAGCAAAAAAATTTTCCCATGCCCCCCCCCCCAACCCCCCCTCCCAACTCCGCCCCTTCCCCACCCCATTCCAACCCCTTCCCCAAATCCTCAGCCCCGCCTCCTCCCCCGGGCGTGCCGCATTTCCCCTCCTACCCCTCCCTCCCAGGCTTGTCCCCAAACAGCTGATTCACGCGGCAAGCCTGGGAGGGAGGGGAGGAGAAGCAGAGCGGTGGCATGCTCGAGGGAGCAGGCAGGAGTGGAGCAGAGGTGAGCTTGGCGGGGGAACAGTTCCTCTGCCCCCCCCCCAGATTACTTCCTGCGGCCCTCCCCATGCCCCCCCAACGCCGCAGCTCACCTCCGCTCAGGGCCGGCTCCCGGCTTTTTGCGGCCCAAGGAGCTGGAGGCCACCCCTTGGAAAGTGCCCTCTCAAGCACATGCTTGGAGCGCTGGTGCCTAGAGCTGGCCCTGGATATGTAGTTTAGGTGGATGGCGCTAGCACCAGCGAGTGGACTTTGTGACACCCCACTACTTAGTGTGTGTGTTTGTGGGGGGGTCAGGCCAGCCAGGAACCCCCAGCTGAACTGGTAGACAGCCAGGGAGGATTAAGGCAGAGATACTCTAGGTACCAGTCCCAAAGCCTCAGCTCCCGGAGACATGGGATAACATCCTGATCTCATCTAAAAAAAAAAAAAAAAAGAAAAAAAAGAAAGAAGAATAAGTTTCTAGCCTTCATGGCTGTGAAGAAAAGCCTGGAAAGGTGACCATCATATAACCAATGCAGTAGCCTCTGCCTGAGTCAGCAGAGGGCCTGAAACAATAGCTCAGAGAGATGTGAACTGCCCTGTGCATCTTAATGGGGAATTAACTTCAAGACCCACGGCTCCTG
Source organism: Trachemys scripta elegans (assembly GCF_013100865.1). Classification (NCBI taxonomy): domain Eukaryota; kingdom Metazoa; phylum Chordata; order Testudines; family Emydidae; genus Trachemys; species Trachemys scripta. Next base: position 4,853,978 of record NC_048309.1, read on the forward strand.
GCCCTTGCCAATACCTCTCCAGCAGAGGCCTCGATGCGACAGGAGAAAAAGGAGGATGCAGAGGGCCTGAATCATCCCCCCAAATAGAGACAATCTGGTAGTGGAGCTCTAGTGCTGGAGGGCCCCTCTCCTGCTACCCTGGCCTCTCTGAGGACCAAAAAGAGAAGCGACGCTGCTTCTGAGAGGAAAGAGGCCCCCATGTTTCTGTTTCTGCCTTTCTTGAGTGGGACTGGGCTAGAGTTATGGTGTGCCAAGGGTCCTGGATCGCCTTAACTGGGCGTTAAAGGCAGCAGCGTGAGCTGGCACTTCCCCTCTCACATTAGACAGCATGGGTAGGAGAGGGGCCCGCCAATACTGTGTTTGTCTCTACTTGAGTGGCTGGGTCAGGCCCACGCATTACTACTGATGCAAAATGAACAACGAGTGCGCCAGTGCCCTGCCAGTTTGGTTCAGAGGCCTGATCTCAATTTGGACCCAGACTGGTGGCTCCACCCCAGATTTAAACCTGAGGAGGCTGTGGATTCGACATGGCTCGGTCATCCCTGCCTTGAAACAACATTGCTGGGAGCAGTGGGGAGCGCCCAGCAGCAATGCGCGTGAGACATGCCGAGATAGATACTGGGAGACAGTGTGCGTGACAGCAGGGTTGTAATAGAGAACACACACACACACGGAATGCAGAATGAGTTTTCTAGAGGAATTTGCACCACAAAGTATGGGACCAGGTGTCGATGTGCATCCTTGCTGTCAGGACACTTGAGTATTCCTTGCTTCGTTTGCATCGATAATAATGCATTTCGCTGCAGTGCATGCAATAAAGACTGCATCAAACAGGCCTCTCTGCATCGCCTCAGATCTGCTGAGCTGCCCAACCATAGAGGAAGTTAATGCTAGTCACAGGGGCCCACACAGGCTAGCCACCCCTTTGCACTGGGCAATGCCTTCTAAACCCAAGAAACTAGAACCCTCTTCAGTAAACAAAGCTCCCCCTTTTTGGAATGCACACCCCTTGGCTGCCTAACTTAGCAACCTGGGGCCAATATACAGAGCTTGATTCTTGTGTTTAGCCTTTGATTCAATGTTCTTTTTTTATGCTCCATGACCATAACTGAAGGATCCATCTATCACAATAAGTGCTCACAAATGGAATAAATAAATACAAATATCCCCCCATATTGACAATCGCTCAGTGTCCTGCTTGTAAAATGGAATGGTGTGGAAATGAGATCATCCCCCCACTATTCAACCTACACATCATGGATACTATTATAAGCAGCCCCTCCCCCCTGTGATTACCCTCCCTATCACCTTCACATAACTATAACTGAAATGCTGGGGCACTCGCCAGGGTAGCTCACCCCTAAGAGGCAGCACTGTCTTTCTGGAAGACATGTGACACACACCTGGTTTTCAGAAAAGTGCATGTGCGTTGGTGCTCCCACAAATGTACATGCTGGTAGTGCCGTGATTACACACGTGACCGATCTGTGCCTCAGTTTCCCCCTCTGGGAAAAGTGGGTAACACTTCCTTGCCTCCCAAAGGTGTTACGAGGTTTAATTTTAATGTTTGTTAAATGTCATGAACATGTGTAGTGCAATACCTGTCCTAGGGAATAGTAGTAGTTTTACCTCACAGCAAATCAAAAGATGGAATGTTTTCATTTATCGGAATCTATGTATATAACTGAGTTCTACCTACATAGATTCAGAGAGTCTTTTTTTTTAAAGTCAGAAGAGGCCATTATGAGAGTCTGATCTCCTGCATAGCGCAGGCCAGAGAATTTCACCCAGTAGGTTCCTGCATCGAACCCAGTAACTTTTGGTTGAACTAGAACATATCTTTTAGCAAGACACCCAGTCTTGATTTAATGATTTCAGGTGTTGGAGAATCCACCACAGCCCCTGGTAATTTGTTCCAATGGTAAATTACTCCAACACATCTTATTTCCAGTTTGAATTTATCTACCTTCAACCTCCAATCATGGGTTCTTGATATGCCTTTTTATTATACACAAGATTCCCTTTCCTTACCTTCCTTCTTCTGTGTCAGTTGATCTATTTACTACAAAATAGTAACATCTAGAATATTACAAAATGAATGTGCTTTTTATGTTTATCAGGCCTGTTTCTTTAGACTGATGAAAAGTCTTGGTTTGCACAGCAGAGACAAAACTATAAAGTGCCTGGAAGTTGAACCTAGAAAAATTCAGACCGGAAAGAGGGCGTACATTTTTAACACTGAGGGTAATTAACCACTGGAACAACTTACCATGAGTCATGGCGGATTCTCCCTCACTGGCAATTTCTAAATCAAGACTGGATGTTTTTCGAAAACCTCTGCTCTAGGAATTATTTTGCTATGCAGGATGTCAGACTAGATGATCACAATAGTCCCTTCTGGCCTTGGAATCTGTGAATCTATTCATGTCTCAAGCACGTGTTCCTCTTGACGTGAAGGCTGGATAAGTCTGAGGTTGTCTAGCCCTTCATGATACAGCTTTGGTTACTGCAATGAGAAGAATAAAAGGTTTGCTTTTAGCAGTTGCCTTGCAATTAAAAATGAGCAAACTCTAATTGATTCAATACAAGTCAACAAAGCCTTTACTGTATCTATTTGCATAATGCAGAGACCTGTCAGGATTGATAAAGACAATGCTCAGTTATAGTGATTTCACAATTCATGTTATTGTTCTGATAATTATGGGCCAGATTCTGATACCCTTCTTTGACAATGACTAGTATCTTACCGCATGAGTGGTGCTTTTAAAATCAGTGGAGCTGCTCAAGGACTAAGTACTTTTCAGTTTAAGGGGATATGACTCTGGCCATATGATGGTGTCAGGGATCGACAGCTGGTTGCTCCCTCAAAGGGAATGAAAAATTAAGAAATGAGACACCAATGGTTTGCCCCACCCCAGGAACAAAAATGCTCCCCACACTGCTTCCTTCTCATTTGAAGCAGCATGAGAAGGGAGGAGTTGGTCTTAGCCCTCAGGAGTAGAGGTAAAAATCCTGACATCGATGGGGCCAGCAGGATTTCCTCCTAGGTGTTTAAATGTAATACGATTTGGGGCCATCGGAGATGCTGGCCTGAAACTCAACAGACATGTAATTGACAAGGCTCATTTGGATCTCAAAGGTTTCATGATTAATACTGATCTAAACAAGAGGATCGAAAACCTCAGACATTTTGTTAGCATGGACTAGAACTGGCTTTACCTTGTCACCTTGCAGTAGGAAACTGCTCTTGCAAAACACTTGCTTAGAGCGAGATGAAGGTTATTCCATGAATAATGTAATCAGTGAATTTTGTTGTTTGGTGAATACAGTATTGCTAGCCCCAAGTTTTAAAAATGTATGAATGAGGCCCCCCAAAATCATGAGATTGGCTTAAAATGATTAGGTTTTTTTTTAAAAGAATACATTTTTGATTTTTTTGTTTGCTTTCTGGGTTTTGAACTTCTAGGGACACTTTGGTAACATTTTCAATTTTTCTCTGCAACCACTTGGGCTAGAAACTTATTTTTGTTTTTAATGAAAATTGAGGTTCTCGTGTAATCACATGACTCCAGCAGCAAGGGCTTTAAAAATGCTAAACATGAGACTGCAATGAAATCGGGAGAGCTGGCAACGCTCTGAATAAATTATTCATGAAATAATCCTTTGTATTGTTCAACCAGCTGCTTGAACATTCTGAACAAAGAACTTATTCATCAGAGAATGGCAAAACTTGGCAAATAAATTACTCATCAAGTACCTTCTTTCATTATTTGATCAGCTCTACAGGTCAGCCCTCATGTTCCTGAAGTCATTAGTCTGGTGCGTTCTGGGAGACCTCAGTACAACTGGGGATAGGGGAAGGTAGTAACTTTGGGGACTAGCTGAAAAGAAAAAATAAATAAATGAAGCATACACATTTGCTGAAATTGCCATGTGGCTTCATAAGGAAAGGAAACAAATTGTTTAAGCAGGTAAAAGAAATTAAAGTAACTGGCGATAATGGGATGTAATGAAAAAAAAGAACAACATAGATGAAATACTAGAAAATTCTTGCAAACGGAGAGATTTTAGACTGTGGAACGGTTACCTCAGGGAACCTCACCCTCACTTGAGACATTTAAAATTAGTTTGAATAAGTGATGTGTAAGTGATTAGGCATGCAAATTTCTGTGCCCGAATTGAGAGAACTTTAAAATTCAGAGGCCTAAAATCAGAGGGGAGCAAAACAAGCGGATAGCCTATTTCATCCATTATGCATCATGCTGGTACATAAAACACAAAGGAAGCCTTCCAGTTTCAACCACCTATGTCAGGTGTTTATGTAAATGGGGCTGCAACAACTCATATCCTCTGTGGACTGGCACAGACTGGGACCCGTAACAACACAGTCATGAGTGGTTTACATACTTCCTCTGCTCAAAGGAAGCTTGTCCCGAGCATCTGAGATCCGTTGCCCTTCAAATCCCAGATGAATCCCCAATTATGTGATAGCCGCTGTCTTGGCTGATGTACCGTGAATGAACCAGGGCCATTCAGAGATAAAAAGCAGGAGCGGCTGTGGCTTGAGCCAGAATTAAGGTCAGATATCTGGGACTGTAATAGTTCATATCTTCTGTGGATCAGCACAGAGAGGGACCTGTAACACACGCTCACTGGTGAGTTGCACTTGCAAAGTCAAGGATGCTTCTCACAAAGGAGCTCTGTTTTCCCTAGGTTGGAATTATATTTTGAAAAGAAGCTTTTGTCTGAAGCATGCGTCTTTGCGCTGGGCCAAATGGGTGGACTTGAATGATCGGTTCGCTCTGATAATTGAGAGATTTTTCTTAAAATGATAGTCATCAAAAATCTTTTGTAATTTGCTTTTAACACTCAAGCAGTACTTGTCTGGTGCTTGTGTGGCTATGTGCTTTCCCTAAATGCTTTGTGTTATTAGTATGTACTTCAGCTACTTGTTGGCGTTCGATTCCACTAGGCAAAAGAAAGGCAGGTTTGCCAAAAAGGGATACAAATACATTTCTGGATTTATTAGACCTCAAAAATGGTCCCACAGTTCCACCTGTCAGGACTTCCTTGGGTCTTTCCCTCTTTGATGTGCCCATGCAGTCCGGTGCTAGCCGTCCTTGGGAGCATCAAAGGCAAAGGGAACCAAAGTGCGTGCTGTATGCTAACATTGCTCTTCAGGGCCTTATCCACACTTCAAATTATTTCCCACAGTTGCTAGCAAGAGCGCGACTGGCGTTAGTGGCGCTGGGAGCCCCAGTGTAGATGGTCCCCAGCTGTTGCAGCCATTTTTAACACCATATCAATTAGAGAAGTTATGCTAGATGGCATGGCTGCCACGGGCAGAGGGGAATCCAGTTGTTCATGTTGTAGTAATATGCCTGAGGGCCAAACAAGGATCAGGGCCCCAGTGTGATACAGTCCTGTACAAACATGTAGGAAAAAAGATAGTCCCAATCCCTTTCCCAGAGGATTTACAGTCATGCTTATGAGACGCTGGGAAAGGTGCATGAAAATTGCAAACAGGCTGGAGAGGAAGAGGAGGAGGTGACAGTAAAACAAGCCTGTTTTGTATGATAACAGTCGTCTCAGCTCCCTACGTGCCCAGCCATTGCCAGCTGGCTGTGCTGTGTAGGCACCAAGGCTGGTATTTTCACAACTGGAAGTCCCAGTCCCATTTACTGGGCATCCAAATGCCTTAAGTGGTTTTCCAAGCCTCAGTCCAAGGCAGAGGAGAGAATTGGAGAAGGATAAATCATAGAAATGTAGGGCTGGAAGGGACCTCAAGAAGTCATCAAGTCCAGCCCCTTTGCACTGAGGCAGGACTAAGTAGGAAAAAGTAGCAGTTTAACAGATTTTTGGGGCAAAGGGTGAATTTTTCCCCATGGGTTTGATTACAAGGTCTTGGTTTTAAATCAGAATCCCTTTATATGTAAAATTGATGTACATAGATGTATATGTACATTGTTATGTAATATGTATTTATCACTCACTATACAATCCTGGTATTGTTATGTACCTTTTATGGTAACCTGAAAATATCTATCTATCTATCTATCTATCTATCTATCTATCTATCTAAAGTTACTTGACTTTTGTTTAAAATTGATTGTACAGAATAATCTGCAACAGGTCAGTTTTCAATCAATTCAAACCGGCCTGCTACTAAATTTATTACCAATACACTTTTTAATCTTACAAAAGGAGAATATATATGAAGCTGAAGCTGATTGCCATTTTTTATTAATATTACAGAGAGTTTAGCAGAGAAAGTCAATGGAGGGGAAATCATCAAACTCCAAAGGGAATTTTAAAATGTAATAAAGATGGAGCCAAAGGGAAACAATGTCATTTCTTCTGATTTTTATTTTTTTGGGCCACGCGGACAATGTTAAAATTGTAGGGCATCCTAGTGTCATTGTACTCTGCCAATCCTTTTCTCCATAGCAGTTCCACTATACATGTGTGGAAGCAGTTCATGGACTTTCCTACTGTAACATTATCCGATCAAAGCAACAGTTGGGAGCCTTCCTTTGTGAATCTCCGCGGCTTGATAATGAAAATAGACATAGCCCTGACCCTGGTAGAAATGCAATAGCCCCATCTTTCTATTTGCAAAAGACTACCGTCTCCCCACCAGGTTGAGAGCAGGGAACTGTCTAACAATTCCACTCCGTCCTAATTCTGCACCATTGCTGAAACTACCGCACGAGGCTAGGATCCCAGACCACGTTTCCTTCTTTAATGATGGAGATTTTGTCTGCTCATTCTGAGAGTTAAGGGAGTTTTGCTTCATGTTCATTTTTTCCTCTCCGTCTGACACTCCCCTGCTCTCTCTGTATTTTGCCTAGTGCAGCTGTTATTATTCTTTCCTGTGCATTGGTCTAATTGATTCCAGGACCTGTTCAGTTCTCTGCAAGGGAGCGGAGAAGAAATGACAAAGCAACTGTTGCTATCAAATGACCCAGACCTGAAGCAGCCTTTAATTGATTTACTTTTTTGAACCTAATGAAGTCCCTCCAGGCTTGCATTCAGATTATAGGAACTCTTTAGCGATAAAACCAGAAGAATAATGGGTCCAAAGGAGACGGATCCGTTTTGCACTAGCTCACAGAGGCAAGCACACAATTTTACCTGGTATCCCTGGAAAGCGAAGAAATAGGGTGCAGCAGCAGCAACAAAAAATATTTGAGCTTTGGACTAAAACGTGGCTATTCCCTCATCTGGCTATATCCCTCGGTTAGGGATTTCGAAGACACTTCTCAATGTGGCATCACCTAGCTACGGACTGTGCAGTTTGCTAGCTATTGGCTAGACCCTGATTCAGCAGCCCATCCATATGCAGCAGAGTGTGCAAGCACCTGCTTAATTTTAAGCCCATGGTTAAATCCCATTCAGGTTCTTTGCTAGGTATGGATGGAATTAAGCATGTGTTTAAACTTTTTGCTGAATTGGGGCCTATGGGCTCAACCCAGCACCCACAGAAATCCATGCTAATATGTCCATTGACTTCAATGATGGCAGCATCAGGACCACCATCCTTTTGAGGCCCCTCTGCATCATTTCATAGAGTTTAAGGTCGGAAGGGATCATGAAGTCTGACCTCCTGCAATCACAAGCCATTCAATTTCACCCGGATACCCCTATATTGAGCCCAATAACGTGCATTAGACTGAACAGTTGTGTGCTACAAATAGAGAACAGGAGAGATCAAGGTACCACCAAGATGCTCTGATGAGCGGTCCCATGAAAGTGGACACATCTAGCTGCTCTGCAGAGTTCAATGATTCCTTTTGTCTGGCAATCCTTAGCATAAAACATTTCCCCCTGTAATGACTGGCTTGGGGGAATGGCTGAAACAGCAAATCCAAAGCGGATCCGTATTAGCTTCCATTTGAAACACACTTATTTGGAATTAGTCGGGATTAGTTCCCCAGAACATTTCCTCAGCCCTATTAGTGGAGAAACAAACCACGCTCTGAGCAGCGTTATAAAACATAGGGGTTTGATGGTATCAGGAGCAGGGCCATTTTTGATAAGGAGCTGCAGAAACCTAGTGATAGTAACATGTGAAGGCTCTTGTAAGCCTTTCATTATCCCTGGCAAAGAAAAAGGGACCGGCCTCTCAAAGACTCGAAACCCTCCCTTTGCTTCTCTCTCTCTGTATTATTTAATTTCACCTTCACTCAACATGCTGAAAGAAAATGAAATCTCCTCTGTGTTAGCATCAGTCTCTCTTTAGATAAATATGTGTCTGCCAAAATCAGTGCATTACATTCCTGGGTGCTTTTCTCTTCCAAATGGGCAGCTTTTGTGTGTCATCATTCACTCTGCTGTAATAGACGGAAAGCACTCAGAAGTACTGCCTGAGCATTCTTCGGCGCCAGATCCTGTAGTTCTAAACAAAGCCAGTGGGAGTATTGACGGAAAAAGGACTTCAGGCACTGGCCCCTAACTGGGAAGGCATGACCAGAGCTGCCTCTTCATTCGTTAGTGGATAATGAGGCTTTGTTTCGGTAGGCCTGAAAAAGATATTTACCAAAGGAAACACGTCTGGAATCTTTTGTATTGCGTGCTGATCGAAGTTTTAGTGAACATACCGTGTTTTCACTGCCAGTGGGTTACTCTTGGGTATAGCTCAGACAGGGACCCTAGTGAGATGGCAGATCTATTTACCTTCCATAACAATATGCTGTCCATAAAGTAATCTGTTGCCAGTGGGTTAGAATTCTGCCTAGTCTTGTTTAGCTACTGATGGCTTCAAAGCATGCAGCAATTGTAACTGATTCACATTTTACATCCCTAGTGCCTGGTATGCATATCGTGTTGCAGTACATTCAGGAGACTGGTCCCTAAAGTGTCCCCTCTTTCTAAGGAACTTACCATACGACCCTATTTTTAACACGAAGGAACAACGTGATGGGCTGTCAGTGGTTGGACCCAGACAGCAGGGACATCACTGTTCTAGTGACCACCACTAACTTGGTGCTGTCAGTAAAGCCAGGTAGGTCTGATTAGCTGGGCTGTGAAAGGGTTTGTGTCCCTTTCTAGGGGGAAAGAGGAACTAAGGGGAGAGACAATAGGTCTTGCGGGGGAAACCCTTAGAAATCTCAAGATCTCCTTTACATTCAATTATTCTTAAACGGAGACTAAGAAAACCCCGGGATGGGGGTAAGTTTTTGCCCACACCACTAGTTTGTGTGTGTGCCGTGTTGAGGGTGGGGTTGGGACTCTGGCTGTTCATATTTGGTACCAGTAGTGGGATTTCCAGATACCCCTCTGCCCAAAGAGGGAAAATGGAAGGAATCTCAAAATGGCTGGTGGAGTAGCAGCCATGTACTAAAACTGGGCAATTTTTCAGTTCACCGCCTGGTATGACTATATTATATTTAAGGGCATCGTTCTCTCAGAGTTACACTGTGGATCTCACAATGCAGATGCTTAAGAAAAAATTCTCCATGATTATTAATCGACAGCCTTGGCCACTACCGTTTGGCTGTCTGTACAGAGTTAGCTTTCAGATCCTTTAAAATCTTTGCTGAGAAGGTTGGGTTGCGTATGTGTTTGAGACCCCCTCTGCTTTTATCTGTTATTTTAAACAATTTTTTCATTTTCTTTTGAGACTTCTCTTCATCTGAGCTGCCTGTAATTATCTGGCCAACGATAACCACAAGCAAGCTTGGGAAAATCAGGGCCCAGGTGATAAAAACTCCATATATTCATTTGTCTTAAATTAGCAAAACAAGAAAAAAGAAATGTCCGTAGGAAAAAGGATCTTGTTTTCCACTTGGAAGTTTTCTATTCAAACATAATTTCTAACACACACAAAAAATGTGGCTTGAGATTGGCACGCAGGTGTGGGAGCCCAGGGAGCACCAACTACTATCAGAAATTTTGTAAAATTACCTAAATGTAATAGAAAAAAGTAAACCTGGACATTAGGGTAACTTGATGTTCTTCCGTGTCACTGCCAATAAGCCCCAATCCTGAACTGGAGAGATCAACCCTCAGGGCCAGCGGGAAATTCCTCCTCTACAAACTAATCCATTTAAACCTTGGCCTCTGCACTGAGATTATCAACCAAGGAGTCTGAGCATAGTGAACACATCTGCCCACTGGGAACGGCACTACAACCAACCAACTCCTTTCAGATAAACAACTCTGCAGCTGTTGGATAATAACTTTTAGTGAAAACTCAACAGGGCTGGAATTAAAGCAGCAACCTAGAGGTGAAAATCTCCATATCTCATTAATAGTTCCCTGAGCTAGCCAGCCTTCCCTGATGTGATTCTTGTGTCACTGGTTTCGAGGTGTGGGTATTTCCCAGTCTCTTTGGATGACTGAATTTCCTTTGGATTGTTTATTATAGAAATAAGTTTTCTCCCTGGAATTGTGATGGGTCAGATTCCTATGAAGCTTATCGAGTTAACCTAAATACAAACACGACAGAACCAGATGTACTGTGCATGGCCACCCGTATACGCAAAGGCCAGAGAAGGGCTGGGTTTTGGCATTTTCCTTAGCAGGGAGGCAGGAGTCTTATCTCCCAGCCTTGCCAAAGTTGCTGCTGGTTCCATATTTCAGCAATGCTAGCGCTGCCGCCGTAGGACCTACTTCTCAGCAGAAAAGCTCCAGGGGCCTGTGGGCAGAAGGGTCTGAGCTTCCCAGCTGTCCAAACATAGTGATCCATGGGATGAATAAAAGCCAGTGAGCAGCAGCTTGCAGGGAGACGTGTTTAGAATGACAAGGTGTTTGTTTGTTTTGCTTCTCATCTCATCTAGCCATTTGCTGACCGTGACCTCGAGGACGGCATTTGTGTATCATCAGACATGCCTAGGCAATTCCGTCCTACCCGGTCCAGCAGTGCTGTGTGGATTGATATGCCACGCACGCACCTATTGACTGGAACAGAACACTATCAGTTCCCATTTGGTGGCTTATTCCAGATTGCATGTGTTTTGCAAGGGGGTCATTTCCTCCCCCCTCCCCCTTAATCCTTTTTTTTGATGTTTGTGTTTGAGAAAGAAAAACCAAACAAAACACAAAATCTTCTTAGAGGTCCCTTTGATTTTATTTGATAGTGGGGTTTGCAAAAGCAAAACCAATCTGAGTCCCCGATTAAAGATCTGGCTCAAAACCAGTTCCGCACAGATAACTCTCATCAAAGGACCATTCCCTAGCTGGGAGCTGCTCAGCTGACAGAGATGAATGTTGACTGAATCTTTGCATTCCTTGCAGTATCTCCCAGGAGATCAGAGAGCCTCAAACTATTCAAGGAAAACATAGGGGGCTACTGTGATTCACACCAGCAGAGGATCTGGCCCATTAACTTTCCCTATGTTTATATTGCTATACTCTTGCTAAACGGATTTGTAAATATGTTTTAATACTCATTTAAAATAACACAACATCATGCTGCAGGTGACACACAGAAGAGTTATTTTGTAAAACCAGAGTCTCTCAGGTAGGGTGACCAGATGTCCCGACTTTATAGGGACAGTCCTGATTTTTGGGACTTTTTCTTATATAGGCTCCTATTACCCTCCACCTCCTGCCCCCATTTTTCACACTTGCTGTCTGGTCACCTTTCTCTCAGGAATAGAGCTGAAGGAATAATTCATTTTCCAGTTTGGGTGCCGAACCAAAAAATCCAGGAAAAAAATCAGTTCAGTTTGAACCAAAACTGAATTTTTTCAATTTTTCTTGCCGAAATGAAACCAATGAAAAATGTTTGCTTGGGGTCAAATGACACATTTTGTTCGATTCAAACAATTTTTTTTCTGTTTTTAGTGTTGTTTTAGGTGCGTGTTGGGTGTTTTTTAACCTTTTGTTTGTTTGTTTTCAATTCACTACATTTCTAAATGAAATGCTGCTTTAAAATGCAGAGTCCGAAAGTTGCATTTTGAAATGACTGAAATGAACCATTTCAACTTTTTTTCCAATATTTTCCCCATTTATTTTTTTTGGTCGAAACTATTCACCAAATTCAACTTGAATTTGAGAATAGTTTTGGCGCCCTGAAAAATGTTGGTGAATTAACTATTTGCCTAAAGATTTTCACTCAGCTCTACTGAGGAGTCACTACTAACTGTCTCGTGCCCTGAAGGTATGATCAACCAATAAGGATTTGTTGTAATGATAAGCAATGCATTTATTGGATGAGAGTGTTGTCACTTGGCTATCGCTGGCTGAGTCACTCCTTCTGCAGCCTGGGGAAAGGTGGGTGGTCTGCTCCTAGAGGAAGTTCCTGTGACAGATATGATGAACACAGGCATATCTTTGTGACTATTGTATCAACTTCGTAAATGTTATCTGCATTTTTCTGAGCCAGACCTTGGAACCTGAAAACATCAAAGATGATTATATTGAGATGTGCCAGATGATGTGGGCCCTTAGAACATTCTGAGATCTTTGTATCATTATGTGTTACATGTATTTTGTGCTCCTGGGTGTTGGATGGGTTTTCTGTGGTATCTGGAATCACTAAGAAATTATTAATGCAAAGTCCCACTGCTGGTTATGCGGATACCTGGCCTTTGACTCAGCCTGGATGACTGGAAGGCCCTCATTTTGATCTATCAAATGGACAAGAATCTTTGACCAACCCTGCTGAAGGGTTTGAAGGACAGGATCCTGCCAGATTCTCCAAAGGAAAGATGTGGTACCTCTGGTAAGCTTAAGTGTGCCTTTAGATCTTTGATTGTTTTATATGATGTTTTCTCTGTAATCCTTTTGTCCTAAAATACATTTACTGTGCTCTATGTAAGGCTGCCTGGTCTCTGGTAAACCACAGTCTTAGTCCCTGTGAGAGACTGGAATTGCAGGCTCTTAGCTAAGGTCAGACCTGCTGGGATAATCACAGTGAATGACAGGGGGCTGCAGCCAAAACCTAGTCGGGGGGAGAGGGACTTCCAAGAGAGTATGGTAGGCCTGTGACCTAAGGGGTCATCCTTTGAGCAGACCACAGAGTGGGTCAGAGATTCAGTTACCCCAATACTGTTGACAGCCTCTTCCTTTCTTGTTGAGCTGATGACATTCTAGTTGAATGTTTGTGCCACCTGCAATTCAAAAATTCCTTTTCCCCGGACCCAATGTCAGATCTTGTACTTGGCATAGGAGCTCAGAGAGTCATAGAGTTTAAGGCCAGAAGGGACCACCAAAATATCTAGTTGGGACTCTTGTACATCACAGGTCACTGACACACCCAACACCCCATGCTAAACCCAGCAACTGAAATTAGACCAAAATGCTACCGCCCATAGGAAACCAAACTATTATGTGCCACAGGCAGAGAATAGGAGGAACTGAGGTGCCCCACTGCCCGAGGTCCCTGAAATGATAGGGAGTTAATTATGTGAGGTGTATCCGGCTGATCCCAGCAAGTGACCCTCACTCTGTGCTACAGAGGAAATTCAATGTTGCAATAACAATAAAAATCCTTTTCTATTATCTAGGACCTTGTACAACTGTCAATGAAACCTCACAATACCCCCGAGGAGCAGGGAAGTATTTCCTATCTGGATATTACAGACTGGGAAAGCCAGCTGCAGAGCGGGTAAGTGACCTTCCCCAGGTCACTGATTCAATGGCAGAGTCGGGCGTAGAACACAAGGCTTAAACCATCTCTCTGTGTGCAGGTGCACAAGAAGGCAATTTCTGGGGAATTCATTTTAATTAACTTCCCAAGTTAAACACAATTGCTGTGTAGCTTGACAATAACGCTCTCCATATATCGTCTCTCAATAGCCACATGCAAGAAATTCAATAAAGAGTTTTTAGCCATGGCCCTGAAATACTAGAGAGCGGAGGGAGGCTTTTACGGCTATCCCTCCATCAGCTTGGAACGTCAAGAGGCTTTTAATGGACTGAGAACTACTTTTTAAAGGGACTTTAAGAATAAAAGAAGAGCTTTTATTGGAATAGACTGTGATTGCCGCGCTGACTTTCTCCGGTCAGCTTGCAGAGTAAAAGATCCAACATGGGGCTTTAATTTTTATTCAACCCCATCATTTAGGCGAACAGCAGTAACCAAAATGGCAGAGTGCTCTTCAGCTGCCGGCAGCTGTGCCCTGGATCTGAGTGCCAGCGGTGCCGTGAATGCTGATGTGTGGAAACTGGAGGAAAACATATAACCCCCCCGGCAGAAGAAAATATTCCCACCCCCCACACAGAGCGACATTGTATAGGGGCTAGGGAAACACACCGGGGTGTTCTACGGCACCTGGCTGGAAACACATTCCATGGGAAACAAAATGAGAGAAGAGCCTTCAACCGACCCAGATCCTGTTCATAGGGTTGGTGGTGGATCCATTAATAGTCAGCCAGGAGGTTCTGGGATGGTTAGCTGGACCATTACAGTGAGTTGCCTATAAGATTTTCTTCTCATGATGCCAACAAACACATCAAAAGCAGAACAGCTGACTTGGGGTTTAAGACTTGGAGGATCGGTCCCTCAATGGCCATTAGCCAAGAGAGTCAGGGATGCAACCCAGGCTCTGACTACCCCATAATCTCTGACTGACAGAAGCTGGCAGTTGCCAGTTTGGCATTTACCCTGTTCTGGTCATTCCCTGTAAGCACCTGACACTGGCCACTGTCAGAGACAGGGTACTGGGCTAGAAGGACCATTGCTCTGATCCAGTTTGGCTGTTCTTATCTTATGATATGGCTCAAAACTGCAGGCTGCAGGGGCCTGATCCAGCTTTCATTGCAATCAGTGAAAAGACTCTCCTGGACTGTAATGGGAGTTGGATTGCACTGTGCATAAAGAGCTTTGCCATAGTGGCCAAGAGTGGCCTTGTCTAGACTCGGATTTAGGGGGTGACGCTAACAAAAGCTAGCACATTCCGAAAGGTGAGTGTGGACAAGGCACACTGCCTTTAACGTGTGCTACACTGAGTGGGAGCCGAGGCATTACAAGGCATTAACTCATGCACAAGCCTTGCACAAACGAAGGTGTCTGCATTCCAGTGGATGTTATATGGGGACATATCCACTGTGCCGTGTACTGGAAAGCATGAAAGGAACATGCATCTGGTGTCTGTATGTACAGTCCTTTCATCCTACTGCTGCTTACCCCAAACTCCTCCTTACTCAAATTGGGGGTTCCAATTCCCACCGATTGTCTTGTCCTCTCCCCCCACCACCGATCGTCCCCAACAAAGATCTTCCCCATTTATCTGTGTTAGAAGTTCCTGAAACTTTTCACGCAAACAGGGTTGAACAGTATCACAAATGCAATATTTATAAGCATGGCTAAAAATGTGCAGTGTGCATAATGGGTCAGGATTGATCTACTATGTTATCTCAGGAAACACCTACTGCAGAGAGAGACAAAAACAACAAGAACGAAAAGTCACACTGCACTCAGATAAAACGGGTCAGGAGGATCCCAAAGGACTGCCTGGGGAAAACAATCCTCTCCAGAAATTAAAAAGTCTTTCAGCTGAAATATTAGTAGCTCTCCCTGAGACAGTGGCACGTTACCTTCAGAGGATGAAATGCACCCAGCAGGCTAGCTGAATATTAAGCCCAAAGCCAAACGAATACATGTTTTAATGAGTAACCTTGAGACAGGCGAACTGATCTTGCTGAAGCATAGGACTTTAGAAGAGAGCACAGAAATATGTGAGTTACTACTGCTTGAGATTCAATTACTCATAAAGGAGCCAAATCTGAAGTTAACGAGGGGGAAAAAAGTCAGGGTGGCAGATTTTAAACCTGTAACACTCTTGGGGATGCAGGGTGGTTAGCACAAGGAGTCAGGGCTCTGGCTTTTTGCTGGCTGAGTCCTAGGTTCAAAGATGACTCATGGCCACACGTAAAAGTCATCCTGGTCATCTCCATCTCTCTTTGAGTGCATTAAAAGTGCACTGCATAATTCAGGAACTGGTATTCTCTTCTGTGGAGAGGGCTGGGACTGGGATACAAAATGGTGCCAGGTCAGGGCTGAAAGGCTAAGGCTGAGTGGTTTGTTGAGCTTCAGCACGCCTGCTGGGCTCTACCTTGGCCTAGGGACGTGCTGTGGAATGGGTCCCTCACGTCCACGGGTGCTAAGGCCACCACAATTGATGTGTCAAACTAGTATGCTGTGTAACATGCTTGTACAGTGTGTCTTGTCTCTCTCTAGTTACTGATCCACGGAGGATAATAGCCTACTACTTCTAGCACCGAATGGAGTTACTTTTTTATATCGAGTGATAGAAGTGTTGAAGGTCCTTGGTTCACGCCGAGGCATTGTGAGCCAGCATACTGATGCAGGGGTGTAGCGGTGCGGTCACACGCTCCTGCCTTGAAGGGCTTGAAATCAGCCCGGGGACAGGGCTGAGGCTGTGTGAGGGCTGCTGCTAGGGATAGCAGCGAGCCTCAGCTGATTGGGGAAACAGCCACAGCTGGGGCCACGCCCCTATCAGACCATAGCTGGCCTGATAAAGCTCTCGCTCTTGAGGGAGAAGGGCCTGGCTGCCTAGAAGTTGAGGAAGGTACCTAGAGTGGCGCAGGGCTGGAGAAAGGCTAAAGGAGCTGGGGAGCTCCAGCCTGGAGAACCCCCAGGCTGCAGGCCTTGATAAAGGCCAGGACAGGTACTGGGGGTAGCGTGGGGTAGGCAAAGGCAGCAGGTCCAAACCCCCCTTTGCCAGTGATGACTGGTGTGTACTCTGCAATCTGCCCCAGTGAGTGGGGGCTAGATGGTGACTGGCAGTAGCCATATACTGAGGTGAGGTGGGATAGGGGGTTCACTGGGGAGGGGAGACCCAGATCTGTGGGGGTACTGCCAGGGGGCAGCCCCAACGTAAAGGGGCACTGGGGTCCAGGAGGGACACAGGGCCTGCGGTGAATGGGACTCCGGCCTGCAGAGGGCGCTCCAAAGGCTGGAAAAGCTAATTTCCAGGACGAGAGCAGGAGGCGCTGTGCCGGTGAGTCGCCACATCGCTACAAGGGGTCTGGTTTAAAATGCATTTCTTTGCAAGGCAAGCAGCGAGAACACCAGGGAACTCAATCAGAATTGGCTGGAGTTCTAGGCTCTGCGGGGACGTCTCCTCTTGCACAGGCATTAGCACTTGTAGCACCCCCGTGCAGCCCTTCTAGGCTCTGATGCCCTGTGGCAGTGGCACAAGTGTAGCAGTGACCTCCCCCAGCCTCAAAGCTCCTCAGCACAGCACGGCTAATTCTATCAATGCAGCAAACACTGTCTGGAGCTCATTTGGCAGGTGTGCTGCATGGCTCGTAAAACACTAGCGCGCTCAGCTCCTGAAAGGGCATGTGGCACATGTCTAATATGCGCCTTTCGTTAATCGCCGCGTCTGTAACGTTCCTCAGCCATTCTTGTAATGTTTGCAGAATTGGTATGGAATTATGGATGACCTTTCAAACGTGGCTTTGTAAATACTTTCCCCCAGGCCTTTGCAGCAGGTTAAATGCATCCAGTCAAGAAGCAATGCAAAGAGGCAGAGATAGGATCAGTATTTTACTGCACCCAGTGTAGAATCGAAGCGGTGGGAAATGGGGGCTGTGGGGCTGGGGCTGTGGGATTTGGCCTTGAGGGAGGGGAGAAATCATGATGCTGAGCCCCTCATCAGAGAGCTGGGAGCCTGCTGGGAGAAAAAAACCCGATCTTGGGTTGCAGGAGGACGAACCCACTGAATGTAGGGAGGGAAGAGGTTGGAACTCACTGCTGTGCATGTTTATTACAGTGCTATTAATACTCATTTTATAGAAGAGTGTGTTTTATTGCTGGCTTCTGGAGCAGCAATAAACATTTCCAGCAATACTGAGTTGTATTGCTTGCTCTCAAGAGCTCTCCACTGCACAGCGCAGCCCTGTGTTCTAGTTGGAGAGTGGACAGCTGCTCTGCCTTGCTTTTCAGAAACGGAGCGGAAAAGCGCTCCAGCTGTCTCCTCCTGGCTTAGCGGAGTTTGGAGAGTCCTCCAAGCGTTTGGTTCTGTTCCACTTCTCCTTGTTAGGTTTGGGCGGCTGCAGAGAGGAGCAGCTTTCCAGCAGGGAAATAACAATCCTCTTGTTGAGGTGAACAAGCTCACTCCTCCCCTCCCACCTAAATGTAAAGTGATTTTTTGAGAGCAGATTGTAGACGACTGCCTTCCCGCGGAGAAGCTCTTCTCTTTCGCTGGTTCCCACCAAGGCGTTCAACTGTTTTCAACCTTGGGATTATGCCATTGGGCTTTCAATTCCACAGTTTATGCAGCCAGGTTACCCAGTGCAGTGGGACAGCTGTCTGACGCTCAGCCCGTCCCTTTGCAACGGCTCAGTTCAATATTAGCTCTGGTTTCTCGTCACAAAATCCCACTGCAAAATGCCATTGAAACCGGTATGGCTACTTAGTAGTAGCAGTAGTTAATATTAGTAGTAGTAATCGCTTCCCGGCTCTCTGAGCTCTGGTCAAGTGAAAAAAAATTCTCTAAGTTATATTTATTTCTATTACCCTCCTGCCCAGGAGGCCCAGTCCTGGAGCAGGACCCCAGTGTGCTAGGCACTGTGTAAACACAGAACAAAAAGAAGGCCCAGAACCCAAAGAGCATCGGAACTGTGATTGCAGCTTAAGCAGGCCACCCGCTCGAGCTTTGATCCAGTTAACACAGCTAAACACGGCCGTGAAGATGTGGCAGTACATGCTCGGGCGGGCTCCGGGCGGGCTTGTACAGCTCACGCCAGCGTCCATGCTGCTGCGTCTTCAGTCTCCTTTGCTCATCTCTGGTTTTAGATGGAAAAGGTGAAGATCACATGATTTTCATATGCCAAGCAATTACACTGAGCCATTGCACGGCCGCAGGGTTCTGGGTCAATGAACAGGGTCTGTCACTAGTTTTGTGTGATTTCATTACAAATGTTTCACTTTATACGTTGGTCAGATCCTACCCAGCTATGGTAGGGTTGAGAGGCCTCTGTCATTAAATCATAGCTCAGTAGCACCTCCCCCAGGGAACAGCTGGGAATCCGTGAATTTCCATGGAATGTAAGTCAGGGCAAAGACTGGCTCTTTTTCACTCTATTCTCCACTGAATAGCTGAGAATAGCTGATGGGCAGAGAGTCGCACCTTTGAAATGGAGCCCTTTCTCTGTGCTTAAACACTCCCTCCTTTGAAATTCAGTTCTCTCCTTCTAAGGATCTTGGAACACACTTTCAAAACGGTGTTGAATCTCACACAGCCCTTGACTTGTGCAAGTTGCCCCAGCCCTATCTCTCTCCCTTATCCTGCTCCAGCCAAGTTCTCAGTCCATCTTTTGTGGCATCCTCACATATCGAAAGTTTCCAGGCTTGAAGGGTGATTTTTTTGGAGGGGGAAGGGGGGAAAGGAAGGATTGGAAAATGGAGTCTCTAATGGAAATCCTATGGAATCTGAAAGATGGTATTCACTGCCATACATTTAGGATGAGTCTCAGTTTTGTGGTTACTTCAATGTATCCCTGTCTTGCAGGGGGTAATTAACTTGAATTCCTGCAGAAAGATGCACCTATGGAGGCCAGTAGCACATTTAGCTGGGCTAATGTGCTCCAAGTACTTGCCAAATGACCTGACCTACTCATTTATTTACTCCCATTTTACAGATGGGGCAAGTGAGCCACACAATGGTTAAGTGGCTAACCCATGGCTATGTCAGACAATTAGGAAGAGAACCCAGGAGTCCTGAATTCCATTCTCCTGCTTTAATCGCTACATAACACTGCCTTGGTGTGAAACTTGAATGAAAGCACACGTAACCATGTGAAATGTCATGCTTTCCCTATAGTAAATTCTGCCACTGCTGGCTTGTCTTTGGCAAATTTTTTTGCACTGCTATAATTTCATTACATATCCAGGTAACCTAGCAACTGCAAGTGCAGACAACGTAGCAATGCGGAATCTGAAAAACATATACAATGGTACAGTGTTTTGGTAATGATCAGCTGGATGGCTTTTGTCTTTCAGCAAAGGCATAGAATGTATTTTGCTACATAAAGAAGGCTTTTCTTGCAGTGGGTATTTGGGTTAATTGGTGCTTAATTGTAGCAAAGCTGACCCGGAAGAATCAGAATCTGATCTCTGAAGATTCAGATATTGGCATATTCCTGACCACTCAGTGTTTAGTGAGGGCAAGTGCTTAACATGATGCTGAAAATGGGACCCTGCTTTATGAAGGTTTCCTTCTCCTTTTAGGGAATTAAGTTGTTTTGGGGAGTTCCTGAGGGCTACAGTTTAAACGTTGCCTCTAAAAATGAACTTGCTCCATCACACCTTTACACTGAGTGGTTTTAATCTGAGAGTAGCTCCTCTGAAATCAGATTGACACTGAATTCCATGGGACTGCTCAAGTAGTAACACAGTACGCACTGTGAGTAAGAGTGGCTGAATCTGGCCCTTTGGTATTTACCCCTCAATTTTTGTGCTCATAAGTCATTGACGGGTGCAAATCTGAGTAAAGATCCTGCCTTTCACAGCACAAAGACAGCAATGGGTCTGACTTGGGAACGCTATGTAGTTCGCTTCCGTCATGCCACTCAGCTGTGGACCTTAGCAAAGACAAGACCGAGCTTCACATATAGTGAACACACTCATCTCTCTTCTAAAGATCTGACTGACCCTGGGGGTATCCCCATTTTAGGAATAAGGCATATCATTGGAATAGATAAGAACTGTATAACACAGCTGATCTTTTTAAGGGTGCCCGCTTTAATGGAGGTTCAAATACAGGGGTAGCTTTCTTGAAACAATCTATGTAACAGAGGAGTTTCACTTTTTAAAAAATCAGAATCAATGACCTTGTGATGCATATAGATTCGAATGTCTGGAGGAAAACACAGACAATAGGAGAAAAGAACAGCATTCACATTGGAAATGACAGATGCCTATCATAAAATATCAACATCTGATTTGTAGACAAATATCAATGAACAAATTAAGATCTATTCTCTAGAGATGTGTATGCCGGAAAAGTGTATAAAGTGGTGTTTCTACATGAAAAAGTAGATTGGAGTAAAGGTTGTATATTTCAGTGTGATTTGAATGGATTGGCTGTGTGCATTGCGGTTAGTTATCTGTTAGAAGTGCAAGGGAGATTTTATGGCAAAGAGAGAGGTAGAGTACTGCAGCAAGATGTTTGGACAGTAAGGTGTGTGAGTGAAGGTTGGCTTATCTGCTGCTTTCTCTGATGTTAAGTGATGATGTCAAGGAGACTTACACTTGAACAACCTTAACTTTACACAGGATTTTGTCTGAGGAGTAGATTGGCCCGGACTGCATACTTTTGCCCTCCTCTTTTCACCTCAGGGGCTGGGATTTAAACCGAAATCCTGGAGATGCAGAAATAACTCTAGCAGCAAAGAAATATAAAAATCTATTTGTAGCCCTGTGATCTCCTTGCATGTCTTGCGTTACAAGTAGAGAAGACCATCCAAGTAATTTACTGTGCAGTCTCTCAAGAGCAAGCTGACCCCTGTAAATTGCCGAGAGCACACATCTTTTGAAAGACAGCTCAACTTTCTCTAGATTGGGGCATTTACTTTGTTATCCTACCTCCACCTGCGATTCTGCCAGAAGTTAGTAAGACACTGAACGTTAGTCTTCAATATACTCAACACAGCCACTTACTGCGCTATGTATAACAACAACCTGAGCACGTCCCCAGTGACATCAGCTGAGAGGTGCATCAGCAGAGAATCCAGCGCCCCTATGTGGGTGTCATTAACAGAACAGAGCAATGATGCTGCAAGGGCTAATTTAGAAACACACACACACACACACACACACACAAACTATGTTAAAAGAACATTATTAGGGTTGCAAGATCAAGCACTCAAAAGTTAGGAAATGTCAGAATTAAGGTTGCTTATGGAAAAAAATAGTATACGATCATGGAAATAGAGACCGTATCATAATGTATATGCACCAGGGGACTGAATTAAGGTTGCACAGCCAGGATTGGTTATTTTGGGGTCCTATAGAACCTCTCCATTCATAAATAAAAGATGGCGCAGAGGAAAGCCTCCCTTGAGACACTAGCTACAACAGGCATTCTTTAAAGTGACCATTCATTATTTAGGCCTGGCTGAAGCCCAGACCCCATGAGAACTTTCTACTCCACTGCAATAAAGATGCTGAGATTTTGCATGATGGCACCTTCCTTTAATTCAATGAGGAAAATAGCAGAGCGTATGGTTTCTTGGATTAGATATTACAGCCCGTCTCTCCTCATCATTCATGTTGGCATAAGCATTCATAAACCACTGTTATGTTTTCTCTGTCAAGCTATCCCAGCCATGCATCTTTCAGTTTCATCAGTGATATTAATCTATTTAGTCCTAATAAATCATCTGGATCTACCAGAATGTTCCTCCCATAGACTGGCCACTCATACACAGAGCGTGCTTTTCTACTGTGACTTGAGTGACGAAAATATGCATAATCTATACATCTTTCAAACCCATTCTTCAGCCTCCTTTTTTCACACCATGATTGATAGGAAGAGGCCAGGAGAACACCACTGTCTGGCTTTGTAAGCGTTGCAGTTAGCTGAGCAAAAGGAACAGCTCCGAAAGCACCAACCATCCATCAGAGAAACCTTCCTGTTTTCTCACTCTTCCGTGCATTATTCTAGCCTTGCAGAAGGTTCACTGGAGACTAGCTGGGACTGAAGAGCTGGCTCGACAGTAAGAACAAAGCCATATGATAGTTGTCACCATGTAGGTTTTTTTTTTTTTTATTAACATTCTGGTATCTTGCGCTCTTTCATTTGCATGTTTTCTGTGAGGAGGGCCTAAGGGAAAAGGAGATGAACTCCAAGTTTTCTGCACCAGCATCACCTGCTGGGCTTAATGGGACTGGCAAACTGGGTAGTGATTTCAGGATGTGTTATGCAGGAGACAGGTAGAAATTATACACAATCCATTTCTCAGAATGTGGGATTTTTAATGGGCTGCCGATATACTATTTGGTAATGGCTCCTCTTCCGGTAGGCCTGATTGACATAATCGGAAAAATTCAGGCCAGGGAAGGCAGGCATAATGGCAGGATTTACTTAATCATTTAAAAATAGCAAATGTACTCCAAGAATTGTGATGAAGATGAGATAAAACCTTCCCTAGGCGAATCTTTAAGCCTCATTGTCTGTGTTTATGTCTGGTACATCCTTTCACACCAGGCAATTCTGGAGTGTAAGGTATGTAGAAGTAACTTCAGGCACTTTGTGAAATCCAGTCTACCGATTCCTCACAATCAAAGTCTGAAAATGAATGAAAATTAGTTGAGGGCTCATTCTCCATGTAATATTACAGAGGAGGAATCTCAGGAAGAGATAAAATGCAGCATTTGGTATTCCATTTGTGTAATGTAAAATGAGAGGTGGGTTTATACCAAAATCTTAAACACAACTCCCTTTAAAATTTAGGGGGGAGGTACTGAGTCAAACTTCCAGAACTATAACTGCCCCCAGGGCTTTGGTTCCAAGTTAGGTATCAAAAGGGCTACCCCCCTCCTCCAGTCCTCATGGAGTCAAATTCTCATACGAATAGTTGAGCCCATGAGATTTTGGCCTGACCTGTCAGAAAACATACACAAACAGATGATCTGAAGAGATTTCCACAGTTTGGCTAGTTTTTTATTACATCCTCTGCCATAAAATTTTGGAGCCTTTGAATCTGAATCTTAGCACTGATTCAGCAACAAACCAGAATCCTGGCCTACACCTTCCTCCATGGGATAGCAAAAGCTAGACCGGCCACAGTAACAGAACTTTCCCCCGTGAAGAAACTTTGCAAAGATACAGATTGAATTTGTAGTATTACGAACACATGTATGAATTAGCCGCCTTTTCTGAAAACTTCTCGGCTAAGCTCATCTTTCATATGTTGTATTGTCACTTTCTGCTCTGGCCCAAGTCTCTGACGTAAATATCTCCCAGCCTCATTTTGTGTTGTGTTTCTAATTCTGGATATATAACTCTACAATGTATTGGAATTTGAATATCTATCTCTATATCTAGAGACACATGGTCAGGTGTAAATTTTTACTCCAAAGGATGAAGGAATAGAATCGATTGGATAGAATAGATTAGATTGGGGAAGGCAGTGACACCTTCACACTGGGCACCCTTGGAGAAATGCCAAAGATTGACTGCATGAAGGTAGCTCCAGATGGTCCCATAGGTTCTGAGACATACACTAGCAGGACAGTCGGAGAATGTTGAACTGGCTACTTCTTGGTCTGTACCTGGTCTATGGATTAGTAGTAGTAGTATTTTGGTAATGGTTGTGGGCTTCAGTTAGGGATCAGGACCCTACTGTGCCTAGGTGCTTTACACATATAATAAGAAAGAGCTTCCAAAGTAAAAGGCACTTAACTCCCCCAGCATTAAATTTTCTATGGACATATATGAGATAATCTTGTGACTGAGTAATTGGAAGAATACAGTTTCACTCCAAAAGGTGAAGTGACTGGGAGGGGCTGTGCAATGGATGGAGAATGAACTAGACTGGCAGAGAAAATGGACAGTTTTCTCTTGTATTTATAGTACATTCTAACTGTGAATTTTCTGGATACTTTTTATATCTCACCCTGGATTTCTTTCTTCTTCTTTGTTTTTCCCAATTAATTTCTGTTGCTGCCAGCAGGAGATGAACTGAAAAGGGTTTTCTATCCCACTCTTGTAAGAACACTTTTCATCTCCAATGTGGTTTGCAAAATCAGCTCGCGAAGTCACATAACACCATGATTATCCCTGTTTTACTTGTGGAGAAACTGAGGCAGGGAGGTTAATGACCTGTCTAAAGCCACAGGCCAGAGTCCATACTTCAATCAGGATTAGAATGCCAGAGATCCTGGCTATCAGGGTAGTGCTCCGTCCACTAGACCATGTCCCTTTTGCTCATTGAGTGGCTAGGAAACAATTTTTGAAGCTACCCCCACACAGTAGAAATCAGCTGAGTTTTCATAGTCGAAGTGGAATCCTCTGTGCAGCCTAAGGAACAATTCACCATATTTAAATAGAAATATTCCCATTGTCTTTTTCTTTTAAGCATCAGATTAATGTTTTGCCATGTACCTGTCATTTTAATTATCTGCTCACATCTCAGCTGTTGTCTTAATGTCTTTCTATGCAGTGCCTGACGGGGATACCAACTTGCTGCTGTTGGAGATGAAGCTGGTGGAGAGAATAACAAGGAGGTGAAGGGAGCATGCATATCGTGGCAACGGCAGAGGAATGGGCCAACTCCCCTACACACCAGCTAGGCAGATTGATGGAGAAGCAGCTAAGAAAATGGATGAAAACTGCTATGCTCAGGGGAAAATAAATTATGAGAGTGTTGAGCAGCCAATGGTTTTGACTTTATGTATGTTTGATTCGATTTCCCGCACACACTCCTTTTAAACCAGTGGACTATGGGGAGTGAAAAGGAATTGGCCATCTTCCCCACTTTTAATTCATGGAACAATATGAAACGTGTGCAATGACTTTTGAAAGCCAATGAAATGTGCCAGGTTTTCATTTCACAAACGTCTGCCAGTCTCATGTAGTCATGAGTGTTTAGACTGCTGAGCAGCATGGCACCTGGGCATCTTCGTGGTATCAGAAGGCGAGTTTTGGAAAGGTTGGCTGATGTTCGTGAATCTTCTGAGTGAACGTGGGAGAGTTTCCAGAGGAAATTTGGCCCTTTTTCATGGACAGAACACACCCTGTAAAATTTCTTGTAAGGATTTTATGGAAAACTAGATGAAATTCAGCCAGTCAGACTGTCTGTGTAGACATACCCAGGGTCTCACTTTGAGGGTTTGGGGTCATTCAAACTTCATGGGCCAGCTTTTCAGCTGCATCCTGTATGGACTGGGCTCCGCTGGAGAGTGGGTGCTCCTCCCACTCCTGGGGCCAATCTATGCTGACCTTGTCCCTGGCATACTTTAGAGCAGCCTCAGGACTGCTTTAAACTACACTAGCTATGGCCCCAAGAGGACCTCTGGACCTCAGCAGTGCTCAGGTTATGCCTCCTTTCCCCACGCCCATGCCCATTACCCTGGTGGTTGGAATGGGGAGTGGTATAGAAATGGACAAGATGACCACTGATGATCCAAGGTGGCGGGGGGAGGGGAAGCTATAAGAAATGACGGGACTGAGTAATCTTGTACCCTCCATGGCCTACTTACCAGGTGATGGAGGTAGACCTGTCACACCACCTTGGGACCAGGTTCTGTCACTCTAGATAAGGAGGATCTGGGTACTAAGTAGCTGTCCCCTTCCACCTTCTCATTCTGCTCTCACTTGTGCTGGCTGGACACAAGTACAGCTCTGCGGACACCAACAGGGTTACTCTTGATTCACACCGATTGGCTCAGAATCAGGCCCTGGAAGTAAATATGTTTCCCCTCTCACCCAGCGTGCAAAGTTTGCAGGGCCTTTTTGGATCTCGGCAGGAAAAGCCTGGCATAAATGTTAGCCCTTATTTTTCTTATTTGTATAGCCAGCAGTTTGGGCCTGTGTTACTAGCCTGCGATATCCTCAGAGGGGCTACAGCTGATGCAGACTCAGAAGGGGATTGATGAATAAGCAGAAGATACTAATAAAAAACGATCTCCATGGGCAATTTGTGTCCCTACAATGCCAGCTCATAAGCTGGAGATTAACAGGGGAAGGAGACAGAGCTGCTGCTGGGGCTGGAATGAGACTCAGATTGCAGAGAGAGGATTAGGTGCCACCGGTAGCTGTGAGGGGAGAGAGAAGGAGATGCATTGCCCACTAGTTGCCATCTCAGCTCCTGTCCTTTGCCTGTCACTCCTGTTGCTCCCACTACAGCAGGAACCAATATATCTGCACTTGCTCATTCAGAGTGGGGGAGAGGATATCAAAGCTGGGGGTGTCAGAAGGAAAAGCCCCTGCCAGAAACTCCCTCTCTTTCATATGCAGGCTGCTTCTGCTCAAGTGAATCTGCTGAACCCCCCTCTGGCAGTGTCCCCTGGGAAGAGCGGTGTGGGACAAGGCCGATGCTGTTAGAAGAGTAGGATGCGCTTTCGACTCCGTCACCATGGATGCATCTTTGCCCTGCTCCTCCTCCTGTTGCTCTGACGGAAGGATCAACCCCTGCCCCTTCTGCTGCTGCAGAGATTGCATCACCTGCTGCAGCCACCTCTGCAGTTTCTGTCTTTGTTCTTTCCCCTGCTGGTGTTGTGATCTGAGGATCTGACTTTGTCTCTCTGCTACCGTATGATTGCAAGGATCTATCCCCCGCCCCTCCTGCTGCCGCCGTGTGATTGCAGCACCCCTGCCTGTCCCTCTGTTAATCTGCCGGGGGACATCTCTGTGCATGTATCTAATCAATAAAGATTCATTCCCTTGCTGCATGGTCTCTCTCAAATAAACTCCCAACGACTCAGAAGCTGACTGGGAACCTTTCCGAGCCTCTGCGTTGTTCTGCAGCGCCACCCGTTCACTGCCATTAAAGGGCTAATGTGCTACGAAGCCTGCTTCCTCAGTGCGTCTCATCTCCTTCGAAATTTCCTCCTTTATCATACCCAGCCTCTTCTCACTTGCAGCTGCTGTTCTCGTCCATCCCCATCAAGCACCAGGCAGTGTCTCCAGGATTCTCTCCGTGCCAGGAACGTGACCAGGGCTAAGAGCCAGATTTTCAAAGGTGTTTGGGGCCAGGTCCGCCAAGGTCTTTAGGCACCTAACTTCCACTGATTGAAATGCCTAAAGACCTTTGTGGATCTGGGCCTAAGTGCTTAAAGATGCGCTGAGACCTAATCGAATTTTCAAAAACGCCTAGGTGCCTAACTCCCTTTGGTTTCACTGGGAGATAGGTGCCTGTCTGCAGTGTTAGGTGCCTAAATACCTAAAAAAAAAGGCTCTAATTGACTTACCGTGAAATAAGTAGGTTTCTTTTAAAAGGGCCGACTTATTCCACGGTTGAGCGGCTGGAGCAGTGACTTTCATGCCCTGCTTCATTTTCCTGGGCAGCTGTTTTGGCCTGTTGTTCGTTTACAGCTGATCCCAGCCCTTGGGCCAAATTCCACTCCTCCTGGGTGGCTCAGCATAAATCCCACGGAAGTCAGTGGAGTGACAATGGAGTCCCTGAGAACAGGCCTGGCCCCCATCCCTCTCACTGTCCATTGCAGCAAGATCTGGGGCGCAAAGGATTTGATTGATTTATTTATTTGCACAAGGTGTTTGCAAAGCTCCATCTCCAAGGAATTGGAGCCAGACCCTGACTCGGTGCCAGTTGACTTCCTGCCACACCACCTTGAGGATCTGCCCCCCCTTACACACACATTTCAGGACTGGAGCTAGCATTTAGGACGGTGAGATGCTGATAACTCTGCTTTAAAGCCATGCAGCGTGTGGAAGCGTCTCTTGGACAGCTGGGCTGTTGATTGCAACAATTCCCTCTTGTTGGTATTTGAGCCTCTCCCAGGCAGAAACTAATAGCACATAGATCCTTAAATTGACGGTCACAGGACTGGAAGAGCAGGCTAAATCAATGCACTCCGCAGTAGCAGCAGAGGGAGGTGATCCTGATTACTGCTCTGACCCTGGATGTCCTCGACAGCTGGGGTATTCATTCAGTCACTCTTCTGCACATGGCTGTGGGGTGATGGAACAGAGGGGACATTCTGTGGAAAGAGGGTGTCTGTGGCTCCCTCCCTCTGTTCTCTGGTCACACCCTGATTCCCTACCAGGTCTCTCTGCTCTGTGGAGCAGGGAATACTCGGTGCAGTCACCCTCAGTGGAAATGCCATGGTTTCTTCAACAGCCTTCTGTGCTGCACTGTGCCAGGGAACATAGGTTCTTATATGGCTGCCCTAAGGGCAGCTACCCAGGCGAGTCTTTCAGCTTTGGTAGGAGACTATATGCCAAAGTACTGCCAGAAGAACTATGTATCCGTGCAGGCATTGTGGGTGGGTACAAGGCTTGGAAAATCTGCAGCCCACCTGGACCTTCACCCATTTTTAGGACCAAACGTAATCAACCCTTCTGCAATGTTCTGACATGCCCCCGTGAACGTGATGCCTACCACCCTAGGAAGTGTGTCTTTGTCCTTCTGCACCCAGTCGGAGAAGCATCAATATGTTGGCTCAAGCAGAGACTGGAAGTCTCAGAAACAGGAATGCCTGTTCCCGAGAGATTTCTTGCTCAATTTTGCACACACGAGGGGTGTGGCTAGTTCATATAAGCTTCAGAGAACGATCAGACTTCTCTGAATCAGATTGGAACTCTGAAGCCCTTAAAGTTCACCCCTCACTAAAAAGGCATCGTACTGGGCGCTCTCATAAATGGAGCTGGCCCTTTAAGAGGGCTAGGGCTGAGTCTCACCTGTGCCAGGGGTAACTCGCCTCCACAGAATGAGTCCAGAGAGTGCGATGAGACCATGTGACTCAGAACCAGGCCTGTTGGAAATTATAAAAGGCAGGATGAGCTCAGGGTGGGTAACTCTCCGTGGAAAGGAATGCTTGTGTGGGTGAGCTTATATATAGAGAGACTTAGCTTCCAGGTGAAAGGCCTTACAGCGAGCAGGAGCTAGCTAGGAGCGCTATAAGAACAGGCCCAAACCCTGCCTCAAGGGTGTGAACCATTAGGGAATCATAGAATACCAGGGTTGGAAGGGACCTCAGGAGGTCATCTAGTTGAACCTGCTGCTCAAAATAGGACCAATCCCCAGACAGATTTTTACCCCAGATCCCTAAATGGCCCCCTTGAGGATTGAACTCACAGGCCTGGGTTTTGCAGGAATAGCTCAGTGGTTTGAGCATTGGTCTGCTAAACCCAGGGTTGTAAGTTCAATTCTTGAGAGGGCCACTTAGGGATGGGGCAAAATCAGTACTTGGTCCTGCTAGTGAAGGCAGGGGGCTGGACTTGACTCAATGACCTTTCAGGGTCCCTTCCAGCTCTATGAGATAGGGAAGCTGTATGGGAGTTCTGAACTTTATGTTAATCAGCCACATTCCTAAAGTGGGAGAAACACCTGCAATATAGAACAGTCTTACTAGGGAGAAAGGGGAAACTGAGGCATCAGCAGAGCCTAAACTGTGGTCTGGGCTCCGTCACACACACAACAGATTTCACTTTCTGGGCACCCTGTTAAATTCACATTGTTCCTCCACACATGAGGAAAAGGGTAAACGTAGCAATATCAGGATTTATACGTTGTTTATTTCAGGAAGACAGTAGGCCATTTAAGGGAATAATAGGATGCAATGACCCAGGGAGAGACATGCTCTGAAAAGTATGCTTCTGTTTATACTGCCACTCCTGCAGTGAGAGCGCTCGGTACTTAATTCTCCCTTTTGATTGTTGTTCACTGCGTCGCCCCAGCACTGCCGCAGTCTGCTCCGACAGATCTTTTCACTCAAGGAGTAAATCTATCCCCTTGTGTTACTAACTAGTACTGCAGCGTTCAAGAAATGCAGCTTCTCTCAAATGTGGAGTGAGGAAGAGAGACTGGTTCTCAGGTCATCCCTTACTGGGAGCTATCAGTTTTAATAAAAGAAAAATTGAAAACACTGTAGTCTCATTTAAAATTATTCAGTTCTTTGAAGAAATGATTTTGGATTTTGGTGTCGTGTGGCAGGCTAGGGAAATGAATTGAAAAGGAGTGGGACTGGAAAGACAGCCATTTCCCATTTGAGGTTAGGATTGTTAATCTAGGTGATGTTGTGAGTAAAGGGCTCGGTGTATTATAGCTAATATAATTAAAAATATGACCCTGTTTTCAAAGATGTGTGTAACTCAGATATAAAATCTGGCCAGGCAGGTTAAAAGCAAGTTTGCACATACACACTGGCTGCCTTTCTGCTCCATATGTAAATCTATGTATGCACACACACACACAATGAATGTGTGCATCTATACAAACATCAGCATACATTACATTTAGCTAGATTTGGAAGCATTTTGTTGTCTGGTTAAAAAGTGGCAGAGGTGTATTGGAGTTGATTTATGCCAGCAAAGAATTTGATGCTAAATTCCACTTAACAATATAGGGAACTAGATATTTTTATATTTATAAATAATAGATTACATGTCAACATTTAAAAATATTGACTGCAGGAATATTAAATGTATTTCACATAATTTCCCCAATGATTTATGCACTTCATGGTGAGCATCTTAACTGTGATTGCAACACATAAGAAGATAGTTACAGACAGCGTACCCATTATATAAATATTCTGTATCCAGTCAGGGTTTCAAAGTTGAATTATATGCAGTTTTCCCTTTCCTAATGATAGATTTTCTAGGGAGACTTGAATTGTTTCAAAACAGGTGTTCAAATCTCTTGAATAAATAAAAAGCAAATGGATTACATTTTTCCACACACGGCTGCATATTTCCATGATGGAAACCATAGGAAACAAATTTGGATTTTCTTCGTAATTTAAAAGTTCCCTCTCCCCCCCTTTCCTTCCATAAACATAAAGAATCAAATCCAAGAAAATAGTTGTAGATTAAAAAATTACATTTAAATTGGTCAAAATTGTGAAACAAATTGACCAAAAGCAGACTGTCAAACATCTGTAGCTACTGATCCATATCTCAAAATGACTGAAAAAAATTTGGGGGTCATGGTGGATGATTAGCTGAACATGTGCAATACTGTGGCCAAAAGCACTAAAGCAATCCCTGGATGCATAAACAGGGGAATATCAAGCAGAAGTAGAGAGATGTTTTTACCTTTGTATTTGGCTCTGGTGCAACCACTACTGGAATCCAGTGTGCAGTTCTGGTGTCCACAGTTCAGGAAGGATATTAATAGATTAGAGAGGGTTCAGAGAAGAGCCGGGAGAATGATTCCACGATTAGAAAACCTGCCTTACAGTGATAGACTTAAGGAGCTCACTCTATTTAGCTTAACCGAGAGAAAGTTAAGGGGTGACTTAAGTCTGTAAGTATCTATATGGGGGACAAATATTTGATAAAGGGCTTGTCAGTCTAGCCGACAAAGATATAACAAGCTCCAATGGCTGGAAGCTGAAGCTAGACAAATTCAGACTGGAACGAAGGGTGTAAATTTTTAAGTGAGGGTAATTAGCCACTGGAATAATTTACCAAGGGTTGTGGTGGATTCTCCATCACAGGCAATTTTTAAATCAAGACTGGATTTGTTTTTAAAGATCTGCTTTAGTTCAAATGGGAAGTCAGGGACGTCCTGTGGTCTGTGTCGTACAAGAGGTCAGAGCAGCTGGTCACAATGGTCCCTTTTAGCCTTGGAATCTAGGAATCTCTGTTCACATAACTTTAGCCACCAAACCATACAGCTAGAGAGTTGATGTACACCCACGATGTCTGGAGGAACTGAACCTAGCTAGAGTGAAGTAGAAAGTCCTAAATGGTTTTGTTTCATGATGACGAGCAGTTTTCTGTTATAGCAAACCTCTGCTACTGGAGAAGTCGTTTACTAAATACAATGGGGATACCTTGCAGGGCTGTAATGAAGACAAAATCAATTAATAACTATGAGATGTTCCATTACTAGGGTGATGGAGTCTGTATTGGTACCTGTGCAGATTGGGATGCAAAAACTCTTGCTTCAGTTCCCTCCTTTGCCACTGACTTCCTGTGTGAACATGGGTAAGGCCCTGAATGACTCTTGGCCTCAATTCCCTATCTTCAGAATGGAGCTAGAACGTCTGGTCTTTCACCCTTTGTCTTGTCCGTCTAGATTGCAGGGTGAGGACTGCCTCTTACTAAGTGTTTTATACATTATATACCGCTGATCTTGACTGGGGCCTCTGTGCATTACAATAATACAAGTGAAAAATGATAACAAACCTCATGGATACCAGACTGTGCAAAAGAGCCGTTCCCAGCATGGTGGAGATTATTTAGGGCCCAGTTCTGAACACACATGGCTATGCTTGTGCTAAACCCCAAAGGGGGATTGAATATGGGTTCTTTGATCTGCAGACACCCTCTCAAGCCCGTGTACCGTAGCAAGAAATGAGATAATGAAAGAGAGTTTGCTGCTCGCCAGCAGCCGACGTGTCTTTCATTTATTTAAGATCCAAACATAATAAAGAGAAGAGGAATCATCAGAAACTAGGGGACAGAAGAAACCAGGGGACATGGAGGATGGGGAAAGAAATCAGCCAGAAAGTGAAGCGGGGAAGAGAGGAGGCAAACAGGACAGAAGACAGGGGAGGAGATCACTAAAAAGTGTCAGGAAAAAAGACACAGCAAATAAAGAAACATCAGAAACAAGCAAATGGGAAAAGGCAGGAGAGAAAAGGGGAAATGATCAAAGGAGAAGGAAGAAATAAAATGGAGACAAAAGAAGAGAGAAGTTGGAAAAAAAGATGTGAACGGAGTGTGTGCTGAGGAAGTGGGGTAAAAAGCCTGCATGGAGGTGGAGGACTGTGGGACATGGGTGAGTGAGGAGGAGATGAGGGATGAGGATTATTTTATAATGAAGGAAGGTATTATTTGAATGCTGAGGTTTTTATTACACATTGGAAAACAAAATCTGACCTGGGATAAAAGAACGAAACGTGGTAAATGACGAATAGGACTGAAAAATTAAATATCTGCACGTGGTGTTACTCTTGTTATCGGGCTGTAGGACATGCAAAAAGGTTTTTTCATTGATACCTAATGGTATCAATGACTGCCATTAGGAGAGTCTTTGATCCTAGTTAAATGGAAGGAGCAATTAAGCCCTCTTATGTAATAGCTACAGAGAATGGAGGTTACTGCCCAAGGCACATGGTAGGTCTGAGCTAAGTCATGTGAGCGGAGGGGTTTCCCAGATTGCAAACACAGGCAACAGGACATTGGTTTTGCAGCCTGTATGTGTTAGAGACTGAAAGCCTGGAGAAAGCCAGGAGAGAGCCTAGCGAAGCAGTAGTGAGCTTGACCTTGAGAGGAAGTAAAAAGACAAGGTTTCTTGGGCACAGAACTCACTGGAGTGGCAGGCTGGGGGGATTTCTAAGCAAAGCAGATTGCCTGCTGTTGTTTGCTTCTGCTGTGTTCAGGGCAATAGGAGTCTGAGCACATCGTTTTTGTAACTAAGATCACACCTAAGAATAAACCTGATTCATATTATTGATTTCAGATCCTATCAGAAACCACCCTGCAAGGCCCAAATATTGGCTCACCGGTGGGGCCAAAGGGGCGTCCGCGATAAGGGAGGGGTGGAATGAATCCATCTGGTAACATGACTGTCTACACGACTTTACCAGATTGCACGGCCTCCTGTCATGTATTCTTAGACCTTTTAACTGACTCCAGTGTCTCTTGAAAGCATTGTCATTCGAAGGTCTGGATGCACGAGTGTTAGCTCCATTGGGGGTGAGGGCAAAGCATCCCATATGAGCCATTTTTTAATACGTCTCTTCATGTACCCCTTCTTGTACTGCTGTCCTGAGCGTTGTGTGTAATGCTAGCTTCTGAATAGAAAGGAGTTGGGAGTCTTGTGGGAAGCTTATGCAGAGCTCAGGGGATGAAACGTTGCTATTGTTTTACCCTCCGTCTGTCAAGCATCCCAGGTGTGACCAAATCCTCAGCACTGTCCTCACCATGGCTGCAATCCAGTACCCGTGTACAAAATACATCCGCAACCTACCTCTCTGCTCTGTATGAGCCTGTGCGCTCCAGAGGCCACACCTCTATGCACCCAGGAGCTCAATTCCCTGGTTCTCCTATCCATGTTCTTATCATGGGACAACACTGTCCTTCCGAGGAGTCATGTGTGTCCACGTTACCCATCCCCTAAGAGAAGAACAAGGAAAGAGTGAAGCTGAAAAGCAGATGGTCATCCAGATATTAGCAATTAGCAGGGGATATGATCCCATGAATAGCGGCAGATAGAATTTGAGCTCTTTATTCATGAATATATGAGTGACAGGTTTTTTTTTAATTATTATCCAGCCCTACCATGGGGCAGTACTTCTGCTGGCTCCCAATCTGATTAATGTGTGGGGAGTCGTTTAACTTTGGACTGGAACCTTGTGGAGTTCCAAGCCCCTCACTGCCTTCCCTTGGGTTGCTTTGGGTAGTATGTGGCTTCCAGATGCTTGCCTGGTCTCAGCCTCCTTTGAAATTGCTCTGGTGGCTCTTGAGGGATTCGCAGAGCTTGGTTTGTTCTGCGAGGGGCTGTACGTTGGTGCCAGGAGACCGTGCTCGCACAGCGGATTACCTCGCATTACCTTCTGCCAGGTTATGGTGTAAGTATTCTGCTAAGCGCATCGCAGCTGTAAATTATTCACGAGGAGCCTGGGAGAAACGGACATCTCTTCAAAACCACAAAAGTTTCCATGACACAGAGTTGTCTTTCTTTGGAGAGCTCTGCTTTCTGTGGGGGTTCCACAGGGCTCTCTCCTGGGTCCCTGTGATGAACTGGAAATATGTCTGTATAATTTATGAATTCTGAGTGAGATTCTGGACCCTAGGTGTCTGTGTAAGGCTGCAAACCCCATTCTGAATGTGCAGTCTTTTGTCTTTTCTATGTTCTACTCTGTTTGCCTGCATTGTGGGTTGGAAATTCCAAAGACTGATGGCAAAAGAATAACAATAGAAGGTAGCTGACTGTTAAGTGCCCAGTCTTTGGAAATCCATTCACTCTGGACAAAAGACTGGTCCCTGCCCAGAAGAACTGGTTTACCGGAGGGGGAAATCATCTTGGCAGCAAAGTTGCCTGACCTGGGTCTGTGCTCATGTGGGAAAGCTGGCAAGGGTGTCACCTGCCACAGGGGGTGAAGGTTTTAAAAGAGCAGAGGCTGGTCAGCATGGGGGCCATTTTCTCCAGTCATGAGGGAGAGACCACTCACCATGTGACAGCCTGCCTTCCTGGACCTGGGTGGTTTCCCAAAGGCTCATGAGGGATGGGTGAGATGGGAAGAAAGGGATATTTGGGTTTCAGATATTTGTTCTTTTGTATGATCTGTACTCTCCTGTACTTCACATGATTTAGGATAAAAGAGCATAAAGGTGTTTGATTGGGCAAAGTGTGTGCACATTGACTGCTTCACAATTGCCCTGTGCCTCTGAGAGGGTTAGATTTTGAACCAGAAGCGTCACACCTTTGGGGTGGAGTTCTGGGAGAGCCGTGTGTTTAAGTACTGGGGAATCTGAAGGGTCAGCGCAGTGTCCAAAGAGGCTAGGCGGCTGGTGAGCGGGCCCCAACACTCAGAGGGGGTGCCAGACAGAAGGTCTGGGCCCTGAGAGTGTGCCTAGGGACCCCAAGATTGGGGCAGTGTCTGAACTCCGTTCAGGCTCCAGAAACGTAACATACCCCAAGGGGTACATAGCACAAGACTTGGATTTCCCTCACAGCAGTCCTAGTGGTTGGCCAGGCAAGAGCACCCGCTAGAATCTGTGACAGCTCCCTTCTCTTCTCCCACTACACATTCTCTCATCAGCAGACACGATTTCAGCTACCATCTCCATGCTTGACAACTCACAGATCTGCCTCTGTACTCCAGACCTGTCCCCTTCTGTCCAAACTAAAATCCAAGCCTGTCCCTCTGACAGTTCCTCATGGAGATCTAGCCATCAGCTGAAGCTCAAACATGGCTGAAACAGAGCTCTTAGGATGGAACAGAGAAGGCTTTCCTCGAGCATGGTTGACAACATCACCATCATGTCTGGCACTCAGGCCTGTAACCTGGGTATCATCTTCGTCTCTCTCTAGGTTCCCACATCCAGGTTATATCAAAATCTTGCTGATTCTTTCTGTGTAACAACTTTAAGATGTGGCCTTTCTTATCCATCCACACAGCTAAAACTCTCATCCAGGTCTTCATCCTATCATGTCTTGATTACCATCTTTCTCCCCGGTCTTGTCAAATGCAATCTTGTCCTACTCATATCCATTCAGAATACTGCTGCAAAGATCATTTTTCTAGCTCACCGCTTTGATTATGTTCTTCCTCTCATATCGCCCTTCACATCTTGGGAGGTGCTTCCCATAAACATCCGCCAAACTAGCACGTCAGCTTGGAAAAGAGATGCCTAAGGGGGTATAGGATAGAGGTTTGTAAAATCATGACTGGTGTGGAGAAAGTAAATAAGGAAGTGTGGAAGGTTCGTGCCGGGGCTCGACCCTCCTGGGCGGGAGGGGAGCCACACCAACTCACTACTGGTGGAACAAACAACCAGCTAATTCAGGGGCTCAGGCCCTAAGGCAGGGGCTGAGCAAACAATCAGTTAGGTAGACTCAGGTTCCTACACCGGAGCGTTGGGTGAGGGGGAAACCTGCCACCCATGAGCGCGGTGACAGGGGGGGACGCAGGCCCACCCAGTCCACTGCATCCCAGCCCAGGGCCCTAGCAGCGGCTCATGTTGCTGCTGGTCACTGGGGTGTCCTGACCGAAACACACTGACATCGGCTCACAGCCGTCCACAGCCTGACCGGGGTCGGCTACCCCTGGGCTGCTTCCAGGTTCCCCCTCAGGGCCTACTTCTTCCGTGGCCCTGGGCCCAGTCCAGTCCACCAGCATGGGCTCCTCTCGGCTGGGGCTTGGTGGCAGGTCCAGCAGCTCCTCAGGGAAATCCGGCCAATTGCACTCGGGCGGCTCCTCCAGGTAACAGCAGGGGCAGAGGAGCTCTGGTGCCGTCTCGCCTTCGGGGTTGGTGTGGGGGAGTTCCAACAGCTCCTCCCAACGACGGGAGCGGACGGGCTCCGGCGGCTGCTCCTCGTAGTGGGCTCGGGGCAGCTCCGGCCAGCTAGGGCAACGGCCTCGGGGGTCTCCCGGCCGGGAGCTCCCGGCCGCACGTCTGCTCCCTGCAGTGGCTGGGCTCTCACTGAGCTCTGGCGGCCGGCTTTTGTACTTCCTGTCCCGCCCCTGGACTTCCGGGGGGCGGGAACTGGCGTCGGTGACTCCGCCCACTTGGGTGTCTGTAAGGGCTCTCCCTCTGCTGGGCAGGAGGGGAGCCACACCGAATCACTACAGGAAGTGTTATTTACTCCTTCTCAGAACACCAGAACCGGGGGTCACCAAATGAAATGAATAGGCAGCAGGTTTAAAACAAACAAAAGGAAGTATTTCTTCCCACAACACACAGTCAACTATAGAACTCTTTGCTAGAGGATGTTGTGAAGGCCAAGATTATAACAGGGTTCAAAAAAGAACTAGATAAGTTCCTGGAGGATAGATCCATCAATGGCTATTAGCCAGGATGGGCAGGGATGGTGTCCCTAGCCTCTGTTTGCTAGAAGCTGGGAATGGGTGACAGGGGATGGATCACTTGATGATTCCCTGTTCTGTTCATTCCCTCTGAGGCACCTGGCATTGGGCATTGTCAGAAGACAGGATACTGGGCTATATGGACCTTTGGTCTGACCCAGTGTGGCCGTTTTTATGTTCTTATTATCTGCCTTTAAACTCTCCTTTTCAACTATGCCTTCAAAACTTGGCTGCTGGTCATATTGGCCTATTATTATTTATTATTTGTATTGCCATATTGTCTCATTGTTCCCTTGCCTTCCCCATGAGTCTATTTGTAACCATATGCACTGTCTTGTCTTATACTTCCATTGTAAGCTCCTTGGGACTGGCGCTGTCTTTTGTTCTGTGTTTGTACAGCGCCTGGCACAATGGGGCCCTGGTCTATGACTAGGCCTCCTAGATGCTCTGGTAATACAAATAATTCATGAGCCATCACAGATAGAGATGATTAGTATTATAGTTTACTATGAACCTAATTTCACTGAAATATAAATGATTTTGGAATGATAAGAATATTCAGTAATTTTTTACATCTGGGATAAGGACCTCAATCTTGTACTCAATAAAATTAATGGGGCTTTTGGTGTTGATTTCAGTGGAAGCAGGACTTCAACAGTAATTGGGGGCTTCTGTGGAATTTGCGTGTGGGCAGTGGCAGTACAAGTGATTTTTTGGTGTGTCTATATTTTTATGAATGTGAACATTTACCAGTTGCTGGATGCATAATGTGCAATGATTAATGACAAATGATTGAATATCATCTGCCATCAATAGCAGGCAGTGCAAGATGTTGCTAATTTGCAACCTGCACACACACTGCAGGTACCCATCATCCAAGAGAGACAGCTGCATTTTCTGACCTTTCCTTTAAACCGATCAGACGTACTTTGCATTCCCAATAAGCTTTCCTCTCTTGCTAGATTACTCACTTGTATCTCCGTGTGCAAAATGATTTCACACCTTGTAAGATTAATTCTCTGCTCCTGGTTGCCTTGATTAACAGTTCAGCAAACTGTGCAAAATGTGGCAAAACAGCCACGACACAGAGACATCTTCACCTCCCAAAAGCAAGGTCAAAAAGACAAAGTTACAGGTTGCTGCCATTGTACATTGCAGGGGGTTGGAGCTGTTTTCTGCAAAAGTAACAAACATCCGCTGTATTTTGGAATACTGTCTATGATTTAAAAATCTAAAGAACTGCCAGATTCTTTAGTTATTGGCAGCAAATTTTGCTTGACTAGCTACAAACTTATGAATTTTTTTTCTCTGGGTAGTGTTTGTCTGGCTAAACATTGGACCCAGATGGCGGTATGATGTTTTTTTGATTATGCACTGACACTCCCGTGATTTAGAGATAGGTCTGATACAGACACACTGTAAAATTAAGGACCTGATGATACAAACCTGTGCTCATTCAGTGATACTATTTACCTGGGGTTAAAGCTTTATACAGGCTACTGTGAGCACATCAGACCTGTCCCCTGCTCTCTGCTCTGACTTCCTATAGAATTTCACAGCAAGTTCAAGGTCTCAGTCCTTATCTTCAAGGTGCTCTGTAGCTGGGCCCAGGATATTTAAAAGCTAATTTAAAGCTCTGAAGACCGTGGTTGACAGCTGTGCATCCCTGGCACAATGGAACTCTCAAAGATAAGAGTAAAACTTGTCCGTTCAGGACACAGAACCTTCTCCGGGCATGACCTGAGACTGTTGGATGAACTCCCCCAAGAACTAACCACCACACATAGCTTCCGGGAGTCTGGTGGCACCTTAAAGACTAACAGATTTATTCGGGCATAAGCTTTCGTGGGTAAAAAACCAGTACTTGACACACATTACTGTTTTCTGCTCCAAGTGCCAGGCACGTTTCTTTGCCCTGCCTCCACTAACATAAACACAGAGCAACGGGAACATTAATACAGCCCTTCCCCAACAACCCTACCCAAAGAAGACACTCCACCACACATGCTTCTCCCTCTGGGGACAGGATGAGAGAACAAACTACATGCGACAGATGAGTAGTGACATTGCTTACGGCATGACTGGAAGGTGCTCAGATAGTAAGGTGATGAGTGCTCTATTAGAATTTACATCATGATGATGGAGACCCACATTGATATCGACATACAAGGATTCAGCAAACACTAGAGGTGAACACATATATGAGAGGTCAGACCAATGTGAGAACCACCAAAATGGTTACATGTGGGACAACCAGCACTGTTCACGACCATTGCAGGCTGTTGTATCCTTGCTTGCAATGTTCAGGTTTTTCCCATAAGCCGTTAATGCTCCTTGCTTCACATGGTTAAGGGCAACGTGACCAATCTATCACCGCCTTGGTCGGTGTTGGCTGTTACTTCCCAACTCCTAGGGTCAACCTGACATGCTTTCAAGTTTGATTTCAGTGTGCCTTTCTATTGTTTGTTCTGACCCCCATGAGAATGGATGGCTTTAGCTGACCTAAAATATGGCCTGGGGTGTTCTTAGGTCGGCCACATGTCCAGACCAACACAGCTGAGCTTTCCTGAACATACTTTGAATGCTTGACCTCAGACAATGAGTACGGATTTCAATACTGGGAATCTTGTTCCCCCATTTGAACCTCCAAACAGACCGAAGATGGTGTATATGAAACTGATCAAACTTCCTAATGTGGCAGCAATATGTTGTCTATGTCTCACAACCATACAGAAGCATTGTAAGCATGTCTGCCAAAGGGTGCTAATGACACACTTACACTCCTTTTCAAGAACCTCTGTAGAAGAGAAAACGTAATCCTACCCTACATGTGATTTTTCTAGCATGCTTTATGATGCAAACATCTGAGACTTTACAAAGCAAGTCAAAACACATCCAAAAAAGTCAGTTCAAGCACGTTATTTTTATCAGGGTCCAAAATATTTGTTAAAGTAACTGCCAGACTCTCAGATAATATGGATTTGGCACTAAAATTATACAACAAACTGTTTTGCATATTATCAGAGTATCTATGTCATGCCGGGCCTGAGCCAATGCTGATGTTGGATCAGATTGAAGTGGGCAGTGGTTGTCTTCCATTAATTTCAATGAATGTTGCAATGGGCACTCAATACTTTCATGGGATGTATGTGTTTGTAAGGAATTCTATTCATGTGCATTGGACTTTACCACAAATATCAGCATTTATTCATGTACAAGCAAAACCCATAAAATGATTTCGTCTTGCTGACAACGTGGTTCTGATGTCTGTTGTTAATTAGTGGCCCCCCTCAGGGACTGAATGCACAACCCTGGGTTTAGCAGGCTAATGCTCAAACCCCAGTGAGCTATCCCTCCCTCCTAAAAATATATATATATATTTTTAAAAGTGTCCTTTTGGGTTTATTATGGAAGATAGGTTGGGTATGCAGGATGAAGGGGGCTGGTGAATGGGGGGGGGGGTGTTCCTTGATAAATTCAAGTTACTTTAACTCAAGCCTTCAAACAAATCTACAAAGAATCATTTGCTCCCAACTCCAGGCAACCAACTGCAGGGTGGAGATCACACAACCCCCTTTACTCAGCCCCCTGCATAGCCTCCAGTCTCTGTTCAAAAAATCAAAGCAACTGCGACAAAACAAACAGCTTTAACACACTGTATTTGCTGCATAAATTAACATAAAATGAATATCCGACGACTTGAAAACATTAATCAGATTGGGAGCCAGCAGAAAAGAGCCGAGCAGAATTCACAAGTGTTCTTCTCTGAACATCCTGCCTCCAGTTGCTCTTCCTACTTCTTGCACTGATATATTGCTGTCCTTCCTGCAGGTTTGGAAAATCAATCCGTTCACAGTTAAAGTAATGGCTAGCCCATTATTTATCTCATACATTTTTTAATGCACTGACCAAAAAAAAAATGTGCTGAAAACATACCCAGATGTGTTCCACTCTGGTTTGAGCCACCCCTTTTGATGTCTGCTTTTGAGTCCTGAGAGAAGTGAGTCTAGGAGTTGCTATTAAGCCCTAAATCATTATTTATATGCTAGTATCCTTTGAGGCCCCAGGAGATCAGAGCCACATAGGGCAGGGGACTGTAAACGCAAAGTGAGAGACAGCACCTACGCCAAACAACATACATAAGACAAACAAAGGAGGGGAGGGGACAGTAACTGACCAAGGTCTGTAGCAGACCCCTGCTCCTTATGCTTCCTAGGTGAGTGCCCATCCCACTCTTCTGTCCTGGTTTAGGATCAAAGTAAAACTAAGGGCCCACCCCCCAAGATCCCAATCCTGCCCATAGATCTGAGTGGCAAGCCCCTGCAGCTTGCCCAACTCCAGCTGCGGTATCTCCCACTGAAGTCAGGTTGTAAGATGGTGCTCTCAGTTGTCGTGCAGCATTGAAATGCCAAATTTACAAGCATCAGCCTATGCATTGGTTGTTTTCAAAAGGACAGGGTCATGCTAGGGCCAGATTTTTTAGAGGGTACTTTTGTGAATTTTAGGGATTGCGTGAGGCAACTCCAGGTGGCCACTCATGTGCAAACAGGCGCTATTGTCAATCCGGTCCCAGATGTGTTACAAAAACCTGAAGTGGAATAAAAATAATAACCCCTCTCTCTCCCCCCACAAAACAAACAACAGCAACCAAAA
This sequence comes from Trachemys scripta elegans, assembly GCF_013100865.1. Taxonomy (NCBI): domain Eukaryota; kingdom Metazoa; phylum Chordata; order Testudines; family Emydidae; genus Trachemys; species Trachemys scripta. The sequence continues at coordinate 4,896,723 of NC_048309.1, forward strand.
AACCCCAGTACACTGTACTTCCCCTTTGTTATGCTGCTTCCGGTTCTTGGGCACTAGCACAGGGGGCATAATGTGTGAATTACAAGGAAATACTGCAGGGGAATGTTAATTTGTTAAAAAGAAAAAATAACCCAGGTTCCATTTGAATTTAAAAGCAAGAAGCATGGGGACATTTCCATTGGTCTGATGCATTGTAGAAGCTTTTCTCTTGGCAAAATCTTCATTTGGGGCCCGGTTTGGTCTCCCGCTCTCCCCTCAGTATCTGGCCAGTTTTTCAGCCCATCTCAAACTCTGTTGTATTTCTTTAAGGTGGCTGTCCCTAGACAAGTACATTGTGTGGCTTTGGCACTGAGCTCCAGCTCTGGTCTGTGGTTCGCTGGCGAAGAGATGCATTGACACTATGCAAAGGGAGGGGTAAGGAGGGTGGATTACAGTGCAGTGGCAGCACGACTGGCCAACAGGAGACTGCTTCCCCCAAGTTTGCTTCGCTCTGCAACTGGTAGCGAGGTGATGTAAGCCGAGCTTAGCCAGACCCACTAGAAGGCTTTCAGGCTGGGGTGGACAGTTATACGTGGGAATGAAGGGGGAGGAAAAAACCCCCCTCAGGTGTTTTACACATTAGGAGAAATCACAGTCCAACTGAGCTAGCCTGGAACTGCACGCCAGTCCCTCTGCACCAGGAGACCTAGAACTGCAGACAGCCCTGTAGCAGCTTTGGTTAGCAGATCCGCTCTGCTCAGCTCACACCTCTCCTCACCTCCCCGAGCTTGGAAACGTGTGCATGGGTGTGAGATTTTCCCCCTGTAGAAATATCTTCCTTCTCTGTGAGCACCACATTCAAATGCCTGCTAAAGCAGCAGCAGCCGCTCACAATCAGGGAGACAGAAGGCTGGCAGAGCTCTCCTGCATTTGCTTTGTTTCTCATTTTTCATCTGGATTTAATTGATGGACCAGAGCCCTGCTGAAGCCAAAGGGGGGGAAGATCTAGTTTCCTAACAGAAGGGAAAGGAAGTGTGTGCATTGAGGTAAGGAGCGAGCATGCTTATTTAACTTTACCTAGTCCAAGATTCCAGTTGAATTATTTCTGTTACGATATGACTGCAGGCAAGGGCAGTTTGGGGCTCCCATAGCAATGAACGGAGATGACAGACAGCAGCTGAAAATGGGCATTGCAAACAACAATGATGTATTTTCTGTATGTCATCTCACCTGCCAGAATACAGGGGTGATCATCTAACCAGTTCTGCAGCAAAAAAGCAGGCAGGGCAATACAGATGCTCCGTGTGTGTGTGTGTGTGTGTGTGTGTGTGTGTGTGTGTTTGTGTGTACGCATGCAAAGGGACTGATGCTACAGTAGAAAAGGACATACAGTCCCCCCAAATGAGTGCAATGTGTTTGTGTGTTGTATCTCTATATTTGTGTGTGTGACACAGAAACATGAATAAGATTACTGTGCCTATGTTGCAGAGGTAGGGCTCTGCTGGCTTGACAAAATCTCTTTTCCTAAGTGTTTGCCCCCAATGTATGATGATTGCTGGTTTAGACAAGTATTGATTGTTATTAATCCCATTTTCATTATTGCTCTGTTGGTGCCCCAGGTCTTTGCCACAGGCTGGCCAGGTTCAGGATGGATCCTCTCTTCCCTGCTCATATTTTGGAAGACCCTGATCTGAGGAAACTGCTGAACGACTCCTCAATGCTGAACCTGAGTTTTCCCAGTAACTGGTTTAACAACGGCACAGGGGACGGCTTCTTGCCACTGGGCATCAAGATCACCATTGTGGTCGTCTACTCCATCGTGTGCATAGTGGGGCTGGTGGGCAACTGCTCGGTCATGTATGTTATTGTCAGGTAGGCAATGCACACATCTCACCAACCCCCCTCCCCTCGCTATTCTTCCTGAGAGTGGGGAGTGAGCAGAGGGCGGGGGGGAACCTTAGACTGCAAGCGGAAGTGAACTGATGCCCTGGGTGATAGAGACCATGTTTGAAACTCTTGCATTTCTCCAAGTTATTTCCTTTGCATTTTAGCTAAGGAGTTTTCCCCCCCGCTGTGGTTCCTCAGGGATGATGAAGGTTTTCAGCCACAGTTCATATTAAACAACCCTCTGGTGCCTCCTAAAGGAAGCAGAGTTAACCCAGAGAACAGAACAGAGGGGTAAAATATATTTCAAAAGGTGGACTCTGCCAGTTGTGTAAGGGCTGCACTTGCTGTCAGCCGGAAGAGCGAGGATTTGGAAATAATCAGCCGGCAGTCTGTGAAGGTCCCTGGGGGACTACGGGCACCCCCATTTCACACCGCAGCTCCTGTGCCATGTTAGGGTTTGGGTTTAGACTGGAGAGGGAGTCTAATCCCTTCCTTTGGTGCTATGCAAAAGGGAAACGAAGTGCTTGGCGGCCTCCTATCTCTGCAGGGTACAAATCTGAAAAGTTCTGAGCGTCACTATTTTTAAAAACACCATAAAAATAGAATGCAACGCAATGTTCCAGAGATGAGGGCAGCATCTCTAACTGCAGATGAACGTCCGGCTCTAGATACATTGGATTGATTTTCTATAGCAGAAAGACTTTTGTGGGGGGGGGGGCTGGGGTGGGTGGGTAGAAGAATGAGCAGATGTTGTCCCCACCAGGGTCCATCTCTCGGCATTTAGTGACATGTTTCTGGTCTTTAATATTTAATGTATCAATGGTTTTGATGATTCTGTACGTAGAAAAACTCAAAGGAGTAAAAACTCTCATTTTCTTCCATGATTTAAATCACCTCTCCCCATGAAGCCAGAGCAAATCATTTCCTGTAAAGTAAAATAAAAATTTGCATCGGGAGGGGGCATCACCCTCTGTGGATAGAACCAGTGTGTCACTTTTGACTCAGGTCACTGCTTATTTAGGGCTGGATTGTGACCCCCTTTCTATTGGGAATGGAGTCACTCAGGTGAGTAACTGCTCAGTAATGTGATGGGGTTCACAGTCTGGCCTTGAATATGGAGCTCTAAATGCTGGAGTTATTTTATACTGGTCTGAGCACATCAAGCTGGGAAATGTTTATTGAAGTAAAATAAAGGGTTGCACGATTATATTTTCTTTATTCTGGGCCTGATGCTGCATCTCTCATTCATGCTGAGAAGCCCTTACTCTTGTGAGTAATCCCAGTGGGACTACTGTGAGTACGTACGGCTCAGCAGGGGGAAGGGTCGCAGAACCTGGCCCTAAATATCACAGCCATTCGAATGAGTCTGGATCGGCGAGAAAAAGGCCAAGACTTGCTGTTTTGAGCGGGCAGTTTTTCAGTGCTCTTACGGCAGAGAAGTTGGTGGATGGAAGGAGGAGACCCTGGACAGGGAGGGGCGGACCCTGGAGAGTGTGGAGACATGGGGGACCATGCTGCAGCTGCTGCACCATGTTTACTTGGTCTGTTGCAAGGGGATCAGTGGTCAGCTAATCTTTGCCTTTCTGATCCATTTATGTTGTTATTAGTATTATTATTCAGTACCATCTGCATGATGCTTAACGATAGCCAATCAGGCAAGGCCTTCTGCATCCCTCCCCACTCTCCCCGTGCCAGCCCCAGGACCAAGAAGTGTCTGCATTTGCAGGAGCATAGGGATTGCTCCCGCTGGGCCCCTCCTGGGACTAATCCACTCCAATGGGTCCTGGGAGGAGATAGGGCTAGAGCTGTGATCCCTTTCCCTTTCCACCCTGACCGGGTGCGGAGAGGGGCATAGACTGTAGCATGCCAAGAGCAGTCCCTCCACTGGGAAGGGCTGTGCCTCTTGGGGCGTCCCCGGGGGTCGTTTGGCTGCGCACCTCATCCAGTGCAGGCTAGGGCCTTCATTGCATGACCTGTCTGCAAACCAAGACCTACATCCATTGACATAATAAACACCGCGCATGACTGAGCGGAGGGTGCCGGGAGAGGAACCGTCGGGTGACGGAAATGGGAATGGGGACAAGTGTTGGGCGAGCTTCTGAAGTTAGAAGGAAGAGAATCCTGTAACGTCAGGACCGTCATTTCAAATGGGGCACATGGGTGTTCCTCCCCCCAGCCCTGCACTCATCTGTTGCCTCTGCAGAGCGCCTGCATGTAGTACAGTTGTGGGTTGCAGATGCCCCAAGTGGTCTGGCTCAGAAGAGGAGCATGGGGGTGTGGCAAACTAGGGCCATTGGATGTGTCCTAATGTGCTCGGGGCTGCAGCCAATATTCCAATATTCTAAGAGCAGCGACTGAAGGCAGCCTGCAGGTTGTGGGGAGGGGTTTCTGTCCCATGGAGTTCCCCACACAGAGTCAGACTGTTGATGAAATTTGGTCTCGGTAACATTCAGGAGAAGCGCCTACAGAACTGCCTGGTGTGCAAATGGATATAGTCATTTCACACAACTCCGCACTCTGGGCTAACAGCAGGAACAAATGGAAGTAGGCAATTTGATGCTTGTTTACTGCGCTGGGCTGTGATATTGTACAGCTGGCCACATTTCGCCTGCACTGCTGAGTACTGGGGCTGAAGAGGGGTCCCGCCCGGGTTCTGTGCCACGCCGTGGCTAACTCTACAATGCACTTACTTCCCCGGCCAAGCTAAGTGCTGGACTGAAATGGCGGCACGGGCGATTTCTTTATGATTTGATTTTTTAGGCCCCTGAAAGATGTATTCCTTCCCTGCCGACATGGAACCCTTCCCCCCCACCCCTGTGTAAGAAGTGCCTAGGAAGTTTTAACCCTTCTCCCAGTAAAAAAATATGTGTAGGAATGTTTTATGACCCCAGATATTCCTGCCTTACCGGGAGACAGGCCTGAACCCCAGCCTGGATCTGAACAGCCCTGAACTCTAGGGAGCTGGAGAAGGGGTTTCAAAATCCACATCCAAAGAGCCCCGGTTTTGATAAATGGTCAACCCCAAACCCTAGATCTTAACCTCCCTGCAGTTTAAAGGTTCAGAATCCAGATGCAGCATTTTGGTCTAGCTCTCATGAAATCCTATGGGATCCTTCAGGGAAACCTGAGGTCCAATACGGGGTGCGGAGGGTCTGTGTACAGGGGACGGGGGAGTGAACTGGCTAAACTGGTTGGCGAAGGGACACATGTCATGTGCTCCCAAGGAAAAGTACATGGGAAGCTTTTATACATAGATCCCTTCAGCTCAGGCACCCTACAGCCTCAGTTTGGGCTAAAGCTGGATGAAAAATTTCCATAAAAGCATTTTTTCAGTGAAAAGTGGGGTTTTAGATTAAATAAAAAAATTCACAGAAAATGTTTGCTTTACTTGATCATTTATCTTTTTTGTGTGTAGAAAACTAAAAATGTTTCAATTTTTGGTCCAAAAAATTCAGTTTTTGGCATCTGAAAATTGAAAATATTTTGACTTCTAGGTTTTTGGAAAAAATAAAGCTGAAATTTTCAGTGGAATCCCTCCAACCCCAAGTGCATCCATTTTTCTGACCAGCTCCGGTTTGTACCAAATAAATGACCTCTTCCAGGACATCTTCACTCCCTTGCTTCCATTTCCTGATGGACTTTTTACTTCTTCTTAGCTTTAAGATTCTTGCAATTTAAAAAAATATATATTTTAATGAACCTTTCTATAAGGGTGATTAAAAACAGACATACAAACAACCCGCTCCCCTCCCCCCCCACGCCGCCAGTATTGTGAGTTGTGACTTGTCCATAGAGTTTCTAGCACCATCTCTGATCCATGGTTGGGGTTTGTAGGTGTTACAGTGATGGAAATAATAAATAAGACTGAGTATCAAAAATGTCAGTGGAAAGGTCTCATGGATGTCATCGCACTCCTCTTCCATTGAGCAGCTTGTGTTTAACTGAAGCAAAGTGCTAGTTCATTTTTGTGTCTTAGGGAAATGTGAGCAAATGAAGCTAATTCTCTCTGCTTGCTAATAGAGCAATTCATGCCTAATGTAAACTGAAATGTTTGGGGGAAACAATCCATTCTAGTTTCGACCAGTCACATAAAGGAAAAGGAGAAGGCAGAGGAGATTATGCGAGTCTTGCTCAGCACCATCCCTGTGCCCTGGCAGGTACTAAATAGATATTGGCTGGATTGAAAGGAGTGTTACGAGGACAACCAGGAACATTATTCATCCATCTCTCACTGGCAGTGTAGGCAGAAGAACATCAACCTGAAACATAAACATACTAGGCCAAATTTTCAGAATGGTGGCCACCATTTTGCTCCTGAAGTTCACTATGTGGATCCAAGATTGCAGATGCAAATTTTTCCGAGGCAAAGAGCACCTATAAAAAGACAGGGGAGCCTCATCCCTTTTGAACTTTGACATGATGCATTTAAAAAAACACACTGATGTTTTTCTGTTTCGGGGTGTGGAAAAACAGACACAGGATATTTTGACCAATAGTGACCCTTTCCATCTTCACTGAATACAAGACCATGAGCACTAGACAAGGGAACAGTAGCCCAAATTGCCCCAGAGGTCCATGGAATAGTTTCATGGCTTGCCCGCGTTTGTGTTTTCATAGATATTTGGGTCTCGCTACTGGGTGATGTTTGCTCTGAGGAGGTAGCATGTAAATAAATGTAACTCTGAAAATAGTGTATATACACACTGTATGTATTCCATCCTTAGCCCCTCCCAGAGGATTGGCTTTAACTCAAATAATGGTGATACAAACCTCAGTTTCCTCCCTAAGCTTGATTATTCCTAGGTTTCCTTACAGCTCCCTTTTTGTCCCAACTCCTGCTTCCCTCCAACCTCACTTATATCCTAGTTGGATATAATATCTCAGCACTATGAATCAGCAGTAAGTACCCAACATCTTTGTACAGGGTTCAAGGACTAGGCATGAGGGTGACTGGAAGAAGCCCTGAATCCCTATGAAGACTCTCAAATCTGCCACTTTCCTACAGTCTCGTTCACACCCACTAAATGGATAGACAATTGCACCCAATAAACCATTTCTGCCACCTGTGATGTTTACAGGGTGTTTGTTCTTGGAGCTGTTTATTTCTCATACTTCCATGCCTTTGTACTAAACTGATAAGTGGTTTGCTACTCTGTCACTTCTGACAAGAGCTTTCAAATGGAACACATCGTTAACTCCCTAGCACTCGCTCTTTCTAGATACAGCAGCCACGCAAGATTGTTCATGATCTGCCGACACTTAACTTCCAGCAAGACCAATAACAACTTTATGCACAAACATTGTCCCTTACTGAGACTTGCAAGGAACTCAGCCAAAGTTGCAGAGAGTTTGCTTATGTTAGGAAAGTGACAGGGAGAATTTAAATGTGATCATGATTTGTGGCTATGTAACCTATCCATTTCACAAAGTCTTACCCATGAATCATAACAAAGACTCACAGAACAAATAAATGAGCAATACCTAAACACATCAGTGAGTCCAACTCCTGCTCGCCCAGGATTGTTCTGTACAATCTAATGTTTTCCTTGGTTTAGTTTTAAATGTTCCAAGAGATGGAGCTTCTAGCTCTTCCCTTTTGAGATTTTCCCACAGCATTATGCATATCTCACTTCTAGGAAGTTTTCTGCTGTATCTTTTAAGCAATATTCTTCCCTCTTCCTTTGAAAGTTTCTTCTACCTTCCCACTTAGACAGAGGCACACTTGGCCATTCTTTCTTGAGATTTGCCTATATTATCATATGGTTTTCCAAGGAATGACCCTGACGAGGTTTCTCGAATAGTGTGTGTGTTGAGGAAAACCATAAATCAGTCTGCACATTTGCCTGCAGTGCTGCTGTCTCCAATTTATCCTTTTCATTTGACATCTACTGGTATTCCAGGATTCTGTTTTTAAACTAATAATAATGGATAGTGTCCAGTTGAAGAATGCTTCCTTGTCCAGTGGGTAAATAAAACTGCTTCTATCATGTCTGGTCACGAATCTATCCCACTTTCTCAGGCCTTATCATGTCTCTTTGGTTTTTCAATAAGCATCTTAGCCAGTAGTGTTAGACAGAAGGAATGTTTTGCACTACATTCGCTTGCTCAGCTGGTCAGACAAAGAAGGCCACTCAAGCCAACACGAGGGATGAACTCGGCTTAGCATTTACAAACTCTGGAAGCTGGCCATTTGTCTGTAAAGAGTTATGGTGACAAATTAGCTTACAGCAAAAGGAAGGAAGCCTCTGATTTAGCAGCCTTGGCAAGCAGAGGTTTGGCTCTGTACCATTTCCTAAGATAGCTAATGGCTGTGATGACACAAGAAAAGTGATTCACCTTGGGACAGAAGAGAATGTCAATGCTTATAGCTTCAGGACTCGACTCTCGTCTTTAATAGGTTGAAATTCAGGTGCTTGCTAGTGGACCTGGGATTCAGCTTTTGATAAGCTTTGCATGAGCCCCCATTCACAGTCTTTCTTGTTATGGACAACAGAAAGGCAGATAAGAGCCCAGTCAATTATAACAATACATTTTGCCCGATCGCTTTTGGAAGAGCAAGTTCTTTGTTCCAGTGCTCACGTTCAAGCTGGCACAGCCACATTTTATGAGATTATTCTGCTTGCATTTCTCCTTGAAATGTCAAGTGTCTGAAGTTTCTCTGCTCTATCTTGTAACGCACACAAGTGTTTCCCGGTATGACCATTGTGGATGACATGTGCACAGGGAAGAAAAGTTGAGCTGCACGGGGGCAGCAGAATCATCCAGCAATGTCTGAACAACGCTTACAAGAACCAGCAACTCATCCACAAGAAGCTCATAGATGGTGATGGCCTAGTTGGCAAGAGCTCATGCATGAAAAGGCATGATGTAAATCTTGATGTCTGCTTATTGATGTCCCTCACATAAGGCCATGGGAAAGAGCACTAAGGCAGATAAGAAGTCAAATGTGTAGCCTAAGTGATGAGAAAACCTGTTTCCACTTGGCCACCCTTTTCTGGTCACAGTCCACCTAATAGCTATCCCTGTGGAGAAACACCCCAGGAAAGTAACAGGAACAGCCACTCACACTTTCTGTACACCTGCTCTTCATGCTTCTAGGCACCTCTTATCGTCCATGGCTCAGTGAGGGATCTCCCCACACTTAGCTCTTTTGCCACTGCGGGGGCCTGGGTGTTACCTCAAATCTGGCGAATAACACTGATATGCAGACGCTATCAAACTACTGACTGCTTGAAATGTGATCACCTTATCTTGAGGTGTGTGGGGATCACATGGGATAAGAAGAGGGGGATTTGTACACTCACAATGACCCAGACTGTGTCACACACCAATGCCCATTTTCAGTGCAATGCTTAGCCCTTAATGTAGCACTTTTCACCCCTATATATGAAAGTGCTTTACAAGAAGAGGAATAAATATCATTAGCTACATATAGGGGAAACTGAGGCACTGGCAGGTGTAGTGACTTGCCCAAGATCATACAGGAAGTCTGTGGCAGAGCTGGGAATAGAATCCAGGCATCCTGCCTTTCAATTTGATAATTGTGCTACTGGATCCAAGGCATAGGCGCCGACTCCGTGGGTGCTCCGGGGATAGAGGGGGGTCGGGCACCCACCGGCACCATTAGAAGTCGGCGCCTATGATCCAAGGAGCCATTCTTAAAGATGCACAGTAGACTTCTGTAAATCATGTGGTACCTGAGAAATAATATATACCAGGGGGTTAGCCACAACCCCCCTGCCACTCCACATCTCCCATAAAAGGAACCCAGATCCACTGTACCACAAGCCAGAGAATACTCCTTGCCCATTTTTCAGTTGTTAGTGGAACACAGAGGCTTTAATGCTCACGTTTCAGCAATGTTAAGGCTACAGGGAGGTTTTCTGTTTATCGCTTTAGGGGAGGCGAGAATGAATTTCCTGAGATACAGAAGGAAGCTTCTAAAACTTCTTGGTGTTTCCAAAATCACCTGGAGCCATTTAAAAAAAATCCCAAAGCTTCCTCTAGGCTTTACTATCCGTCGTATGGCCCAGCCTACATCTCTATTATATTTAGAGTGACTGAAAAGCTGAAGTGATTAATTTGTTGGTCCTGTAATCATGTGACTGTCAAATTCACTTCTACCGCTGAGCAGTACTAATTGGAGAAGACTGAAAAGGGCTCTCCATAGGAGTTCTATTTCCTTGACAGCAAAGGGCTATCAGTTTAAGTTGGCTGCCTCTTGCTGCTTCAAGACCATTGTTTGAGTTTCCTGCAAATTCAGATAATTTCTCCCCCTCCAACCTCTCCATCTACTTGGTACCTTTAAGGTGTTCTTTATGCATATGTTTCCCCTACAGTTTTCAATGAATTTGAAGCAGGCAGTTGGGCAGCAGCAGAGGGAAAGGGTTATTTGAGAAGGGAAAAGCTGGCATATTAAACTCTCCTGAATTCTTCTATTTCCCCGTAGTTTGATTAAAGGGGAAAAAAAACAAACCCTGTTCCCAATGATGCCTCCAAAGCAAGAAGATTCAGAATCAACATCCAGCCTCCGCGATTGCCTGTTACTCCCAGATACCCAGTTGTGTGTGCAACCCACTGGTGAGTGCATGTTATGAATCCCCCTGTGTGCCAGGCCAGAGGCTCTGAGTTGTAACTGTTTTAGCTCTGGAGGTCCCCAGGTCAGTCCCCCATGTTTTGGCCAAGAGGGTGACCATCACATGTGCATATTTAGTCATGGGGCTTTAGGCACAAGTACCTGTGCCATTTTTTACTCCCACAACTCCAGCAATATTCAGACTTGTAGCCCGGAACGTCGATCTCCTTCCACGGCTCTTTTCTTTCCATGCGGTTCCTGTTTCATACACACCCTCCGTGTAAAGACATTTGACTGAACGCCTTGAATTCTTCCACCAGTTTGCTCATACTTGTTCTTCCCCAGCCCTCAAGTCTGCTAATTGGTCTCTAGTGCTCTTTCTTCTATGGTGAATTGGACTCCTTTGCAGCCAGTCAACTCAATAGCGTGTTCATGGGCTTTCAATTCTACTTACTTATTAACGTTGCCTCAAGTGCAGAATTTAAAAAGTATTTAGGCCCCTAAAAATATATGTAGGCATTGACTTTTATCTACAGGTTTAGATACCTAAACACTTTTAAAAATCTGGCCCTCAGTCCCTAGGGCACGGATCAGGATCAGAGGCCCGTTGTGAGAAATTATAACATTTCAATTACGTGACGTCTTACGAGAAGGCTCCCTAATGGGAACGGTTTAACAAGCTGTACTTCTTAGCTATGAAACAGAGCTGGAATATAAAGTAACACAAATCCAGTGGACATGAATGAACCTTTTGAGACCTTGTGTCTCTCTATGTCCTTTGCTTTTCTTTTCCCTTTGCAAGAGGCAATTGCTGCAGATTGGATAGAAATGAAATTAATATTGAGTGGTCTGTACTGTGTGGAGTAATCAAAAGTTATTATACCATAAAGAATGCAGAAGAACAAGAAATACAAATGATACAAATGGATGGAAAATGAAGTCTTTTGGTTATTACTGTGGTACATTGGCAAAGGAAACTTGATTTTTCCAAGATCAAGGCTGAAATATGCATGTCGCAACTCACAGCTTGCCTGTGCACATACCTATATGACTAACATTCCCCTCTAGTGGCTGGCCCATGGAGAGTATAATAGCTCACCACTGCTACCAGCTGATGGATTTACTCTTTAGCTCAAGAGGTAGAGGCCTGTGCTTTTGGAGCTGAAGGGTTCTGTGGTATTGCATGCTTGGTGGGTTGTCACACAGGCAAATCCTGGCCATACGCTGGCTTTGGGATGTGCGTGAGCACAAGTCAGTTGCACACAAGTGTATGCACACTGTTAAAAATCTGTGCCTAATGTACACCAGCAGCTGCTTTCAATGTCAATAATACTACAGGTTGAGCAAGAGTCTCAAAAGCACGGTAGGACTAGCAAATCTCACCTCAAAACCCAAATATGGTTAAAAACATTGAAATGACAAACTTTGGCGAGGTTTCTAAATCCTGTTTAATTGGGACTAAGTCCACAGCACTTTTCAGGTCAAGTGGCAAAGAAGTTCCAGAGGCCAGAGGTGTCAAGTTCAAGATGGAAGTGGAATTCCGGCAAATGTATCAGGAGGAGAATAGATTGCTATAGAATATTTTCAAACATCCATACTCCTTAAACCAAAGCAGCGTCGCTCATAATCTGCCACATGGCTGGTTATGAATCTGTCTATGCTTCTGAAAGTGCCTGATTGCCAGGCCTGTAGATTAAAGTGCTGTGCTCATCCACAGAACAGGCAGGGCACAGGTAAGAGCAATGAAATTTTCCTGTGCACTGGCCTATTAACATATTTCAGTCCTGTCCCCAAGAGATGGAGAGAGGGGAGAGTCAACTGCCAGGTCTTCATGGCACATTCAGTCCTTTACCTCTCTTCTGAAGCTAATCGTAAAGAAGACACTTGTGCAGGAGTGGTGCTTGTTTGCATTCTTCTATGGAGAGTCTGCTGGCTCATTAACCCTCGTTAGCAGATTGCAAACAGCTAGGTAATTAATTGGGCCTTTTTTGACTATAAAGTTGGCAATTTCTGTTGGGACATCTGTTTGCTTAGTCCAGGATGGTTAATCCCCTGTGTGGGATCCATACACCCATTGGGAACAGAGTGCTGTTGAACTGCCATGCAGGCCTGAATAGGATGGAAATCTGGGGGACAGGATAGTCATGCGATAGTAGTAGCCAGGATAAGACAAAGGAGATTGGAGTGATGGTAATACCTACCGAGGAACTTCTCTCCTTACTGTTCTGGCCAGGTATTTGCATGAGTCATTCCCCAAAGAGTGCAATTTCTTGCTGAACATGTATATCCAGGGAGTCAATGCTGGTAAATCAACGATTCCCATGCTCTTCACATGAAGGCAACTCAAGAAAAGTGTCAAGAACAAGGAAAACCTTTCTACATGGCTTTCATGGATCTTAGTACGGCTTTTGACCTGGTCAGCAGAAAGGACCTTTTCCAATTATGAGATAGAATTGATTGCCCTCAGTCTGATTTAGTTCTTCCATGAAGGCTATAGTCTGGTATGATGGTGACAGCTTAAAAATCCACAGTGGTGTCAAACAGGGATATGTTTTGGTACATTCTTCTCTGCTGCTCTGTCATGCTTTTTCATTTTGCACTGAGGTTGTACATCTCCAGACAAGAGCAGATGGAAAACTCTTTAACACTGCACATCTCAGAGCACAAAGCAAAGTCAAATACCTGCTGCTAAGAGAACTTCTTTTCATTGCTGGTGCAGTGCTCGTGACATACAGTGAAGAGGACCTCCAGCAACTTTGCAGTAGCTCCGCGCTAGCTTGTGATGAGTTTGGACCAATCAACACTCTAAAGAAGACAATGATGATGGCACAAGGTGTGTTGATGGTGCTAGAAGTTGTGCACACATAATGCTATGTGGGATCAATTGTATTATCTCTAGATGATAAGCTTAATTCTTGCATCAGAAAGGCAACTGACCAAACACATGGGAGAGAACAGGAAACTAACATTGAACATGAAGATATTGGTCTACCATATGTGTGTTCTGAGCATGCCGCGGTATAGTGGTGAAGCCTGGACTGCCTACGGCAGGTACAAAGGAAGGCTAAACACCTTCCACACCCACTGTCTTTACCATATTCTAAATATCAAGTAAGAAACCAAAGTTCCTGACACTGAAATACTTGAGAAAGAAAAATTGCCGTGTCCAATCACTGTTCTCAAAGACTTCTCTGTTGGCTTGACCATTTGCAATGGATAGATGATGGGTACATTCTAAAGGATCCCCTGTATTGTGGATGCTCCGAGGCCTAGGCTTAAGTTCAAGGACATTTGCCAGAAGGACTTGTTGAAAATTTTCAACATCGACGTGGCAAGCTGGAGAGATGTAGCTAGCAACAGGCTACGCTGGAGGGCTGCGCTGCACCAGAGTGGTTGAGAGAGAGGGAAGCAAAGCGAGTGAAGAGGAAAGAGCAGTAGGCTTCAAGCGCTATTAGTGCACCAGCTTCATCCGCTAGCCCTGTGCCTTCATTATCTGTTGCTCGGGAATTGGACGTTTTACCCATGTATGTTTTACTGCAGCGTGACATTTGGTACCTGAACAGCTTTGGCACTTAAACCATTGTCTTCTGCGACAGACAGCTGCCATATAGTAACAGCAGGGATAAAACCAGTTAGTGTTAGTGACCTGGGACAATGACAATGCTGATGGCCTGTGATAAGGGTTTCCAAGATCTGATCTAAAATATACGGACCAGTCCCTCAGCTGGTTTAAATGGGAGTACTGACTTCCACGAGGCTATGCTGACTTATGCCAATGGAGCTGATAGATGTGAAAGATCAGTGGCCTTTTTTGCCTGTTTCATATCCCTTGTCATTCCAGCCACTGCAGCCCTTACAGAACCCGACTGTCTGCCCAGGGAGGGGAAGAGGAAGCGTGTCGTTGCAGCTAGAGGTCTAGTGGGGGAAGGAATGCGTACAAGCTGCGTGCAGATGGATGGCACCGGCTGTGTCTCAGTTAGACGGGATTATGAATAACCTAATCAAGAGAGTCAGTATCCAGAACCAAACGGTAATGCTAACGGCTCCCCAGGGCGAGAGGTTTCAGTCTGTCCCTTCCCCCTCCCCCACCCGACATTTGTATTCAGTTTGTGACTGTGATGTCAGTGAACAATCTGTTCAGGAGTCTCATTTTTGCAGCCTGGCTGTTAGTTCAGTGACGGGGCTTTATGGATCTGATTGCTAAGCCCACAGGCCCCGAGTCTGGTAAATGTGGGGAAATGTAGCTATGCCGTCAGATGGGAAGCTTTGCAACATGCTGGGGGGATGGGCTAAAAAGCACCATAGGAAACATTCTGCATCTCTGTGAAAGGTGGTAAGACCTCAAAGTACAGGTGCAGGAAGGGACATTTCCATCTTCTCTCACTGCCTGTCGGTTTGCGAGCTGCACATTCCTGGCTCTACCCAGTGCACATGCTTTGATCTAACATTGTTCAGGGCTTGCTTGGTGGAGGGGGGCTGAAGCAGAGCTGGAGGTTAATGCACCTGGCTTTTACTTCCGAGCGTTTAGATTTAAACAGTGGCGAGAACAATACATGAGCCTGATCTTAATTTCCTCCTCAGTGGGAAATTAAAGCTTAGGTACGAGTGTTATGTTGGGTGAGCAGTACAAGAAGAGAGAAAAAATAAAGGCAAGAATAGGCTGAAAAGGGACAGGGAACATGGCGAAAAATAACGAGAAAGAGAGCAAGCAAGGAGCCGAGACAAGAGAAAAGCTAAGGGCAAAAGGCAGAGTTGATACACTGGATCCTGGTCTGACCTCAAATCAGGTTGAGCTCATGAGGGCTCTTACTCATAGCACAGCTTCCCTCTCATTAGTGATTGAATGACCTTGCTAAAAACAAAATTGCAGGAAGACAAGGTTGGCAAACTCAGATCCAGCTCCTGATTGAATCTTCTTTCGGGTCCTTATTCCAACCTCCTCATGGCAGCACCGGAGCACCTTCCAGCATCTGCCAGGTATGATTCTTTCTTTGTCCCTCTCTCTCCCCAGGGATAAATTGCTGTATTGTGTAGCAGATGCATGCGGTGCTGTGTGTTGTCGAAGAAAAGGTTGAAGAAGTGCGCTTGGAATAAAGGGTGGTGGGTGTTGTGCTGGGTAATAGCCTCAGAGAACTTCATACTTGTGAAACTAGACTGGCTCTTTATTAAGAGAATGATTTACTGAGGTGCTAGCATTCCAGCCATGTGCACACAGACCGACTTCCTAGTGCCGCCTCCAAACCCTTCCTTCCTGCAACCTGAGCTCCTCCATTCAGGTCCCATGCAGGTTGCTAAAGTGGGGTTTGTGGTGGTTCTTCGAGCCTGGAGACAACAAAGTCTGGCTCAGGAGGGGCGTGGTTTTGAGTTAACTAACTTGCACTCCACCAATCTGGGAGCCAATGGGGCAAAGTTGGTCCCTCTGTACCTCTTAGGCAATTGAGCCAAGGGGCCATTCCAATTCCAGCAGCTGGAGATTGCAAGACTGTAAGGATGCCCTGGCCATGCCCTCTATGCAGGCAACTAGGAGAGTGGTATTGGAGTTGCTATGGTAGCTATATACTACCAGAGAATGCCCTTGCATAAGAAGAATTCTCAAGTGGCTGAATGTGCTGGGTTTCATTAACATTTCCCCTGTCCCCGCCCCTCCCCCAAAATCCAAAAAACCAAAAACACCTCACAGCAATTTGTGGACTTTGAGAGTTTGTAGACTAGGAAGTTCAACCATCCCCTGATTATCACATCCATTTTCAAGATGGGGTCCAGGGAGGGGTAAATGACTGGCTCAAAACGACCCAGCAACTCAGTAGCAGAGCTGGGACTTCCCAGTACTCACTCTGGCCAATGGATACACTGCTCCCTTCAGTACATTTCCTGTTCAATCTCATGCAAAAGCAGGAGCTCTGACTGATTGCTCATTCCCCTGCTGTGTTCATATGCTTGTTTGCATGGGACTGGGTTAATAAGGAAAACTGTCTCCAGCTCTTAAATCTTACATTTAATTTCTGCCTTTGTTGGGACTGATTTAAGGATCTGTTGGTCTGAGTTCCTGGCAAAAAATAATCCACAGAAGATTAATTGATTTTGTTTGTGCTGAATATTCTGGAAGTGTTTGCGAACATTGGTCGGCTTGATGTTTGCTTCCTTGGAGGCTGTCAGGAAGCAGAGAGAGTGACTAGCCACGTTTCCACTGAGTGGGAATTAATTCATTCTATTTTTTGATCATCTTGTAAGAGCACAGCCAATGCAATCTCAGAAACCACTTGGCTTCCCCAACTTATCTTTAAGTGCTGGGCCAGATAATCATTCATTCTCCTCATCCCATCTCCTCTGTGCATTGTTGCAGAGGGGTGAAAGTATGGGAAACCTGTTAAAGGGACCCCAAAATTCAATTGGTGGCAGAGAACCCACATGGTATCATCCCCTTCTGACTGCCCCTCTGTGTGTGGGGGTCGCTGCAGGATTACTGACATGGCTGGGCAGGACAAAGGCACAGCTGCGGAAAAGCAACTCTATGTAGACTCCCCTTTGGAAAACGCCCATAGGAAGGGATGCTGATTGTTCCCCTCTCTGCTCTGTGCTGGCACAATCCCTCAGAAGGACTGGGGCAAGAGCCAGCGGCAGATGGAACAGCTTTGGCAACACAAGTGCAGAAGGAAACATTCTGGGCAAGGTGGAAAGGGAACCAGAGAGTAGAAAGGAGGGGTTGGCTGTCTGTCTATATAGAAGCACTTTGCTACTCACAGGATGTCTCAGTGGGTCTTGGGACAGGGGTGGAATTGGGGGGCTTTGCTTAGTCCATGGGGACACAAACCCCACCTCTGCTAGATTTTTGACCCAGTCTAGCTAGTAGTATGGGGAGGTGCATTATTGTTCTGTGCACTCAGAAAAACATGCTCCCCCCCCCCGGTCAGTGATGTAGTGGTTTTTCTTTGTTGTAACATACAGGTGTTATGAATCTGAACAATATTCCTTCAAGTGGTAACATTTGCAAAACAGGCCAAGGATTTGGGGGAGGGAGGGGTTAAGCTATTGACAAATTGCCTCAAATACAAACTCCCCTGAAAAGATCACATGGATGAGCTTTCATGGTTTATCACTCAGCAAGACTATTTCCTAATACTGTACATCCTTCAGATGTCAAAACCGCTGTCCCGAACACAACAGCTTGCCTCCCCCTGAGACTGCTTAAGGTGTCAAGGGATAGTGAATCATGGTCTGTTCATGTAAGAAGTCTACTTCAGCCTTTTCCAGGCCTTGGGTCAGCCAATGGATGGGTGACCAAGGGGCATTGGTACAGTCTAGTGGAACAGACAGAAGACCTACTGTAGGACAGTGACTCTGCTCTATGGAGTGGCACAGGGATGGTTAAAATCATGGCCAAATTGTACAAGAGAACACTGATTTTTTGCAACGTGCTTTGTAATGCACAACAAATCTGTCTTAGGTGATTTCAAAGTAGAAATTACCCTCTAGGAGCTTTTGACTGTTAAATACCAAGGTTAAGGTTAATCTTAAGCTAAGTATTTGTTTGCCAAAACAGTTTGTGGAAGCTTTGTCTAACAGGTCAGCTGGAGTGCCATTTTGTTGGGCATCAAGGGTTTGATGGATGCTTAACAATTTTTCCTTTGAGTAGAGAGGGGCCTGAACTAAAACCCTGGATCTGAACAAGGTTGACCTTTGGATCTATCTGTCTGAAAGTTATTAGACTTTCCAGGGCCCGATAAAAACAATCCAGGCAGCTAGACTCACCTTTTTTGCTGAGACTGCCATCAAGAATTGAAATAAATTCCTGTATCCCAGGTTGAGATTGCTAATTTACTTCATGTGGACAACACAACTGCTCAACAGATGATAGTGATTTTCTGTTAATGCTGAACTAGCCCTGCTCTGAACCATTGATCTTTATAGCCATTTTCCAATTTAACCCGGTTCCCAAAGGTGATTAGTTTCAAAATTCATGCCAACTTAAAAAAAAAAATTACACCTACACATAGGTCTGATTGCCCCCCTGTTGGATGCCATTCTTAGATTCTTCTTTAAATAGACTTGCACTGAAACAGATCAAGCTCCAAATTGCACAGGGTCATCCAGCCTCCTAGGTATGTTGGGGTAACAGCTTTATTTGTTTCCCTGTCAAGAGAGAAAAGAAACCAATCTCTTTCCCTAACAGATTTGAGTAATATTGATCTATCTGAAGTGAGCTGGAGTCTTGAGAATCCACCTTCTCGCTTGGTGTTTCTGTTTCTGGACCAAGAGGGGTTTTGTGATTACCAAACATGGTCCAATGCATCTTCTCCCTGGCAGATTCCTTTGATAATCACAGTCAAGCATTAAAGCTGATAGCGTTTTGCTTTTTAAAGCCAAAGATCTTTTTTTCATATTCAATTGCATTTCTGTTGGAGGAACAGTCACATAAACGTAATTTTCAAGCGCCTGCTGTCTATGAAGCTCTGACATCTAATAAATACTCCGCTAAGGGCCCTCTCAAAAAAAAAATAGACTTGTTTTTTTGGAGTGTGCAAATGCTGGCTGACTGCATTGTTGAGACCAATATATTACAGCCACATTCCTTAAGGAGGCAGTCCCTACAGTTACACAGCCTTGGAGGCTCACTGAATTTCTGTAGACAAGAAACCATAGAGACAGCTATAGACTGGCGAGAGCCCCAGGACAGGAGGAGGATGCAGGAACATTTAAGGAACAGGAAATTTCCCTGGGCAATAGAGCGATCACCAATTAAAATGAGCTCAGTAGGTTAATGCACCAACTTTCCCCCTCTGGCCACCTGGTTGTAAAACATATTCAGATCACAAGGGAAAATGAATGTAGTGGTGTCGGTTCCATCTCTTGTAGCAGATACCTGGAAATATCTCCCCAGGACTGGAATACCAGTGCGTTGTGGCAGGTCAAGATTAAGAAGCATTAGCAGAGCTTTCTGGGGTAAAATTCTTCTGCGGGCTGCATCGTCAGCTCCTTGATTTCCATCAGCATTCAACTGTAACTAATAAAGCTGAGTGAAATCTGGAATTTCTGTCCCGCAGGAAATTCTGACCTTTCAAGTTCTGTTTTCATAGAATCATAGAACTGGAAGGGCCCTCGAGAGGTCATTTAGTCCAGTCCCCCCCATAGAAAATATCCCATAGAAAATATTGATTTTGTAGAAACTGCATTTTTCATGGGAAAATCATTCTGATGGGAAAATCTAGTAACTAACCAGCTAGTTCCCTACTTAATAATGATAATTATTGTTATCTGTACTGTACCAGGACCCTATTAGGTCCTAGGTGAAATACAAAACCACTTCTTCCCCTTTTCCCAGCTAGCTGGGGTCAGGTCACTGGAACAGTCTTGCCAGTCCAGTGCTCACTCCATAGCTACTCTGTCCTTCTATAAACAGTCTATCCATTGTTTTCTTGGCCAACCTCTTGTTCTCAGCCTGCAAACGCTAGTCTCAAAAGGTGCCCTTACAGGGCTCTCTTAATCTAAACTTCGTACATGCCCATGCCATCTCAGCTTCTTCTCTTGCCGCTTCTCTCTCATACCCCTGACCCTGGTCTCACTCCTGACAACATCATTCCACAAGCATTCAGCAATGTCACTCCTCTCCTCTTCTCACTGCCCTCAAACATCTCCTTTCACGGGCTTCAAGTCTTCACAAGTGCCTTTCTTTGGTTCCCCATGTCTCTGATCAGTACAGAAGAGCTGATCTTACCATGGTTTTGTATAGTGGTCCCTTAGACTGTGTGGGCATCTGTTTATCACAAATCACTCCACTTATCTTGCACCAGACTTCCCCCATGCTCAGCAGACTTGCTTGCAGTTTTGTTGCTTTCTCCATTTGCTGCTAACCAGTCCCCATGGTATTTAAAAGCAGAAACCTAATTTAGATGCTGGCCCTCAATGTTGACTTTTATCTGCCTTGGTTCTGCACAAGTTACCCACAGGACTTCAGTCTTTTCTTTACTAATTTTGAGGCCATAGTTTTAGTTTGCTGCCTATAGGGCCTCCAAGCGAACAGGAAAGCAAGCAGACAGAAAGGCAAGAAACTTAGCTTTAGATGAGATATATAATGAGCTGGAACAACTGTCCTCAACTAGATGCTATACAAATATAGAACAAAAAGACAGTTCCTTCCTGAAAGGGCTTACACTCTGAGTATGGTATGCACCACAGGCATGGTGCTTTGTATATGCCATGTGCTCCTCCCTTCCCCTCTGTACACATGTGCACACATGTGCACACACTCTTTCTGGTTAGATTTTAAAAGTAGATTGTTCAATCGGCATCTCTATTGCTGCCAGTTGAGTCCAACTCCGACTGAAGACTGAAAATCTCAATAGACATTACAGACAGGCACTCGAAAGGAAAATGTGTTTCAGAAATGTATCTTACATATATCACAGGGGTATCTCAGGGTGAATGGTACTATTCTTTGCTCCCCCAATAGGCTTTTTTATTATATCACTCTAGAATTACCACCCATTCCAGGACTTCCTTTCATTGCCAAAGTCTATTGAATAACAGATCTAAAAACTTGAGTCTGTTTTCATGTGCGACACCATAATAGCCACGTCCTCTTCCCTGGTCTGCATATGTCCCCAGAACAGGTGTCCATTTTGGGGGTGGGGAAATAGCCCTGATCCTTCCCCTCCCAAGTGTTAATGTCCCTAGGAATATACAACCATATCCTCCCTTCCATTTGTTGGCATATAGGAATATCTCCTGCTCCCTTCCCCTGCCAAGTGATGTGGCAGGGGGATGTCCTACCTTCAACATGCATTAGCCCCTTAATGTAGTGTGGCTCCCACAGAGCACCCCCTGCTGGCTACGTGTGGCACTGCAGGCGCTACCTGCCTCAGTTTCCTCCTCCCCACGGTTTTTTATCTCTCCCTGGGTAGATTCCCCTTTTGGGGCACTCAAAGTCCCAAAATAAACACTACATTCGACAAGAGTTCCAAATTCACATGAACAAAAGTTCTTTTGCCCCTTCTGGGCTCAGCTCACAGTTCTTCTCACTCTCATCAGAATGCATCTCCCGGTCTTTTCCCACTGGGTGTCCAAGTACAACCAAAACCACCACGGTCTTCCACCTCTCCAGGCTTCTCCTCCGCTCCCTGTCCCTCTCGAAGAACACCGGCCACAGGACTGCCTCCCTGGAGCCTGGCTCCTGGAGATAGCTCCACTCCAGTGGGTTGGCTGCCCTCCATAGCTAGCCCCAAACTGCTGGGCTTCTCCCTTTTTAAAGTCCTATATCCAGCACAGGTGTGGCAGGGCTGGGCAAATTAAACAGGGTTGGCCAGGCCAGGCCCCTTGGCCTTTAAATGGGCATACCACTTTATTACACCCTCTATTCCCCACCCCAGCAAACACACACAGTCCCTTTTAAAAGTCGGTATATACCTTCCCACATGGGATTCAGGACTGGAGGGAGTACGCTTCGGAGTCAGGGCTCCAAATGCAATTGACGCTGAGGTAGCTGGAAGCTTTTCCTTTCTGTAGGATAATAAAAATCTTTCCGGTTTGTCAAAGAGCTTCCAAACAGCCACTTAGCAGAGTGCACTCTATGTATCAAACTCATGTGTAACAAAGAGCTTTCTCCCTTTGTGCAAACACAGGGAGGCAAGCGAGGCATTTGTAACTGAAAACAAGAATAGAGAGCCTGTTGGAAATTCAGATTCACATTGATCCGGTTGTAGCAAAAGAGACAAGTGTAAATCACTTTAGTCTCTTCTGATTACTTGAAGCCTCTTGAGCGCAGGGGAACACAGATTCACTCTCATCTCTGGCACCCTCGTCGTGATATTATTACTTTGCCATCTGACATTCCTTTCCTGTTTGAAGCTAGAGATTGGTCTGGGGTGCTAATCAGTATCAACAAAATGGGAAAAGGAGCATGCGCTGGTTAATAACACACATTGTTCCGTCTGTTACCAACAGGCAATGATACAGCAAACACCCGTTAGTGTGGCAGATGGCCGGACAGGACAGATTGGTAGGATTAAAACCTTACATTAGGATTGTCACTGTGCAAAGGAGAAGTTGGTTTTGTGGTTAGGGTGCTGCACTCAGGAGTTCTGCGTTCAGGAGGGTGTGGGGATAGGATATTTCAGGCGAGGAATTTCTAGTCAAGCTAGGGATGTATTAATGCCATTGTACATGGCACTGGGAAGACCTCATCTGGAATTCTGGTCACCCACGTTCAGGAAAGATAAATGTAACTGGGACAAGGTACAGAGAAGGGCTGCTAGGATGTTCAGGGGCCTGGAGAATCTATCTTACAAGAGGAGACTAAAAGGAGCCAATTAGAATGAATGCCAAAGCACCCAGTCCCAACCCTCAATATCGCGCCTGTGAGGGCAGTGGTGCATGCCTGACAGGACGGGGCTGTTGGGTGTGCACCTGATGGACGAAAACACATTTCACCAAAGCAATAAACATCAGTTTCACGTTTTCAAGGTGGGAGCGGGCAATGAACAAAGAGGAGAGCCAAACTTACTTTAAAAATGATCAAAACCCCATTACCTTGGCCCTGACCTTATGTAAAGTGAAGGCAAAGCCTTATGCCGAGGATTGCCCTACTGATGCCTGGGCATCCCATAGATTCCTTCTACAAAAGTTCCAAGGCTCTTTTAAATGTATCTGGAGGCCAAAGCTACCCCTGAGAGCCTAGGGGATCATGAGAGTGCAGAGTTGACTTGAAGGTACTTTTGCCTTCCCTTTCTGCTCAGCTGTGCTGGGTAACTCGCTGGTCCGTTTAAAGATCTGGCTAACTGTGTCTAAGAACAACCAATGTACAGGACCTTGAGAAATAGGCCAGTTCTCTAGATGGCTATCATTTTTCCTAAATGACATGAGTGGTGCTGGGTGGTAGTAGGCTGAGGAGATTTTATTTCACAAGAAAAGCTGCTGGGGTGTTTGCCCATTGTTAAAGGGGAGGGAATGGCCCTTTAAGTGCAAAGAAATCATTTGTCCGATTTGTTTTGAGATATTTGTTTGTGAATAAAATAGTATGTTGGGAAGAAGCAGGCTGCGTTCATCTGCAACAGGAGACTTTCTACCCTGATGTGTTGCTCTGCTCTGTGGATCGTAAAACAAGGCGTTTGGAATCTCCAGGAGATGTTTGTTCCATGGCATGATACTGGCCTCTCTTCCTTTTAAAGTAAAGCAGTTTATGGAGATATCCTATCTCCTAGAACTGGAAGGGACCTTGGAAGGTCATTGAGTCCAGCCCCCTGCCTTCACTAGCAGGACCAAGTACTGATTTTGCCCTAGATCCCTAAGTGGCCCCCTCAAGGATTGAACTCATAACCCTGGCTTTAGCAGGCTAATGCTCAAACCACTGAGCTATCCCTCCCCCCAACCCTTAACATGTAAATATAACCCCAGCTGAGAATTGGTAAGGGGGGGGGCAGGCGGTACATGCATATAGATCCAACATGCAATCTTTAGTTTAGGATCAGTTACTCCAAAAATTGAGGTTTTGTTCATCCCAAAATTTGAATTTAACACCTGTAATCTTTAGATCAACTAAATTCTTATGTTAATCATTTCACTATTGACCAAGGGCCTGATCTGAAGGCTATTGAGATCAATGGGAAGATTGCCACTGAATTCTACATGCTTTGAATCAAGCCCCTAATATACAAGAATCCCCACAGAAGTTATCCAGAACAATGCCTGTTAAAATGAGTGGAACCAAAGGAAGATGTATTTCAAAACTGCCGCTCCCACCCCCCCACCCCCATTTCAAGTGTCACTCCTCATGCCTAGGAGATAGCATTGACCATTCAGCCTGGCTGAATGTTGTCAGATCATTCTCGGAAACGCAACCTAGGGACAGCACTACTGAGAATGCCATTCAACCAAATCTAAGTCTGCAGAACGGATGGCTGCAGGGGAATGCCGCCCTGCCTTTGTGATAAATGATTAGAGCCTGCCTAGTGGCGCTAGAAATAATAATAGGCTTTGTTTCGCTATTTCAACGCAGTCAGTGGCCAAGTTGCTGACTTCTGAGCCATTTGCTGCCTTGCAGATAGCTGCTCGGGTAAAATTCAGAGCAGCGTTATCCTACCTGGGTGATATGCGATACGCTCCTGGCTTAAGCCTTCCTGAGGCTATGTCTACACTTGCAGAGTTTTTGCGTTGTCCGTTTCAACGGTGATAGTGAACCCGTCAATGGTTTGTGTTCTCACTTACGTCCACAGGCGTCAGAGAGTGTTCATATTTGCAGCACGTCCATCGCTGTGGGAAGGGGAGGGGGTGATCGCGGGGCATCCTGGGTCCCTGCACAGCCTCCTCTCCCCAAACACTGATCAGTAGCTCAGCATTGCTCTGAGCAGAAGATCGCTTGCTCCATGGAGCAGGCATTGTCACCTGGCCAGATGATAAGTGAGCACTTGCCAAGAAAACAGGAAGGGGAGTTTCAAAATTCCCTGGGCTTTACAGGGGGAGGGATGTCTGTCTGTTTACCTGGCGTCAGAGCAGCAGAGCTGCTGGCCAGAGTGATCACCGAGGCACTGTGGGATATCGTGCAGAGGCTAAAAGCTGTGTAAACAGGAAGAATGTGTCTTCACTTGCACATCACCACAAAAGCATCACTGGTAAGAGCCGTCCACCTCTCATGGAGGTGGTTTTCTTTTTGCGGTGAAACTCAGAAGTTTCACCGCAAAAACTCATTGGCACGGGTAGATGCTCCCATGGTTTTTGCGCCAAAAAGGGATGTTCCCCGCTTTAAATGGCAAGTGTAGAGATGCCCTTAGATATTTTTCAAAAGAAGTAATCTGAGCCTTCTCAACTGGTAATAACCCCGTTTACCATTGGCCGGGACGTGCTTGCTGAATCAGTACAATGTGGCATGCTGGCGGTGAATACATTTGGTAGGACTGAGGGAGACTTGGGGCAGGCTCATGTTTGTGTGTGTGTTGTTCGTGGAGTGCATCTCACAGCATGTAACTGGCTCGTGTATTAGAGAGAACAAGTCTGTCTCCAGAGCTGCTTCACCCTTCCTTTCTACTTATTAGAGAGTTGAAAGAGGGCGTGGGGGGGGGGGTGAAGTCAGCTGGTTGTCACCCTTACACCATAACGATGCATACATTACCCACGGCGATACCCACCATAAATATATGAGCATGATGATCAGGGGTCCTAGTTTTCCATGATAACCTCCCCCCCTCAAATTCTCCAATAAAAAACCATAAAAATCAATGTTTTTCCGCAATTAAAATGAAATCTGACATCTGGAGCCCTGCCACCTGGGGCCAACATCTGGAAGAGCCCCCACTGTCTGGGACCCCAGAGCCATCAGCCCAAGCCCTGTCGTCTGGGTCAATTTCCCATATTCCTGTGTGCGCGCTGGCGGCCGGGGGTTCTGCTGTACATGTTTTTATTTTTTCACAAAATATAAAAACTAAAGATTCTCTGTAAAAACGCAAATCCCAGGGTTTTTCGGGGGCAAATTGTTTTCTAGGATCCCTGATGATGAACCCCAAAGCAAAAGAATGCCTGGGGGCAGCTGTGAGATATATGGCACCCCATGAGATAGCTCTCTCAATATTTCCAGCCCACTTCTGCAAACTCAGGAGGTTTTGAATAGTTTGGATGAGATCTGAATAAGGGATTCTTACCCAAATCAAGCCCCACAAATGATCTGAAATTCCCTTGTGACCGAATCTTACCATCAACCCCTTCTTAACAGTGTGAAAGATTAATTCCACCTGTCTGTGAGGGGGAGAATGACTCATTTGGCTGATAGTATTAGTGTGGGTTTCCCCCTCAGTCACTGGTGGGCATAAGCTAGAAAAGCTGATGAGGTTCCATCTAAAAGTGCTTCTATTATGGGAGAATATTAATTCCAGACTCATCTGACTGGCATTAAAAACAATTTAATATTTTGTCCTAATTATTATGATTATTGTTGCGTTTAGAATATTCAGTCAAAAATGAAAAAGTCAGAACCTTCGGGGGCGTTTCAACTTTTCACAGCTGTCAGACAGTAAAACTGGTCCCCTAGGAATGAGCTGAAAGAATTTTGAAGCAGAAATAAATATGAAAACTCTGTTGTCATTTTGCTTTTCCTGATGCTTGAGAATCTATAAACAACATTCCTCTCCATGGAAATCTATTTGTTACTACAAATTACGGGAACATGTTCCCACCTATAGTTATCTCATTACACCCCACAATTGCACTTTTTTTAAATAAAAAGAATTCATATAACCTCTTTGCAGTGTTCCAGAACCGCTTTAATAATTTAGATGCATACACAGGTTCCTATTAAATAAACCACTAAATAATTGGGAGTTGATTAGGGAGCAGATGAGCTTGAAGAGAAAATGATGTCATATTTGAGGTTGGTATTGGGCTGTACCTCACGCAGCATTTTCCAGTTAATTTTTACAACCAGAAAAAAAAAGCCATGCAAATTATTTCTTCATGCCCCTTGCTATTGTTTAAAACATTTAAATTCTGTTTATAGTGGACTGCAAAAATGGTGAAAGACATACAGTTGTGGCTTTTTTATGTAACTTCACTGGAGTGGATGTACATGTCCATGAATTTGTTGATCTTGTCACCGTCCGCAGAAGAACTCAAAATTCTACTTTTTAATGCAAAATCAGTCTGACCAAGAAGCTTGTTGGCTCCTGATTTTGGAGTAACATGCACCTCCAAGTTAAATATCCCGTGAAGAAATCCATCGGTGAGAAATTGTAAGACAGTCCAAGGGAGGCATGGTCATATGCTAACTGCATGCATGCAGATATAGACAGGAGATCTATATAAAGTAGGACATTTAGCTGTGTAGGCAAAGGCCATCAATATTCAGAGCCTTTAAGGCTATGATCAATTAGAGAGCTTGAAACACAGACCTCAGGGTCTGGAGAGCCAGCCAAACTCCTTATTTTCCAATGTTTTCTGGGATTTCCTGAGCCGTCTGGATGATGAAGGTTGTGCAGTATTGTACACATACTTGACATACATTGAAGTATGTTGGGGGATGAATGGCTGAATACAACGAAGAATGAATGAAAATACCATGCAAAGTATTTGGCTTCTAGCTTCAAATTCTGTTCTACATACATTCTTTTATCACCCTCATCAACATAGCGTCTGATAGCTTCCCAGTAGTGTATAAATGACATGACTAACATCTGTCATGCGTGGTTCATTTTCTCCCCAGGGGGAGAATCATGAGAGCAGTGTAGTGTTATGGTAGGTTATTTGGTTTTTTTCTTTGTACGTCCATGCTGCTCCATGTCTACATGAGAGAAGGCAAGTCACAGAAGTATGCCTTGCCTTGTGAGTGGCATTGTGAGGTTTATGACGGTCCTTGGTTCCTGTGGGAGTTTGTTCCATAGTCTCAGACAAGCCTTCAAGAAAGCTCTGTTTCCTGCACAGATGAGCTTCACCTTTGTGGAAGAAAGTTCCATTGTGCTCTAGAACTCAAGGTGTCAACCACCATCCTCATCTTGGAGCTTTAGACCCAAATCAGCCCAGGTCAATAGTAACTAAAAATGGTTATCACTTGATCGAGGACTGATTGCCTTTGTGAAATGGATGGGTGGTCTCAGAGCCATGGCCAGCAGTCTGCATTGTAGTTAACATTAATTGATACCTCTCTGCACAATCAAGGCTTTAATGGCTGTCTTCCCAGTCCTGAAGCTGACATTCTACAGGAAAGTGCATTCACTGCCCCCGTATCTAATTATGGAGGCGCCAGTTGCAGCCCCATAGTTAAGATTAAGTTTTGTGCAATGCAGAGGGAGTCAACCTGTAGTTATATATGAAAAACACAGCTTATTCTCCCCAAAATTACAGCACTTACTCTTTAATAGATCTTCAGATATACAGCTGTTATTCCAGCACCTGTCACCCTCACTAAACATGACTAGAGCTGGGTGCAATGTTTCAGTTTTCAAAACCATTTCAAGACATTTTTTCAGTTTTTTTCAATCAGCTTTAGAAAACAATGATTAAAAGTGCCACCTACACCTATCTTTCAAGGGAGCAAAATGAGACAGGTCACTAGCAGGTGTTGGTTCATGGTTCCCAGCCCCTTCATATTTCTGCATCACCTACAGATGATTTCCAGGCTTAAGGAAATGTTACTGGTCCAATGGGAACTTACTTTCAGCTGCTTTGCACTGCCTCTAGTTTGAAGAACTGCTAAACTTTTCATACACACAATCAGTGTGAGAGTCAGATCTAAACATGCTCCAAAACAAAAAGAACAAATAAATTTCTATTAGGGCTGCTACCTGTCCCAGTTTTCCCAGGATTGTCCCCTTTTTTAGGTAGCTGTCCTGGGAAATCCTGTAAGTCTTTCCGGAACCTTAAAAGCACAAGCACCAGAAATGGGAAGGCCAGGGGCCATTCCCCCCACTTTTTAACAAAAGAAACATAAGCACAGAATTCATGTCCCCCGCAGATTTTTTCCCCCCAGCAGATTAACAAATTCTGCTGGGGAGGTGCTGCAAGTACATCTTTTGCCCACCAGGGGCTGCTGTGGCACCAGAAAAGAGGGCAGCTGGCTCACTAACAGAGCAGCCAGTTGAGGAGAGAGAGGGGTCACTTTGGCCTTGCCCTTCCCTCCAATTCTAGAAAGGCTCCGGCGCTTTAAAGTCCTGGCTTTTGTCAGTTATGAGACCTCTGGCTCCCCCAGTCCGTAGTGATTATAGCAGATAGTCATCTGTATGCTTGGTGATTTCTGATTTCCACGTTTTTTAAAAAATACAGTGCTGTAAATACTAAGCACAAAAAATGCTAACAAGACTGAGCAGCGCTGATTTCCAAAATTCTCCACATATTCATGTTCTTCCCTTTCTAGAAGAGGTTGCCAAGGTTTTTATTTTATTTTTAATCTCTCCGTCAAGATTTAAATGCCAACAGATGAAAGAGGTTTATTTCCAGAACGTCATCTGCTTTAAAAAGTCCTCTATAGTCATAAATATGATTAGACGTTGATTAGTAGAAAATGCAAACATAAAGCCAACATCTGACAATTTGATGTTTGTGTTTGGTAACAAACTGTCCACAGACCACACTTAGGCCAAGTTGGGTACTTGTAGGTTATTAGTCCACAAGTAAGCAGTATTTTGAGCTATTATCATTCATATTTGCTTTGCATTGAATGGAGTGTTTGGAGATCTCTAATGAAACCTGCAATGAGCCTAAAACTGCTAAAGGAATTAAAAGCCCTTGTACAGAAGATGCCGCTTAATGGGCAACCTTCTGTCTTAAGAGGTTGCCCTCAAAGTATCCACAAACATGTTAAGCACAATTTACTGCACCTTCATTAGAAAGCCTTCTCCATTAAACAACTGATTTTTTCCAAGTCCTTAGCTAGTTGTGATTCACTGTTATTTCAGCCATGAGTGCATTTTTACAGAGAAATTATACATTTGAAAATAGAGATTTAAAATGGAGATGTCGAACCGAAAATGTGGGGTGCCCAGGTGAAAACATTTTTAGACCTGATCTTGCTGTCCATTAAGTTAATGGGGATTTGGGCATTGCCTTCAATGGAACAGGATCAATCCCCCCAAAAGCACATTTCTCTTCACTCCTTTTAATAATAATACCTTAGACTCGGAAAATGGATTTTTAAAAATATTATTTGCTTTTGACCGTTTATGCCGTTTACATTTTGCACTACAATTAGTCTGGGGAGACAATGAAAATAGATGGGTCAGTTTTACCTTCACGTTCTCTTGCACTACAACATTGACATCTGTGGCTTGCAAACATGGTAGGGGCTTAAGTCCTCTCCTTCAGACCTGGTGTTGCATTGGCATTTAAAAATCTAGAAATGTGTTAATCAACACAGTGCTTGGGAGAAGCCAGTGGACTTTGGGAGGAAGAGAAGAGTCTCCTGCTGGGTTATTTGGGCTGGGCATTTGGAAGGAGATTTTAGGTATAAGTGTTGATCCTGGAATGGATCTGGATGGGCAGTCCCATTGACGCCAGCGGGAATCCACACAGGCACAGGGCTCTGCCTATGTGGATTCGATTGCAGGATCCGGATCACAATTTGTAAATGCTCTTGTGTTCCTTCTGGAAGAAAGGTGCCACATAAGTGTAACTCATTGCCGATGCTAGTCCTATCACAAGCAGTGGGGCTGGAAATCAAGTGGAAATTTGTATATCGATCTCTCCTTTGTTTTAGATTCACCAAGATGAAGACGGCCACCAACATTTACATCTTCAATCTCGCCCTGGCCGATACCCTGTGTCTGATAACCTTACCCTTCCAGGGTACAGACACGTTCCTAGGGTTCTGGCCCTTTGGAAACATCCTCTGCAAGATCGCCATCTCCATTGACTACTACAACATGTTCACCAGCACTTTCACCCTGACCATGATGAGCGTGGATCGTTACATCGCCATCTGTCACCCCATCAAGGCGCTGGATATCCGTACCCCCCACAAGGCCAAAGTGGTCAACATCTGCATCTGGGCCCTGGCTTCAGTCTTCGGTATCCCAGCTATGGTGATGGGGTCAGCAGAGAATGAAAATAATGGTCAGTAAAAATGAACTAACGGGATATTCTCCAAACTAGACTCTGCATCCATGTGATAGGTGCACAGGGTTCCAATATCACTAGCTCATTAAGTCTGTCTGCTACTGTAACACCCCTTCCCTCATGGGCTATAAGCATGTTTTAAACCACAATCTTCATCTCCACAATATATAAAATGTTACTTGAGATAAAGTAGTAGTTCCATAAGTTGGTAGCTGTAATAGGCTTTTATGCTCTGGTGACAAGAGCAATGTTGCACTTGGTTAGGGAAAATAATCCTTTCCTACCCAGTGGCACTCAGTTTACGATCTGAAGCATGAGACTTGATTTCCCTAATGTCTGTTAATCAGTTCATATGCATCTGTTATCCATCCTCCTGCATGCAAGAGTCCCTCTTACAATCTTAACAGTGAGTCCTTTAAAAAAGAGTGTTAATTGTGATCCTATAATATGTACGGATACACCATGGTGGAATTAATTCTCTGGCAGCTCAGCTGTTGGGTCCTGACCAATCAAAAAATGTAATGACAATCTCAAAGCAATCGCTGCTGGATGAGTCAGAAATGTAGTGCCTTTATCTCTGTCTTCCTAGCCCATTTCCTTAGAATCTTTCCTTTTTTGGAAATGCTGAAAATCCTCTTGGTTTCCCCCATCTTAACCCCTCTTTCACTACAAGGCTTGCTATCACAGCCACTGCTTTTCTAGTTGAAGGGGGCTGGATGCAGGATCCCTGCAGAGCCAATCGACATTGATAGACAGTATTCACAGAAGCTATTATTATACCGACAGACCTCAGTCATCGGTGGGTGGGACTGAACCTGGAACCTGTGGAGCTTAGTGCATGAGGCTCTACAGCGGTGGTCCCCAATGCGGTGCCCGCGGGCGCCATGGCGCCTGTCGGGTCATCTATGTGCCGGTGGGCAAGCATCCGCCGAAATGCTGCCGAGAAGCAGCGTCATCAAGAGGTGTCACCGCTGAAATGCTGCTGATTTTCGGCGGCATTTCAGCGGCGACGCCTCTTGATGTTGCCGCTTCTTGGCGGCATTTCGGCGAATGCTTGTCCGCTGGCCACGGGCCTCGGCGGCTCATCGTCTGGCGCCCGCCAGATGAAAAAGGTTGGGGACCACGGCTCTACGGTATGAGCTAAAAGCCAATTGGCTGTTAGCTAAGGCTGTAGACCAGACTCATTTTAGCTCGCTCTGTAAATGGTCTTGGGGCCACTAGATGGGACAGACCACCACATCCAGAAGGTGTGTGGGTAACACTACCACCCTTTAAAATCTCTGCAACCAGCAGTTGCCATGTCCACAGTGTTGAAGCCGTAAAGATTACTGAGCCAGGGAAATTAATCCTTATCTTGGCACCCAGAGTATTTTTTCTAAGCAAACAAATAATTAATTAAAAAAAGAAAAGAAAAGCCCTTGCCGATTCTCGTTTCACGTGGCTGAGAATGATGAAAAGAACATTATCTTCCGCCTGTTCTCTCCACTTGCACACAAGCCTCAAGGGACTAATAAGCTTTCCTGACTGCTTGCCCAGCTTGAAATGAGACGGGGTAATCTTGGGCTTCCAGGGTTTTAACTTTCACTTTAATGCCATCCTTAGCATGCAACTCAAACGATCAGCACAATTTTTGGAATTGAGAAGAAGGAAGAGACTGTATCTGTGATGCCATAAAGCACAGTGAATCATATTTCATGACCTTCTGGTGGATTAAGCCTGACACATTTCATAACCTTGAATGGTCTCTTTAGAATATGTATTCATTACTTATGCTAAACTATCAGTTTGATCTTTTATTTAGCTGTGAGGCTCTCACTACCTTTCCCAGACCCGAAAAAGAGCTCTGTGTAGCTCAAAAGCTTGTCCCTCACACCAGCACACGTTGGTCCAATAAAACATATTACCTCCCCCAAGTTGTCTCTCTACATTTCATCAACAGACTTTCTAAAATTCTTTCTAAGCACTTGTCCTAATGTGTGGCTACATGGGAAGCTGAACACGAAGGCAAGATGCCTAGAGCTGTTAGCTGTCCTTATGCTTTCACTAATTTGGTGAAAGGGTCTCTTCCTTAACATGACATCTCTCTTTTTTTAAAGCTTCTGTGGGACAGGAGCAGTTGCATCACCTACGTGTGCATTTATGCTCAGTGTGACGCGGAAAGTTTTAGCCCAAAGGGTGTCAGCCTTTAGACATGACTTTGTTAATGAATTCCACTCGGAGTGCCTTTACATTCTCTGGGAATATGGATATTTCCAGTTTAAAGACACTTACAGGGAGACCAAAGGGTGCTGGAAGAGAGAAGGAATGAAAATTTCCTGTTTGACCTTGGGCAAGTCGCTTATCGATCTCTCTGTGTCTAGTCGTCCAGAGAAAGCACCATACTTTAATAGGTAGGTCACTCGACTGGGATTCCAGAGACCTGGGTTTTATTCCAGCTCTGAAACTGATCTGCTGTGTCTCCTAGGGCAAATCACTTCACCGTGCCTCTGTTTTCCCTCCCACCTTTTGTCTGCTTAAATTGTAAACTCTTAGGGGCAGGGCTGATTCCTGCTCTGTGTTTGTACAGAGCCTAGTGCAACGAGGCCCTGAGCTCTGTTGAGCATTAATAAAATAAATGAAATTAGCAACAAGAGTGACTGCAAAGAATTGTCGGATTTACAGATGGTACCAATGTTGTTCTCAATACAAGTTGTTGTCTTTTTCTTTTCTTTGCAGAGATTGATTGTCTAATTAAGCTCCCTAAACCTGTGGATTACTGGGATCCAGTATTTGGGATTTGTGTCTTTCTCTTCTCCTTCATGATCCCTGTGTTGATCATCACCATTTGCTACAGTCTTATGATCCGGCGTCTTAAGAATGTCCGTGTTCTCTCAGGCTCCAAGGAGAAGGATCGGAATCTGCGGCGCATCACTCGAATGGTCCTGGTGGTGGTTGCTGTCTTCATTATTTGTTGGACCCCCATTCAGATTTTCGTGCTGGTCCAGTGCCTGGGTGCAAAGGCCGAAAGCGAGCTCGAGTTAGCCATCTCATGCTTCTGTACTGCACTGGGATATGCCAACAGCAGCTTGAATCCTGTCCTCTATGCCTTCTTGGATGAGAACTTCAAGACGTGCTTCAGAAAGTTCTGCTTCCCCACCGCCTTCAGAACAGAGCTCCAGATGTCCAACAGGATGTGCAGCATCGCAAAAGATGTCGTTTATGCCTGCAAGAACTCAGAGGGGACTAACAATCCAGCATGACTAGGCATGGAAATTCCCATGGTGGCTGTCAGCCAGCAGAGCCCAACGACCCCCACTTCAGAGCTAACTCAGATAACAGCTCTTTAACAGGAGCTTTCTGACCCAGAATTGGAGACTGGAAACCTAGGCAGCAATCTGGGGGCAAGGCAAATAAAAGAACTGCAAGAGCATGCAGAAAAGTGAGCCATTTTGACACCTTTCTTATTCCACTGCTCTCCCTATGAAGTACTATATTTTAACTCAGCCACCATTAAGTCCTATGAGCCACTAAGGTCATGCACTTTGCTTACGGTTCTAAAGAATTCAGGAATTAGAGTCGAACTCAGACTTTGCTCCTGAGGTTTATTTTGCCATTGTTTCTGGAAAGCAGACAAAATGCTAATAACTTTTCTTGCTTGAGTTAGTTCAGTGGCTCATCAAATAATATGGATTGCCGTGTGCTTATGTGGGAATTTTAGGCCAGCCGCATCTCTCTGAAATGAGGCTTCATTGGCTCCAAAGCAAGGGACAGCAGTGAAACAAAACAAAGATCATTTCCAGAATTATTTATGACTGGTGTGTGTGTGTGTGTGAGCGGGCGCGCGTGCGGGAATTCAGACACTCCAGCCAAGAAAGAAAGAAGACTAGACAGTGTCACTGCATGGCTGGATATCTCAACTCAAAGCCACTGAAAGAGAAGTGGACAACTTCCAGTGAAGGAACATACTAAAATCAAACCGTGTGCCACAGAGGTGGGGGGCAGGGCGGGAGGGGTGTGAAGGGATTGTAAAAAATGACAAACAACTGCCTGGAAGGGGTAGAAGGCAAGACAAATGAGACAAATGTAAATTCAGAGGAAAGAGCTGGAATTGCTTTTTCTACATTTTCATTATAACAATGGATTGTACTTTGTGTGTGTGTGTGTGTTTGTGTGTGTTTGTGTATGTATATATACACACATGTCTATATAGAGATATAATTAATATTTCAACTTGCCAGACATTTCTCAGAGGCATTTCCCAATGGAGTCAAGACGACAGGTTAAATCAATGGAGTGGCTTAATATGCAAAGACATTTCAAGTTAGTTATGATGTCCTGAAGAAAGTACTGATATTTTGACAGCAAGGCATCTGAAAACACTCCAAGTTCCTCTGCTATCCTCCCTTCTGCTCCCTGTAATATGGACAAACAGTTCTACAAACAGATCGGCTGAGTGGCGCTGCAGACAGAATACTGGAAGAGGGAGCCTTTCCCCCTAAAGTGTTCTGGGCATGCTGCTCCAATCAGCTAGTGGGCACCCCCACCCAGCTGTGCGTCGCTTTTATGACACAACCGACTTGTCACCTCAAGTGAAATCATCTGCCCTGTTGTGTCATTAAAAACTGAAAGTGTTTATGAAGAATAAACCACTCAACCCTCCCTCCACGGGCTGCCTCTGAAAATGGAACCTTTTCTTTCTGTAGCACAAGAGACCAGGAGACCATTGGGGGTGGCAAAGAGTGGGAAAAAATGTTTCCTGACTGGCTGAAAGCAACAGGACTTTTTTAAACAGTTTGAGCTGGGGGTGGTAGGCTCCAAAATGAAGGAGGCAGCAACTCTTGCACTTCATACCAATTGTACAGATTTTCTTGTGCGCTGTTCTGCGAAATGATGTATTTTTAATGTGTTGATATGCTGACATTTTAATGCTGCACTGTTCTTTATATATATATATGCTGGATGAGAACACAATGTTATATTTCTATGTAAAGTTTTTCTCTTTTGGCAAGGCTTGGAGAACAATTAAAATTCCTAAGTCACACACCTAGGAACCAGACCACTTGAAAACTATGCTAAATTGTACATGCTCTGGGAACCAGAAGGAGTCTCAAGCATCTGTCATGGGATTTAAAGGGATTCAGTAGAAAACTTTGTAATTAATATTTTCTATTAAGAATTGAGGGGAAAAAAGACAGGCCCAGGAAATACTTTCTATTAAGAATTGAGGGGAAAAAAGACAGGCCCAGGAAATACTTTGCAATGGATAGTTACCCCCAAACTATTGCACCAGCAATGAGGACTGATATGATTACCCATAATAAAATATCAAGCATGCAGAGAAGTAACACCTGAAAACAATGTATCTTAAAGCCATTGCTGGCAATTGCATCCATATCCTTGGAAGATAAAAATAAGTTTTCTTTTCTTTCTTTTTTTATTTTTAATGCACGTAATGACAACACTACTATTCAATGAAGAATCTTGATTTTTCTTAACCATTAGCCATCACCTCGTTTGATAGGGTCGTTTACATGTTGTACACAAAGTGTGAAGAGGTTGAAATCGATGCACAATCACTTTCTGAAGTGCTGTTAGGGGACCCAGGCAAACGAGGTCTTTGACAGGAGAGGGTTCTGTTAATGACTGATCAAAGAACCTCAATGAACCCCTTTTTAGTTCTTGGTTGGATTGTTAAATACTTTTATGTCCTTAAGAAAAACTCTTGGGTTTCTTCGATCATTTAAGATGACACACACACTTATATATATAGTAAAAGTTGGGTGGCATTTTTTAAACAGAAATGATTTTGTTATCTTAACCTATGCTCAACCATCCTACAGAAACTATGTACTCAGTAAGTGTCTGCCTACTCAGCTTTCGGATAATTCGTGGCCTTTGCCGTGAGTGTGTTATACATTCTGATTTATGCTCAATGGAATTTGTTATAAGAAGAGCAACTACAACAACAATGGAAGCTTTATTGTACTGTGCCTCTGGAAGTAAAGAATCATGGCTGGCTGAAATGCAAGCCCTTTAATTATCTTCTGAAATTGTTGTGGTGGGTCTGATTGAGCTTATGACTATTGCAGTGTAACTGGCAATTTCCTACATGGTTACTTGTGCTTTAATAAAGGAAAATAAACTCCTGCACTTTGAATGATGTGGAATGTGATGGCTTAATTCTATGAACTGCCTGGTTGTTGCCACAGTGGAACTACTGGAATATTTGCTCTTTAATACATAGGAGGATTTATAGGGTAGTAGCCATTTATGGGTCAGTCCCAATCAGTAAGATTGGTGGGGTTGATCCCAACACCCACGGAAGTCAATGGGAGTTTTTTGATGTTGACGTCACTTGAAGCAAGGCAACCTAGAAACAGCTAAAATAGAAATGATAGAAAATAGGTAGCTAGATGCTAACAGCCCAAGTTCAACGGTATCTGTTCATTAAATTAATCAGTACAGGACTGATCCAAAACCTGTTGAAGACAATGGAAAGGATCCCATGGACTGGGATCTGGCCCATATTGTACAATTGGGGAAAGAGTCCACAACTGCTGATTGGTCATTAGAGACAAAACCAGATGGCCATTCCATAAGCAAGATAGTCCCAGCTACTAAAATGTAGTCACACCCAATCACTTCTGGCTCTTGTGCTGTTAAAATTAGCCATTTGTAATTGGTTTAGCTCAGTGGTTTTCAAACTGGGGCCGCCGCTTGTGTAGAGAAAGCCCCTGGCGGGCTGGGACAGTTTGTTTACCTGCCGGGTCTGCAGGTTTGCAGATTGCGGCTTCCACTGGCCGCGGTTTGCCGCTCCAGGCCAGTGGGGGTTGCGGGAAGTGGTGGTCAGCACATCCCTCGGCCCGCACTGCTTCCCGCAGCCCCCATTGGCCTGGAGCGGCGAACCGCAGCCAGTGAGAGCCGCGATCGGCCGAACCTGCGGACCCGGCAGGTAAACAAACCGGCCCGGCCCGCCAGGGGCTTTCCCTTCACAAGCGGCAGCCCCAGTTTGAGAACCACTGAACTAGATAGTCCCAATAGTCCCTTCTGGTCTTAAAAATCAATGAATCCATGAAAAAGGTAACAACCACCTCTCCCCCATACTGAATTCTCAATATTCCAGTGAACCAAAATCCCAAGGTAAAGACACAGGAATAATACCTGGAAGAAAACTTGACTGTGAAAACCTACAGCTGCAGCTTATCTACGGAAGAATGCTTATTATTTATATTTCTACTGAAGATGTGCCCTTAGTAAAAACATCCTCTGATGCAGACAAAGCACAAAGTCTATAAAGATCTTCATGTTAATGCAGAAATACTCATTAACGTCTCAGATTTCCTGGTGAAGATTTGTTAAATCCCCAAAGAACTGCACCTCCGCCTCTGCACTCCAGTCTCTGATACATTATTGCTAGACATGATAATATGTGCAGAGAGACTCTGTGATTCTTCTCACTGACTTCTGCTTTATAGCTACACATTTAAAGTGAATGCAGTTGATCGCTATTGTTTGTATATTTTAATGAAACAGACTTCTCCAGAAGAAGATTAGAGCTACAATCCCTTTTATTTCACATTAAACAGAAAGGGATTTTTTAAAATGGAACAAAAGAGAGATCAGCTATCGCAAAAGCCGTTAACTTTCCCACTAATTTTCTGTATTTCCCCATAGATTTCTGAAGAACTTTCTCTCATTGATGCCTCTCTAGTCTATGCCGAACATAGGACCTTCCCTCTTTGCTGCAATCTTAGCTATCTACCCATATTTTTTTATAGCTTTCAGTTCTGTTTCTGTTCTGCATTTCCCTGTTAGTCTTGGTCTACCATGTCGCCTTTTGCCTTAGGAGTTCCAGTCCAATGTCTGTCTTGTTATGTTAATCAGGTCTTTCCTCCATGTATGCCCTAACCATCTCAATTTTTGTTCTGTAATCTCCTGTCCTATCGGTTTCTGTTTTGCCCTCCTCCAGAGTTCTTTGTGTTTTTTTCCCTAGCCATCTGATATTGAGGATTTGTCTAAGGCAGCTGTTTATGAAAACTTGGAGTTTAGACAGTAAGGTCTTAATAAGTCTCCAAGTTTCAGCATCATATAGTAAAACTGACTTTACAATGGTGTTAAATATTTAAAGTTTAGTTTGGAGGACAAGATTTCTGTTTCTCCATATCAGCTTTAGAGTTACATAGACATGTCTGATTGTCACTATTCTGGCTTTAACGTCTTTAATTTGTTTTCGGTGTTGTGCTTAAAATGCTGCCAAGATATGTGAAATATCAGACCTCTTCTATGTCAGTCCCAAAAAGCATTAATGACATTTCTTGTTGTGTGTTGATTCTCAAGATGCTGGGACTAGACGACAGGAGATGGATCACTTGATGATGCCCTGTTCTGTTCATTCCCTTTGAAGCATCTGGCATTGGCCACTGTCAGAAGATAGGATACTGGGCTAGATGGTCCATTGGTCTGACCCAGTGTGACCATTCTTAGGTTCTTATTTGCTAGTGTAATTATAAACTCCTGTTGTGTTGTCATCTGTTTTGGCTTTGTGGTATTATATTGTGGCCATCTCTGTTGTTCAGATCTGTTCTTTGTTCTTATTTTTATTCCCAATTGAGCTACCACGAGTGTGGATGGTCTGTTCCCACATCTGTCCTGTTCCTGCTGTATACATCTTCTAAATTTACATCTTCTTATACTTCTGACGATATTTGTTTAAAAAAGATCCTTTGTTCTTCAAAAAGAAGCTTTTACTTTTGCTGCATCTTGAATTGAAACTCTGTGTATTCCCGACTTCATGCTGTGTTGCTATGCATATGCTGATGATTGCATAGATTCATCATTATGGCTTTGCAGGATTCAGCACAACTTTCACATTCTGCACATTGCATTAATTTCTCATTCCTTACATGCAATTTAAGATTATAGTCCTCATTCTCAAAACCCTGACTGAAGGCTACATGAGGCACTACCTCTCTCTATGTGCCACTCCATGAATACTGTGCTTAGCAAGGACAATGTAGCTGACTGTAGAATTGAAGAGATAGGAACTGGAGGTTTGTTCCAGATGGTGAAAGCAGCATAGACTCATAGAATATCAGCGTTGGAAGGGACCTCAGGAGGTCATCTAGTCCAACCCCCTGCTCAAAGCAGGACCAATTCCCAACTAAATCATCCCAGCCAGAGCTTTGTCTAGCCCGACCTTAAAAACCTCTAAGGAAGGAGATTTCACCACCTCCCTAGGTAACCCATTCCAGTGCTTCACCACCCTCCTAGTGAAAAAGTTTTTCCTAATATCCAACCTAAACCTTCCCCACTGCAACTTGAGACCATTACTCCTTGTTCTGTCATCAGAGATCACTGAGAACATCCTCTTTGGAACCCCCTTTCAAGTAGTTGAAAGCAGCTATCAAATCCCTGCTCATTCTTCTCTTCTACAGAGGGGAAGGTTCTCACATCAACAGCTGGAAGAATGTTTGAGAGGGGAACAATAGTTCAGCGGTTAGGGCATTAATCTAGCAGTTAAGAGACCTGAGTCTATTTCCTTGCCATGCCACAAACTTCTTGTGAGACCTTGTGCAAGTCACTGAGCTTCTCTGTTCCTCTGTGCCATATCTCTAAAATGGGGACAATAGCACTTCCCTATCTCACGGGGCTGTTATGAGGAAAAATACATTGAAGATTTGGAAGTGCCTTGAAGCCTACTGATGAAAAGTGCTATGTAAGAGCTGGGTATTATTATAAGTGAAAGAAAAGGAGAAAAAGGGGTGACAGGTGGAGGTCCATGAGAGAGGCTGAAGTGAGTCTCAGGAGAGCTTCATCAGGAAAGCAAGCTCCTGAAATGACTGAGAAGCCAGTGGTGTGGTGCGGAGATTGGAGTGATCCGATCCTGCTTCTGTGCACATGAGAACTGGGGCAGTGGCAATGTGCTCACAGTGAAGTCTGGAAGCTGGGGAAACCTTGGAGAAGGGAACTAGAATGGGCGAGGTGACAGGAGATGAAGTTATGGATGTGAACTTCAGCGGGGGATTAGAGGACTGGTCCTAACCAGTCAATAATAGGAGGATACACAAGTATGGGAGGAGAGTCAGTGTCATGATAAGGGGAGGCGG
This sequence comes from Trachemys scripta elegans, assembly GCF_013100865.1. Lineage (NCBI taxonomy): Eukaryota > Metazoa > Chordata > Testudines > Emydidae > Trachemys > Trachemys scripta. The sequence goes on from NC_048309.1 coordinate 4,937,769, forward strand.
TGAACTGTCAGAGAGGAAACCCTTATCCCAAACCACGTGTTTATGACAACCAGCAAAACGAAGAAAGAAATTCCTATAAATGTGCACCATAGATCAGTGTTTCTCAAACTGGGGTTGCCGCTTGTGTAGGGAAAGCCCCTGGCGGGCCGGGCTGGTTTGTTTACCTGCCCGGTCCGTAGGTCCGGCCGATCGTGGCTCCCACTGGCCGCGGCTCGCCGCTGCAGGCCAATGGGAGCTGCTGAAGCGGCGGCCAGTATGTCCCTCGGCCTGCGCCGCTTCCAGCAGCTCCCATTGGCCCAGAACAGCGAACCGCGGCCAGTGGGAGCCACGATCGGCCAGACCTGCGGATAGGGCAGATAAACAAATCGGCCCAGCCCGCCAGGGGCTTTACCTACACAAGTGGTGACCCCGGTTTGAGAAACCCTGTTGTACACACAAGGGTAGTAATTGCAAATACAAATGGGATGTGCCAAAAGGCTTTCAGCAGTGTGCACAATTCTGAGGCTAAAGAAATCAACGATAGCTAATATTGGCTATATAGTTGCCATGTCATTTTTTCTAATACCCTGATTCCTGGGTAGGTCGCATAATATACCTGAAATAGTTAATACAGAAATAGCATCAAGAGGCGTTACAAATCTTGGCAACGACATTAATTAATGAATTGTATCAACCCACTGTGACGCATCTTTAACCTAAAAAGAGTAGCTCCTGGATACGGGTGTGTTAAAACCTGGCAGTGAGTCTCGACCTGCAGGGGAATGCAGATGGCCTTTTCACAGACTCTTCTGCAGAGCAATTATTCTCCCTCTGATGGCAAAACATTGAGCTTCCTGCTTCAGCACCATGGAAACTCTAAACACACCCCGGAGTAGCAAGTGCACCATAATATCAGAAACAAACTGAGATCATATTCACCTCGCTCATGTTCTGCTTCTTGCTTATTGGTTCTTCATATTCACAGTATCAGGAGAGTTACCTTGCTGTAGCTCTTGCAGGCCTCTGCACCAGACACCCGCCCACGCGTTCCGGCAGACTTCATTACTCTCTGAGCTGGCTCGCAATTCCACTCCGACCACAATTTGCTAGGCTTGAGTAATAGGCGTGCTGGGAATTGCTCCCTGATGCAAATAGCTTTCTGCAGATGTTACAATCACAGCTTCAGGATGGAAGGAATTGTTTTTACACTGACAGGAACAATACGTCAGTGGGTCTCAACCTTTTTTACTGGCGACCCCTTTTACACAGCAAGCCTCTGAGTGCAACCCCCCCAATAGACTAAAGACACTTTTTAATGTATTTAACACCATTATAAATGTTGGAGGCAAGCGGGGCTTGGGGTGGAGGTTGACAGCTCGCGACCCCCCATGTAATAACCTCGGGACCCCTTCCAGTCTGAGAACCCCTGCAATACGCCTTGGTGTAATGACTGCCCCACAGCCCTGCCGCGTAAGGGGGCTGCTGAAGTCTGCTTCCTTTTTAATGTGACAAGATGGGGGGAGGAGGGGTGATATCTTTTACCGGACCAACTTCAGCTGGTGAGAGAGACAAGCTGAAAAAGGTGGCCTGAAGAAGAACTCTTGAAAGCTTGTCTTGGTCCAATAAAAGATATTACCTCCCCTGCCTTGTCTCTCTAATATCCTGGGACCAACACGGCTACATGCTTTTTAATGTGTCCTGGGGAAAGGAGCTAGCCACAGTCAGAGACCCTCTCTCGCATATAGGGGAAAATCCTGTCCTTTGGTCCAAGCAAGAACACAGGGACTTGGTGTGGGAGTCAGCAGGGGCCTTCCCAGGATGTAGAGAAGGGGTGGAGATACCCTCAGCCGTGACTGCCACACAGGGCCGGTGCAAGGAAGTTTCGAGCCCTAGGCGAAACTTCTACTTTGCGCCCCGTCCCCCAGCCCTGCGGCAGCTCCCCGCCCCCCCTCCACCCTGAGGCGCCCCCCCCCCGCGGCAGCTCCCCCCCTGCCCGGGGAGCCATGCGGTAGCTCCCCCCCGCCCTGAGGCACCTCCGCCACGGCAGCTCCCCACCCCCCGGCCCGGGGATCCGTGTGGCAGCTCTGACCCAGGGGTTCCCCTGGGCTGCCGGTGGCACGCTGACTCGGGGAACCCGTGGGCTGCCAGCAGCGGCTCAGACTCCCTCTCCCTCCCAGCACAGCGGCCGCTGTTAAAAAAAAAAAAAAAATTGGGGGCGCTGCTTTTTGGTGCCCCCAAATCTTGGCGCCCTAGGCAACCGCTTAGTTGGCCTAAATGGTAGCACCGGCCCTGCTGCCACAGGACTGCTGGGGCCTCTTCTCCATTTGCACAGTGAGGGGGGCCAACAGCTGTATCTCTGAATAGTCATTGATCTCCCCGGTCCCGCCCTCTCCCCTGCCTCACCTCTCAAGTCCTCCTAGTGCTGGATTCCACAAAGTACTTGGACTATTCACACAGCCCCAGCAGGGTCTTCCCTGGGAGTGGAGGAAGCAGCAGTATTTGCCTGATAAGGAATGTAGCTAAAGACAGGCAGAGACAGGAGGAAGATAGTTCACACCCACTGGGAGCCTGCCGATGAGCAATAAGCCTTCCCTGTCAGTACTGGACAATGCTCCAGCCCTTGCTGGGGGAAGGATGGTCCAGTGGTTAGGGTACTGGCTGAGGAGCTGGGTCCAATTGCCAGCTCCCCATGGGCTTCCTGTGTGAACTTAGGCAAGTCCCAGCCTCTCCATGCCTTCGTTCCCCCTCTGTGCAATGGGGATAGGAGCACACAGTCCGAAAGCCCAGCAGGGAGCTTACGAGTCAGCAGCCTGGAGAACCTTTGCTGCAAGGCCCACATGCGGATGAGAGCTGAAACCCATTGTTTTTTTCATTCCTGCAAAAATACTGTAACAAACTGACAAAGGGTTTGGTTCGTTACAATTGTTCTTTTAACTGTTCTGTGTTTTCATTAAAAAAAAAAAAAGGAATTCCCCCCAACCTTTCAGCGGAAAACATATCGGTTCTGCAAGCCAGGTGGCCGGGCAAGCCACAAGCCGGCGAGCGTGGCCGCAGGGCATCCCAACAGTCCATAAGCTAGGGTTACCATACGTCCGGATTTTCCCGGACATGTCCGGCTTTTTGGGCTTCAAATCCCCGTCTGGGGGGAAATCCCAAAAAGCCAGACGTGTCCGGGAAAATCGGGACATGCGGGGCTGAGCCGGGGGCTGGCGGGGCCGAGCCGGGGGCCGGGGGCCGGGGCCGGCACCCCAGGGCCCGAGCCGATCCAGGCTGGGGGGGCCAGACTGGGCCGCGCCTCCTTCCCCCACCCCCCCCCTTACCTGCTTCAGGCTTCCCGTGAATCAAATGTTCGCGGGAAACAGGGGAGGGGGCGGAGTTGGGGTGGGGCTGGGGGCGGGGCCAGGGCCCCGTGGAGTGTCCTCTTTTTGGACACTCCAAATATGGTGACCCTACATAAGCCAGGAAGCCTGGGATGGGATGGAATTGACCTGTGCTCATGGAATGTTGTGACTCTATCCAACCAGCATTTTCCGGTGGAAAACTGTTCTGTCAAAAACATTTCCCTGCTCTCCCCAGGTTATAATGCCATGCTCTTGACCATTTTCCTTTCCACAGGCTCTAGATTCCATCCTCTGCAAAGAGTTCTGTGGAGAGACTGCATCAGATGCACTGATTGGCTCAACTCTGCAGAACAATGCTGCCGAGATGTAATCATGCTTAGTGGCTTTTCGGCTTACTTTTGTCCGTGTGAAAACTCAGTCCTGGGTGGTGACTCGGCTGGCAGATTTTGCTGTTGAATGTTTGTTTAACATGAAGCATTAAAAGGGCCCCGCTGCATTTTAATGTCATGCCTTTGTATGATATTTTGGATTTGTTCTAATCTCGCCGTTTCAATGTATTTGCTTCACCACTGAGAGGATTCTGAGAGATAATCACCCTCCTCCAAGGAATAAGCATAAGAAAGCAGAAAATGAGCCTGACCCAGAGAGAGATTGTTTTTGTGCCCCGTCTCTTCCTGGAGAAGATGGAAAGCTGGGAATGGAAATTGTAATGATGAGATACCCTCCATATTTTGCTTCAGCTGCCAGACTATGGCTTAGCCTGAATGTGCTTTGCTGGAAAACCGCCACTAGATTTTTCATTAGAATGTATTAGGGAAGCAACTGAGGCCTTTTGGCTTGTAGCGGTTGTCAAGATTGGTTTGTGGTGATTATTGTATCATTATTCGGATCAGAATCAAACCCTTCATTCCCTATGATCATTGCAATCTAACAAAGACCACCTCACACCCTCCTCATAGCACCCGATTAAGGACACAGAGGCCGAATCAATGTAAATGCCACCTATGCTTTGCCTCAGTTCAAAGGGTCGTATGCAAATCAGATAGCTGGCATGCACTAGTGGGGTGGGGGTGGCTCTCAGTTGATACTTCGGGGGCTCACAGGAGTCAATGAAATGAAAGCACTACAAAGCCCTGTACAAGGATGCTAAGGCCTTGTCTTGATGAGGAAAAAAGGTGTGTTCTTAATTCGTGTTAGCTAACATGAGGTAAACTCCTTCAGAAGATAAGGCTGGTTCTAGTTTTCACATCATTTAGCTGGTCAAGGCAAGCTCTAAGTTCCCCCATCATTTTAAACTTGACCCGCTAATATGTGTGAAAACTACAAACTGCCTCATCTCAACTGGATTTTACCTCAGGTGAGTTACCTCATGTGAGCCAACACAAGTTAAGAATGCCCAGAGAAGATGCCCCCTAATGGGTGGTGCATGCCATTGATGGCCAGTGGTTTCTACTGGCGACAGGCTTGCTTTCATCTGCAGCACGACTCCATTGATTTGACTCTGAGATTGACAGTCAGACTCTGGTGGGATGCAGAGCCATGGCACACTCTGATGAAATGGCTGCTTAATTTGTAAGCTCCCAGGAACAGGGACTGTCGTCTTGTTCTGTGTTTATCCAGGGCCTAGTTCAATGGGGTCCTGATCTGTGTCTGGGCTTCTAGGTGCTATATGTTAATACAAATAATAAATAATAATAATAATAATAAGACCTTCTGCCGTGTGGTGCACAAGAGCGGCACAGAGACAGGTTTCCCCGGAGGGACTGTAGTCACCCCACAGTGCACAGAAGTCTCTGGGAGTCGGAGAAGTAAAAAAAATTATATGAAATCAGTGGGAACTGAGGCCTATTCACACGTCTGAGTCCACAGGAGGATATGAGATAGTTAGAGATGCAGGGCAAACACATATGCTGCCGTCAGTAGCAAACATTGGCTGGCAGGGGGTGGATGATGAACATGTTACTCCAGCTCAGATAAGCAGCAAAGTACATTTGTTTTACAGCAAGTTGCCCCATCCCACCCCAGGATTCCTGCTATGTGCTGGCTGGCAGTGTCTCTGTGAGCGGTGGGGGACCCATTCCTGTCTGTTTTGTGCTTTGGGATGAGGCCAGTGATGAAGCTGATATTTGTTTCATGCTCTGAATGGTGTGGCGTCTTCTGGCAAACCTTGAGCGGGATCCAATCAGGAACCTTTGGTGTCCAAAATGTCTTTGCTTTCGTCTTTGTTTGATTTTTATAGGTATTATTTTGCCTCTTGGAGTCATTCATGAGGACAAAATAATATGAAACATGGCATACAAACAATGAACTTAGATAAAACCATAAATACTCTTACTGGAAGGTTGCAAAGTAACATGACTTTATTTCTTAGAATCCATAATGGTGACACACCAGAACCCCCAAACAGAGAGAGACGAAGCAGGCTGCTCCCTAAAAACCGAGAGGCACAATACACCCCACATTACTCAGGGCTGTCTGTCTGCTGACTGACTGCTGGTAGGCCCAGATCTCAAGCTTCCCCACGGAACCTCCTACCCTGCAAGCTGGACTAGAAAAACCACAGAAAGTTAAAGTAATAGCGTATAATTTTAACACAGTTTAAACCACACTCTTCTCCCAGAATTTTTTACTTACCATGAGATCAAAGCTCACATCATTTCAGCCCCACAAATCTCTCTCTCTAGGTCTGACCCATTGTACCATCTGGCCACCTCATCACCTGTTTTGTATTAATTTCTTTTCACAATTCTAGTTCAGATTGGACGGAATCAGATGGGAACACAATTTGCAGCTCGGTCAGAGAGAAGCCAGAAGGAGAGTATTGTCTGAATTGCACTGATAAGAAGGGAAATGTAATTAACTACCCAAATCATTTACATAAATACAAAGCAGCAGAGGGCTGAGTTTTTGAGACCATTTTCACTACACTGAAATCTGACTTTATTAACGATCAATCTCTGATCTCTTTAGAGGTAATTACACAAAAATAAATAACTACAAGAAGTGCCATACAGTTGAATCCCCATTTCTGTGTTTTAGTTATTAGATTTGCTCAGCGTATGCCTTTGAGAGTTTTGTCTACAGACCCTTTGGGAAATGCAGACTGTTGTCTTAGGTCACTGGTGGCTTCTTACAATAGCACTGAGAATTGATGCATAGCTATGAGTGAGACTGATCCTATCAGCACTGCCTGAGTATTCAGACAACATTGATTAACTTCCAGAATCCTGTCCCAGAGTGTCCCTGGCCCACTGTCAAACGTGGGCTGAATCTTCTTTGATTGGTTCAAAGTTCCTGTCAAGAACGCAGGGGGACATCAGATGTTATAGACATTTTTGGAGCTGCAGTAAAAAGTTACTTATTAGTCATCATTTTTAGTGTTTGTATGTCACAGTGAGGCTAAAATCCCTAGCCAGGTTCTGAGCCCCACTGTGCTCAGGCACATACTGGGAGACAATTCCTGCCCTGAATAGGGTAACCAGATGTCCTGATTTTATAGGGACAGTCCCGGTTTTTGGGTCTTTTTCTTATATAGGTTCCTATTACCCCCGACCCCTTGTCCTGATTTTTCACACTTGCTGTCTGGTTACCCTAGCCCTGAAGAACTTACATTCTAAATAAACGAGACAGAGAAACAGTGGGAAGGGACACAGTGGCATAGGGAGGGGAAGTGGCCCAACCATATACACATAGGAGGTAAGTGGCAGAGTCAGGAAGAGCACCAATGTCTTCGCAGATCCCAATCAACTGGGCCATGCTGTCTTCTGTAGCAGGAGCCCCGTGTTTAAACCTCTGACTCGATGCACACAATGGCTGCATTCACACCGCCCAGGTGTGTGCACGTGTTAATAAATTAGTAAAAGGCAAGTGATATTTTCTGCTGAAATACATAGCTAGCTTCCTTGGGCTGGAACTGCATTCTGTTGTGTTGGTTTTATACCAATATAATGCCATCGCCTTCCGTGGAATTACCTAAGTGTTAACCAATGTTAAAGCAGAGACTAAGGTTTTGTCTCTGCATGAAAGGATAGTTTGGTTCAAGGATTAAGGCTTTTTAATTGCAGCACTGTTATGTTCCTGGTATTGCATTTATTTAAATATTCACTCCCTCGCTCTTTTTAAAAATAAAACGAAGGCCGTGCTCAAATAAGCAGAATAGTTGATAGTAACAAATCACAAGCGTGTATTAGATATAAATGCTTTGGCTGGTTTTGCAGGCTTAAAATGTATAGAACAAGAGAAAAATGAATGAAAACTTCTCCTGAATGGAGAAAAAAATCTATTTGAGCTTCACTGATTTCAGAGCCCTAAATCTGTCGACGGTCAATGCTAATGACTATTGAATTGCTACCAGACTGTGACTCTGACTCTGGTTTAGATGTGGGGAAAGTGTTGTAGGCTATTATGCGTGCCAAGTCTTGTGATATTTGGTGTTTTTCTTAAAGCCTGAATGTCATAGTTACCAGGGGAACGGCATCTCTGACTCTTCCTGCTCTCCTGGAGTGCACCTCCACTCAGGTCTTGGGCTGTCCCCTTTCCTGGAGTGGAATCACATGATACGCTCAGCCTGGGCCTTGGACTGCAGTCCCCAAGTGGCAACTGTGATGACCTCAGGCCATCCAATGTAGGTGCTATACCTGCAAGGTCATTTCCTTCTAGGAGCAGTGACCAGAGGCATCCAGAGACCACACCGCCTTTTACAGGGAAGTAGTATTCATCTAGAATTGTTTCAGAGAAAAAGGTCTTACACCAATAAATAGCCTGTTCACAGGCTGTTTGAGCCGGGGGTTGGATTAGATGACCTCTTGAGGTCCCTTCCAACCCTGATATTCTATGATTCTGTCTTTCCTTAAGGCTTTCCATTCTCTGGAAGCTGGGAAAGGCCCTAACTACTTCAGACAGTTCCATCTTACCTGTTCATTCTCACCAAGAACAGCTCCTTGACAATTCCCACCTCCCTCTCTCTACAGAGGCTCCGGAACCATTTCGTGTCCTTTTAATCTCTAGGTTGCTAGCCTGGGCAAAACAACTATGGAAGTTGCCTCTTCCCCACTTATAGCTTAGCCACTGTCTCATACTTTCCCCCAAATGTTTTTTTCGGGAGATTGCGTCCCTAGAGTCACTGTGTTGCCTTCCTGATTGTTTTTCCAGTAGCCTCCCTATTCAGTAGATCAATAGATTCATACCTCAGTAACCCAATATAACGATACAATGACTATTTCACTGTGCATCCTAGTGACTGAGTCCCAGGTCACACAAAACACTCAGGAAATGATTGCAGATCAGTATTACTAGGGCCCCACCCTACCAATTTCACGGCCATGAAAAATGTGTCACAGATCGTGAAATAAGCCCTTCCCCGTGAAATCTGATCTCTCCCTTGCTGCTGCGAGCGCTCCAGTCATGGGGCTCCTCGTCCCAGCTGGGCTGGGGAGGGAGAAGACTTGTCCTTCCCCTGCAGGGCCACTCTCGCTCTTAGGGGAGATCAGACCCACCTTGGAGTGCCTCCCCCTGCTGCAGGAAGCTCCAGCCCTGGAGGTTCCTACAGCTGGAGGAGACTTGTGGAGGTGGGTCCGATATCCCCCTGCTGGGCTTGGGAGAGACAGGACTTGTCCTTCCCTTGCATGGCAGCTCTGAGGCGGGGCGGGTGCAGGGGGAGATCAGACACACTTCTGGGTACCTTTTGGGTTGGGACACAGGTAATTTCAGAAGTAAACAACTGAAATTGTGAATTGACCAATTTTAAAACCCTCTGACCCTGAATTTGGTAGGGCCCTAAGTATTACATAGCAGCTCCTATGAGCTCCTGCAGTCATTTGATTATTTGAGACACTCAGCATTCACATGTTTCAAAAGTAAGTATCAAGCCATAACAGTTGTGGAGAAAAGCTTGTAAACAGGGAACCTTAAAGCAGTGGTTCTCAACCAGGGGTGTGTGTGCCCTTGGGGGTACACAGAAGTCTCCCAGGGGGTACATCAACTCATCTAGATATTTGCCTAGGTAGTTTTTTTTTTTTTTTTTTTTTTTTTTTAAAAGAGATATTCTATCTCCTAGAATTGGAAGGGACCTTGAAAGGTCATTGAAGCCCCCTGCCTTCACTAGCAGGACCAAGTACTGCCCCAGATTCCTAAGTGGCTCCCTTCAAGGATTGAACTCACAACCCTGGGTTTAGCAGGCCAATGCTCAAACCACTGAGCTATCTCTCCCCCTTCTCTTTTACACCAGACTACATAAAAAGCACTAGTGAAGTCAGTACAAACTAAAATTTCATACAGACTATAGACTATACACTGAAATGTAAGTACAATATTTATATTCTAGTTGATTTATTTTATAATTATATGGTAAAAATGAGAAAGTCGGTAATTGTTCAGTAGTAGTGTGTTGTGACTTGTATTTTTATGTCTGGTTTTGTAAGGAAGTAGTTTTGAAGTGAGGTGAAATTTGGGGGTACACTCACAAAACAAATCAGAATCCTGAAAGGGGTACAGGAATCTGGGAAGGTTGAGAGCCACTGCCTTAAAGGTTCAAAAACCTGAAAGGAGAGTGCCCCTTAGTGGAAAGAAAAGTGAAATGCAGGAAATTTCTACATGCCGTAACTCAAGCAGAAGTTGCAGGCACGATGCAGGAATCACTGGGTGAAATTTTCTGGCTTCTGTCATGCAGGAAGTCAGATGATATGATCATAAAGGTCCCTTCTGACCTTAAAATATATGAATCTATGAAAATAGTGACACCTAGAGAATAAACAAACTAACAACAAAGTCTGCTTTTGCATTTTTTCTGATATTTAGAAAAATGTACAATAGTGATCATTACTGCACAAATTCAGAATTTTAATGAGCACACTGTTGTCAATTCTCCTGAGTCTTGCAAAATTTATAGTTTTTCTTAAGTTAAGAATTTCGGCTTCCATTTTTTTAAAATGTCAGATTCCAGGCCTCGTGGCTGCAGAGGAACACCTGGAAATGTGAATCAGGTGTATTCTAAAGGTGTGAAAACAAAGAAATCAAATAAAAAGAACCTCGAAGTGGTTATTCTTTTAAAGATTTCATGATTTTTAAAGCAATCTCCTGATTTTAGGGGTCCTGACTTGTAATTTTTGAATGTGGGGCTGGCAATGCTGTGACCATGTTATTCAGATTAGAATATCATTTGAATATATATCATTAACTGCTCGTTTTCAGAGATGTGTGCTGGCATTCTTGATATGATTTTACAGCATTTAATTTTAAAGCAGTAGTAGGTCCAGGTTTTGCTTAATCAATGGCATTTCATGCTTAGTTCAGAGGCATTCCTTTAGATTATTATATTCTGTGTCTGTGTTGACCACTGCACAGTGGTAAGGACAATGGGACAGCAAAGAGCCATTTAATTTGAAATGAGAATCTTAATCTGTGACAATGTTCTGTTATGGTGATTTCCAAAAGACTGATTTAGAGTGGAGTATTGTTTATTGGGCCACTAGTGACCTGCTGCATTATGACAGGCTTAGGGGAAAAAAAGATGTAGGGAGAGGTTTTCAAAAAAGGAGTCACACACACGCTCACACCAGAATTCTGTGCAAAAAGCACGTGCAAGCAAACCATGTAACTGCTTTGTAATTAATTAGACATTTGTGCGCATAGTTGATCCATTTGCATGTGCACTCACCGTATCTGTATGCTGTTTAGGCATGCAGTTGTGATACAACTACTATGTTAGTCTGCCAAGATGGACCTATCTGCTCCTGGGATTTAAAAGGATAGAGATGGAGGCAAGATGTTGTCAGAGAAGGGACCTTGACAGAAGTGAAGCTGGAGTGAGCCAGTGGGTAGAAAAAGTGTTTGTAAGATCAGGCCCATGATATGTAATATTCATGAGTGGATGAAGACATTGACAAAAGATTCTGGATGATAATCTGTGCAAAGGCTTTTAAAGTGGTAGCATAAGTCAAAATAGTTTAAATCAGTAAAGATCTTGTGCAACAAATCAGTGTGCTAGCAAAATGATCAGATGTGAAATCAGTGACAAAAAGGCGTATTCTGCATCCTTGTATCTCCCATGAGACTTGGCAGGGATAGAATATGCCACCAAGGGCCTCGCATGCTCAGAGAGAGCTTCATTGTCTGGAACCCAAAAGCAGAAACTGAGTATGAGGCTTGCAGAATCCCTGACTAATAGTGACACACTCTGGAATTCCGGAGAGTCAGTGCAGTAGCAGAAGTAAACCCAAGTTTTATGTAAGAGCTGAAAATAAAAGGCGCTTATTCTATGGCTGTGCTGATTAAAGTGGGAAATATATTGCCTTTATTCATTCTACTTAGATATATTTTGGGCCCAATTCTCCATGAACTGTCTCTGTTTTTATGTCATTCTGACTGGAGAAATCAACCCCGGCATAAAACTAGAATAGCTCAGTGCTGGAGCAGGCTCTTTCTAGTTATGTTTAAAGGACAACGGAATTAAGGAGAATCCTCTTAGGCTACATCTACACTACAGGGGGAGGTTGATTTAAGATACGCAAATTCAGCTACGCGAATAGCGTAGCTGAATTCGACGTATCGCAGCCGACTTACCCCGCTGTAGGGACGGCGGCAAAATCAACCTCTGCGGCTTCCCGTCGACGGCGCTTACTCCCACCTCCGCTGGTGGAGTAAGAGCGTCGATCCCCGAGAGGTCGATTTCTACCCGCCGATTCAGGCGGGTAGTGTAGATATGTCAAGAAAGCCCAGAATGGGATTTAGCCGTGACTGCACCAAGCGAAGAACTGTTGGTAATGAATTGCTCTAAGGGGATGAACAGCGTATAGGAGTCCTTTCTACATCTGACATGAAGTCAGGCATCCCAAGCAAACATTTTCTAGCTGTGTCAGGCCCAAGAATCCCAGATTGGAGCTTCTTGCTTAGTCTAAATGGTTTCTGATCACTCTCCTCTAAAATGGACATTGTTATGCTGGGAGAGCTCCTAGCTGCATTATTTTTCTCTTATATCTCTTTGAAAAGTCATTGTAAATGGTGTGTCACACACACACATTGAAAATACTTGTCGATATTGGTTTTTTTTCCAACAATAATAGCTAAAACACAATATGTTACCCAATGTGTCAAGATAACTCTTTGGCCTAGGCCCGCTGATTGTAATGGTCTTTGGCTCATACCTCTTGACGCTGATGTCCTTCTAGGACCAGTATTACTAGAGTGTTTGTACATTTGACTAAAGCAGGTGAAAGGCCAATATCCTATTTGAAGTGACAGCACTTGAATTCTCTTTGTGACACATTGGTTGAGTCAAGCTAATTTTCTCCCCCTTGATCTCTGAAGCTTCATTTTGTTTAGGTTAATTTTCCTTACTGAAGATCCTTTTTTATATGGGAATATACAGAATATAGATATATATTTCCCACCAGGGGGCTGTACTGGGGTGGCTGCCCCACTCCCTGAATTTGGGCTGCAGCAGGCCAGTGGGCCTGCGCAGACAGGAAGCCAATCAGGGAAGGCCTTATAGGGAGCCAATCAGGGCCCAGATTGGAAGAAGCCAATCAGGGCCAGGCTCAGCCCTATAAGAAGGCTGCTCTGGAAAGGAGCAGTCAGTCTGTCCCAGGCCTTTGACAGGGGAAGGTCTGTCTCCAAGATGGGAGACTAGCACCTGGGATAGCACAGTGCTAGGCACGCCCAGGGGAGCAGAGGGTAACTCCAGCCCAGAGTCTGTCAGGCTGCAGGCCCTGAAGGGAAGGGCCTCGCAGGTGCGATGGGCCGAAGGGGAAGCGGCCCAGGGACGTGGACAGATGGAGGGAGAGAAGGAGGGCAGGATGGTTGCCACTAGAGGGTCCCTGGGTTGGGACCCAGAGTAGTGGGCGGGCCTGGGTCCCCCCCTTGCCTTACACCCAGCCGACGGAGCGGCCATCTAGAGCTGCACCAACCCCCTGCCCAGAGGGGAGTGACTTTGAGGGTGCAGTTGGCCACATCGGAGGCAGCTGATTGATTACCCCTTGGAAGGGGGCGAGGATGGACTAAAGGGCACTTCCGGAGGGCAGTGACTTGAAGAGGACGCCGTGAGCTTGGGAGCAACGCGGGTCCGGACACGCCAACCGAGGGCAAGACAATGGACGGGACATCACCAGGAGGGGGCGCTCCACTGGACAGAGCTAATTCCCGAGACAACCAGTAGGAGGCGCCAGGTGGTGAGTCCCAACCCCGTCACAGGGGCATACTTGCTAAAGAATAGGAAACCCTCCAAAATGCCATCTCCCTTCAACTGAGATATTTGTTAAATAAATCTGCTCATAGATCTGGGCCTAAATGACCGTAGTCACCCAAGGGCCAGCACTTTCCTTGCATAAGGCTCCTGCATCTTCCTCAAACAGCTGCTAACACTCTTAAGCTCCCATGTCTACCACCTTGGAAGATTAACCCGGGGGGGGGGTGTCAACAGACCGCAAACTTCCAGTGACAAACTCCCTTTCCAGCCTCTAAGGTAAGCAATGTTATCATAGAATATCAGGGTTGAAAGGGACCTCAGGAGGTCATCTAGTCCAACCCCCTGCTCAAAGCAGGACCAACCCCAACTAAATCATCCCAGCCAGGGCTTTGTCAAGCCAGGCCTTAAAAACCTCTAAGGATGGAGATTCCACCACTTCCCTAGGGAACCCATTCCAGTGCTTCACCACCCTCCTAGTGAAAAAGTTTTCCCTAATATCCAACCTAAACCTCCCTCACTGCAACTTGAGACCATTGCTTCTTGTTCTGTCATCTGCCACCACTGAGAACAGCCGAGCTCCATCCTCTTTGGAACCCCCCTTCAGAGTAGTTGAAGGCTGCTATCAAATCCCCCCCGACCCTTCTCTTCTGCAGACTAAATAAGCCCAGTTTCTTCAGCCTCTCCTCACTTCCATAGCAAATGCTCAACATCTATCTATCTAATTCTTTGTTCCTAGCACAACACTTCTGGCATTCACTTCCTGAAAAGCAACTTGTAGTCTCTCATCTGCCAAATCTTCCCCCACTCCTGCAGGTGCTTTGAGGGCCACTGGAGTTAATGTGGGATGCTTGCACAAATTACCTAACTCAAGACCTCAGCAAACTCTGCTTTGACAGATTCCTTAGGTTTCTAATAAAGAGCATTCTGTCGAAATGAAACACAAGACAGTTCCTTGTCCAGTCACACATCTGGGAATAGAACCAAGCCATGAAAATTGGGTCTGGAGTTTACACACTGAAATTCAGGGAGTTAATCATCTGGGATTACGGTTCAGGCCTGTTTCCACAATTAGCTCTGCATGAGGATTCAGCACCTGTTTTGTGACAGGTTAATAATTAGAGCTGGTCAAAATGTTCCCACCGGAAAAGTGTTGAAATTGTCATTTGGCCATGGAAAATGTTGTTTTGACAGTTTTTTCAGTTTCCTGCCTGGGAGAACTGAAATGACAATTGTCATTGTGACCCATCAAATCATTTTGTTTTGACTGGAAATCTCTACATTTGCTGTTTCAGTATCTCTGATTTAAAACTTTTTGAAATTTTTCAGTGTGCAAAAAACAAAAAACAAAAAACGGGATTTCGACTTTTCATTCCCATTCAAAACGGGACTTAATTTTGGAATGTGGAAATTTCCCACGAAAGGAAAATTCCATTTTTCAACCACCTCTGTTGATGACCGAGCCAGGGACAGAGTGTGATTGTAAGCCATGCTGTGCACTTCAGCATTTCCATGCACCAAACAGTAACCACGGTACTCTGCACTGAAATAGTGCCTTCCATCCATGGGAGGTATGATACAGATGTATAGAGAACAAACAGGTATCCCGATTGAGCCAATGTGATACTAGCACAAAGGAAAACTCTGTGAAACTGAATGGCAACAGATTTTTCTCATTAGGCTTTCTTAAGCTATGTCTATGCTTACACTGCAGCGAGGAAACGCTCTGGGAAGGGGAGGCAGCGGGGAAAGACTCCGGCAGCAGGACACCACTGCTAAAAATTGCAGTGTAGCTATGGGAGGCACGGCTTGGACGTGTGTGGGGCATATACACCAGGGTCAGGCATGTTGGGCACTCTACTCTGCTTGTCTAAGCAATGCCTCGCTGTCTACACTGCTGCTTATACCCGCGTTAGCTGGTCATGTAGTGTGTGCACTCTACATGCCAATGTAAGTACACCTCTACCCCGATATAACACGAATTCGGATATAACGTGGTAAAGCAGTGCTCCGGGGCGGCGCACTCCGGTGGATCAAAGCAAGTTCGATATAACGCGATTTCACCTATAACACGGTAAGATTTTTTTGGCTCCCGAGGACAGCGTTATATGGAGGTAGAGGTGTACAGGCCTAGTGTGGCAAGATGCTGCTGGGGAAGCCTCAGTCAGCTCCTTGCATGCCAGCCCCAATCAGGGAAAATGGATTGGGGCTGGGTAAATAGCCTAGGTTTGCCTCATCACTGGCTGCACCTGCCAGCCTCATTAGGGAGGAGCTATAAGGCTGGGGGATGGGAGGGAGGTTCAGGGAGAGGTAGGAGTCTGCTGCTGACCAGGCCTGTGTTAGGCCAAGCCATTGTAAATAGCAGGAAACTGGTGGTGGGAAATGGACACAAATAAAGTGCACGGGTGTTGCACTAGCTGGGAGTGTCCCTGAGTCTGTGAGGAGCGGGGCCAAGGGGCTGAATACACAGGTGCTTGCTGTGCTCCCTGTTACACATGGGGGCTTGTCCGGGATCTGAAGCCACCACCAGGGAGTGGCAATCCGAGAAAGGAGGGCACTCAGTGGCTGGATAAGCAGCAGGAGGAGCTGTAGAAGACCCTGCAGACTTTCCAGCAGTCCCACCAGGTGCAGAGACAAGCCTTACTCGCCTGGCAGGCTGAGCAACAAAAGACCCTCCAGGAATTCATCTGGGAGCCGGGCAGTGTACAACAGCCGCTCCTGCACCAGTTGGTGAGTCCCCCGGGAGGGGATGGCAACCGCGTACTGTCAGAAGAACAGGAGGCCCGAGAGGCGGATTGAGTAGACAGGCTTCTTTAGGGCAGGACTTGTTCCCCTCGACCCAATTGTCAAGTAAGCACTGAGTTAATTACCTCAAACTCTTTTAAGTTACTATGTAAATACCCACATTTACTACAACACCCCCACAACCCTTAGTGAGTAATATGAACGCCCATACAATGAATATTAACAGCTATAAGCTGAATCTGATCATACCCACCCCTGTTTACAGCATTAAGCATATCATACAGACATTTTTACCTTGAAGATACATTTTTTTGCAATAATTACAGTCACAAATTCCCTTGATCAGCAGTTCACAGGGAAGGGAGGAAGGGGCCATGACCCCAAGCTTGTTTATGTAGCTGGGAAAGGAAAGGAAGGGAGGGGGAGATAACATTGCTTTACCCAAAGAGTATCCCTTAGAGCCCCACATTCCTTACGCAGCTGCAACGCTTATCAATCCTTAACGAGCAGAAGGGAACTTTATGGCAGGATGACACTTTATCTATCAAGCGAAGGAATAGTGCATGCCTGTGCCTACTCCCTAATACCATGCCAGCACACCAGTGGTCTCCCCAGGTCTTTACTTTGACCCTACATATCCCAACATGCACCAGGGCTGGGACTTTGTAAAATGGGCCCCACCGACGACCCTGATGCCTTCCTGTGCACTTTTGAATGGGTAGCCATGGGTGCCGGGCAGAACAAGGCAATCGAGGCCCTGCGACTGGCCCCCTATCTGGCCAGAGCGGCGCAGGTGGCCTACATGGACCTAAGTAATGAACAGGCCGAAGATTACGAGGTGGTGAAGGCGGCAGTCCTGGACTGGATGGGGCTGTCTGTGGAGAGGTACAGGCAAAAGTTTCGGGTGGCCCGGTGGACAGGGGGTTTGTGGCCCCGAGCTTTTGCCCTAAAACGTATAGACGGGCCCACGCGGTGGTTAAGGCCAGACACCCAGACAGTGGGGGAGATAATGGACCGGGTGATTCTGGAGCAATTTGTGCAGAGGCCTCCTGGAAAACATGCGAGTCTGGCTCCGGCAGCACCAACCGAGTTCGGTGGACGCCGCGATTAGACTGACTGAGGAATACACCGAGGTGGACTTGCCTCGAAGGGACAGGTGGATAGGCCGGGACCTGGACTCGGGGAAGAAATTCTGAGGGAACAGCCCTCCCCTGGGAGGAACCCAGAGAAAAAGGAGAAGGCTAAGGGAGCCCCTAGTTGCCAGGGCCAGTTGATCTGCTGGCGATGTGGGTGGCCAGGACACAAAAGCCTAGATTGCCCAGAAAAGCAGTGTGGGCTAGTCGAATTCTGTGGCTGAACGAATGGTGGAGGGAGGAAGCGGGGGCGAGGACTGGCCACCATCCTCGTGAGGGTGGGGAGGAAGCGCCAGAGAGCACGGCCGGCTCCAGGCACCAGCGCAGCAAGCAGGTGCTTGGGGCGGCCAAGGGGAAGGGGTGGCACGTCCGGCTCTTTGGCGGCAATTCGGCGGCGGGTCCTCTCGGAGGGAAGGACCTGCCATCGAAGTGCTGCCGAAGAAGAAAGCGGTGCGGTGGAGCTGCCGCTGAAGTGCCATGGCTTTTCCTCCCCCCTCCCCCCTCCGACGCTTGGGGCGGCAAAACTCCTGGAGCCCGCTCTGCCAGAGAGGCTCAGTGGACACAACCTTGGCCTGCTCCCTCATTCAAAGGGGGCTAGTGAAGCCCCAGTGGTTGATCCCTGGAGCAAGAATGATGCTTAAGTGCATCCAGGGGGATTGGAGGCCCTACCTTGTGGTAGGGGGCTGGTTTGCCTGGCAACAGGTAGGGGTGGTAGAGGGGTGGCCGTACCCCATGACACTGGGGACAGATTGGGGCCCCTTCCCAAAGGGGAAAGGAGGCCGTTGCAGGGAATGCGCCGGCAGAAAAAGGGCTGAGACCCCCTTGAAGGGAAGGGAAGCCCCTATGCCCCTCGACCCAGGTCCCAACAGAGAAAATCCCTAGACAACAAAGCCAGAGTGAAGAAGAGAGGGCAGGAGAGGGCAGGGGGAGAAGGGGCCGGAGCAGGCCTCCCCAGGCGATTGCTTAAGGGGGGAGGTGTGTGGCAGGGCGCAGCTGGGGAAGCCTCAATCAGAGCCTGCCACCCCAGCCCCAATCAGGGGGAATGGGCTGGGGCTGGGTAAATAGCCTGGGTTTGCCTAATCACTGACCGCACCTGCCAGCCTCATTAGGGAGGAGCTATAAGGCTGGGAGGGAGGCAGTGAATGAAGAGGGGGTGGAGACCAGGCAGGTTGGCAGGCTGAGAGGGAGAGGTAGGAGCCTGTTACTCTGTTGCTGACCAGGCCTGTGTTAGGCCAAGCCACTGTAAACAGCAGGAAACTAGTGGTGGGAAACGGACACAAAGAAAGAGCACGGGTGTTGCACCAGCTGGGAGTGTCCCTGAGGCTGTAAGGAGCGGGGCCAACGGGCTGAGCACAGAGCGGTGCACCATGCACCCCGTTACACCTACTTGGAGTCTTGGCACTTGAATTGCTTTTTAGACCGTGAGGCCGTCAACTGGCATTTGGTTGCCCACATTGATTGTGTCCGTGCACTTAAGAGGGAGGACTGCGTCAAGGTTGCCATCTTCCTGAAAAGGTTCAGAGAAGGGCAACTAAAATGATTAGGGGTTTGGAACGGGTCCCATATGAGGAGAGATTAAAGAGGCTAGGACTTTTCAGCTTGGAAAAGAGGAGCCTAAGGGGGGATATGATAGAGGTATATAAAATCATGAGTGATGTGGAGAAAGTGGATAAGGAAAAGTGATTTACTTATTCCCATAATACAAGAACTAGGGGTCACCAAATGAAATTAATAGGCAGCAGGTTTAAAACAAATACCAGGAAGTTCTTCTTCATGCAGCGCACAGTCAACTCGTGGAACTCCTTACCTGAGGAGGTTGTGAAGGCTAGGACTATAACAGCGTTTAAAAGAGAACTGGATAAATTCATGTTGGTTAAGTCCACTAATGGCTATTAGCCAGGATGGGTAAGGAATGGTGTCCCTAGCCTCTGTTTGTCAGAAGGTGGAGATGGATGGCAGGAGAGAGATCACTTGATCATTGCCTGTTAGGTTCACTCCCTCTGGGGCACCTGGCATTGGCCACTGTCGGCAGACAGGATACTGGGCTGGATGTACCTTTGGTCTGACCCAGTCTGGCCGTTCTTATGTTCCTCCCCTGCGCTAATAATGACAATACTTTATCCCTAGAGCTCAGACCACTTTACACAGGTGGCTTAAGTATCATCATCCTGATCGTAGAGATGGGGAAACTGGTAGCTCTTTTACTACTTGAAGTCCATTTCCCCCTGTCTATGGGATAGTTATGACACAGAGCCTACCACCGTGGAGGTAACCACTACAATAGTACAAATAATAAATAATAACAATATTTAAAGTTCCTTTAATAGAAAGGATTTAAAAATATATGGAGACACAAGTCTACACAAATGTTTTGTTAACCTTCAGAACTTCCTGCTGCAGGATATTTTAGCAGGAAATATATTGGTGAGATAGAAAAGAAGAATCCACCCATATATTTGGTTCTGTTGCTAGTGTCGTGGCTGTCTGGGGGCAGCTCTAACTCGCAAGTGTAGCCAAACCCCAAGGAGCAGGGAAGCACTTGAGGGAATTTTTGAGCATGAGACTTTTGATTTTGACTTTGCTGACAGTTATAGCTTTGCCTGAGCATAACACGGTTGCCCAAAGACATTGCATTGGGTACATTTGAGGAATCTAACGCTAAATATAGTGAGAACAGTGGGCCAGATTCTGCCCTGACTTACACCCTCTGCAAATCCCTTGAACATCCGCAGTTGCACTACCTGTGGAATACAGTTAACAGGCTCTCAGTCCTTTTGTTTCAGGGCAGCACCAGTCAAGGTCTGGATGGATTTTCTTCCCATCTGCACCATTGCACAATATGCTAAGCACATGTTAGGGACTTCCCCCCCACCCTCTTCTGAAGCAGGTGCTGAGAACTGTTGAGTCTGGGCTGCCAGGATTGAGGGACTATTGGTTTATTGCATTAGAGAAAGTCCTAAGTTCCCATGTATCTGACCTATCTGAACCTTGGGTTCATAGCCCTCACCAGGTCCCATAGACACTGCAGTTTTATAGCCCCACAGCCCGAGCTCTGCAAGCCAAAGTCAGCTTATGTGGGCCAGCCACAGGTGCTTAATTGCAGTGTACATATACCCTTCTATACATATGCATGTACTTCACGTGACCATCATCCATTAATAGGACTACTCACCTGTTTCAAGTTAAGCATTTGCTTGGCTGAATGAAGGTCTCTATGTGCCACCTTTTCTGGGCTTTTCTTGTGGTTGGCAGCACATCTTTGCTATATTATAAGCAACAATGCAGCGTTATAGATCAGGTGACATGAAATTTACAGGGCAGTGATATTGGGATGAGTAGGATAACACTGCCACAAGTACTCCTGTTCTTTTTACAGAGTTTCTTATAAAAGTTGCTTCTAGTAGAAACGCCAGACACTTATCAATGTGATTTATTTCATCAAACACTTTAAAGTCTCTGTCTTTTTAAACATTAAAAAATGAAAAGTAAAATCTTGGCATTGATAATACAAAAAATATTTTTTCTACAATCACCACAATATTTGTATATCGTCTTGTTTGGATAGTGTAACTTTCAGACGCTTTTTAAAATTTTGGTTTCAATGTGAATCACGGTAGCAATTCAGGAAAGGAGAAATCTTGGGGGAAAACAGACTCCCGTCAGAAATCAAACTATATCCAAGACACATACGCACACAGACCGGGATGCAATTTTTTTCTCAAATGCACCATTTTATCTCATCATTAAAATCCATTTTTACAATGTATAACTGTATCTGGTAGCTCAACCTGCTCCATTATAACAATTCTGCACACAACATATAGATTAATAACTTAGTTACATCCATCTTTAAAAGGCTGGTCTCTTCCAGTAGCATTATAGCGTCAACCCTTTAAGAGACCCAGTTCTGTAATTGTACAGCAGGTGGCAATGCAAGACCATGAGAGGACAAGAATACACTTTATGAAAAGGTTGTCATTCTTTAATATTTCAGGATTTTCCCCCTAAACAAGACACAATCAAGCAAAAAAACAACAAACCAACCCCGCAACTTTAAGTGATTGTGAGATTCATACAAGGAACATGAAAGATTTATGATTAGAATTGTGAAAAATGCAAAAGAAACACATACATACATACACACATACATATAATTAAATAAACGAGAAGCCTAGTTAAACAGAAAGCATAAAGCTCGTCTGTTCCTCAGTCATACACTGAAAAGTTTGTAAGGTTGCCCCTGCAAAGCCATGAGAGGGAAGGGAATAGAGAGGCATGGTCCATCTTTTAAGCAGCTCTGCATTCCAGCATCTTTCTGAAACTTTTCCGAAAACTGTCATCCAAGAAAGCATACAAGAAAGGATTCAAGCATGAATTGGCATAGCTCAAACTGGTGATGAAGTAGGAGATACCTATGACCACAGAGGTCTGCGCTAAGTCAGTGGTCAAAGCCACGATGGTGGCCAGGTGGAAAGGGGTCCAGCAGAAGAGGCACACAGCCAGGACGATGAAGACCATAATGGTGACCTTCTTCTTGGCTTTGTCCAGGGCTTTAGCATTTGAATTCAAGTGCATGTTCCTCAGTTTATACAGCATCATGGTATAGAGAATGCAGATGGTGGATACAGGAATGGCAAAGCCAAGGATTAGAGTATAGATTCTGCTGGCCTTGAACCAAAACCTCTCAGGTTTGGGGAAATTTAGACCACAGCTCTTGATCTCCAGGCCATCTACGTAGACGTTGGCAAAGATGATGAAAGGGAGAACTATGATGGTGACCAGGGCCCAGATGCATAGACTGACAATTCTGGCTGCGCGGTAGGTACGATGGGGCATCCTTTTGGACCGGACAGTGGCCAGGACAACCAGGTACCTGTCTATGCTCATCACCGTGAGGAAATAGATGCTAGAGAAGATGTTGTAGTGGTCTATGGACAGGATGATCTTGCAGAGGATTTCTCCAAAGGGCCAGTAGTGCAAGAGATGCTCAGCAATGTTAATGGGAAGAACCAAAGTGAACAAGTCATCAGCTATAGCTAGGTTCAGGATGAACATGTTGGTCACTGTCTTCATCTTAGGGGCCTTGAGGATCACGTAGATGACAGCGGTATTGCCTGTGAGCCCCACTGCACAGATCACAGAGTAAATCACTGGGAGGACCA
This sequence comes from Trachemys scripta elegans, assembly GCF_013100865.1. NCBI lineage: Eukaryota > Metazoa > Chordata > Testudines > Emydidae > Trachemys > Trachemys scripta. The sequence continues at coordinate 4,960,306 of NC_048309.1, forward strand.
CGTAGAAGTCAGGAGACTGTTCATGGAAGGTGAAGTTGGACCTCGTGCCATTGTCCAAGTACCTGCCATCGCTTGTATCATTGTAGGTGGTATTCACATAGCTTACCCTGAAATTATTTTCCATGCCTGCTTTCAGGGATAACGAACTGTATTCAGATTTCATTGCAGATCTTTACAGCTTGACAGGGAGAGCACCACACTGATGGTGAAAAGAGGCTCACATTTCAGCTGGACACTGGTTATTTTCCGAAGGGAGGTGGGAACCGTGGCAGGAATTGGATGTCTAGTTCCCTTGTAAAAGTTCAAAATTTTAACTCTGCAGTGGAAAAAAATGCCATTCAACCATCCCGCTGCTGGTGAAACCAAACGAGAGAGGGAAATAAAACACACAAGAGCTCTTCAGTCTTATGCACATCAATCTGAGTGGGAGCTTTGCGGTGCTAGAAAAGTCAGGCAGTTCCGGATGAATTGGCTGGAGCAAAGATCCCTCTTGGGTTAGTCGAAAGCAAAACACGGCAGACGGGGCAAGTTTTGTGCCCAGCAAACTATTTACAACAGGCTGAGGATTCATGGGAAGTTCTCTTGTCTTTACTTACACAGGCAGCCGCTTACTTTTCCACACCAGAGAGCGGGAGCATTTTAGTTTTTAGTTACTGTGTTCCTCCAGGTCAAGGGGCTTCCAGAATCTTTTCCCCACCAGCGAATTCACTGATAATGAGTCTGTTTTCTAGCCCAGTCCAGCTGGAGTCTGGTCATCGCATGCATCCCCATCACCCCTGCAAAAAGGAAAAAAAAAAAACCAATGTGATTGAATGGGCATTTTTGAAAAGGAAAAGAACTCAAGTGCAACTAATTTTAGCCCCAGAGTCATTTAGGACCTTATTCAATAGCAAGAACATCCCTATGAAAAAGAGCAGTCTTATAATATGTGACACTAAGCACACACCGAGATGCATGAAACTTCTAGTCCCAAAAGTTCAATATTTATACAGACAAAAGAAAAAGAAGCACCTGCCAACAAACGAGCCGCGTATAGTCATAGCAGGAACAGTTCCTTCTATTTACATCTTTCTATCTGGTGCTTTCTCTGTTGCTATGATTTGTCCTAGGCACTTTCAAAAATTCCTCTGCAGAGAAACAAAACCACGAAGAGCAAAGGTTCCCCAACTAGTCTGCAGGCTTTAAAAAAAAAAAAAAAGTGTCAGACACCAGCTGCGTTTTGCCAGGACAAAAACATCATAAAAGACCTGCCCAAGCTAGAATCTTTAACATACAAAGCTAAAGCTGTATGTTCCTCTTACCTGCAGAAGACAGGGGATCTTGCTGTTTTCTCCAGCACTTGCTGCCTTCCACTGTTGAGTCTCTTCTCTCTTTAATCTGAGTTGGAGGAGGGTCTCTAAGCTATGCTGACGTTACCAGTCCTTGCAATCAGATCTATTTGGTGGTGGTGTTCGATCAATAAAATTTATCACATTGGGAAAAAAATGGTGATATCCACACTGGGCTATTTAAATAACAAGCAGCCTTGATGCTGCAAAAAACAACAACAAAAAGAACAACAAGCAACAACCCCACAGATGATACAACAGGGCACTTCTTTTTAGGAAGGAAGGGGATGTTGAAATGCACAAGCAGCACCAGAGCTGTCAGGCTGCGACTGTTAGACTGTGGGAGATTTTAACTGTCTCACTCGGAAGCAGTCGCTTGGTGGTTCTCACTGGGGTAAGGCGTCCAGATGTGAGGGCAATAGACACATTACAGATCTCTCAGTGAGGCGCTCTGCCCGATGGTCAGCGGCTATAAATTGACTTCAGTGGATCTCAGCTGATTTACATCACCTAGGGATCTGGCCTTGGCACGGAAACACAGCGAAATCCTTCATCAGAGAGAGGTGCAAGCCAATGCAAAACGAAGGAGGGTCCCTTCTGGGTGTAGAATGCAGCATAACTGCCCCTCAATGTAAAAATATGCGATCCCTTTACTTGGCGCCAGCTCCAATCAGCCCCTGGGGGGACTGGCTGGCTCGGGGGCTGGGACACGGGGCCGTTCCCCTCCAGGGGGCGCCAGCTCCCATCGGCCCCGGGACGGGGGGGGGACGGGGACTGGCTGGCTCGGGGCTGGGACACGGGGCCGTTCCCCTCCAGGGGGTGCCAGCTCCCATCGGCCCCGGGCCAGGTGGGGGACAGGGACTGACTGGCACGGGGCTGGGACATGGGCCATTCCCCTCCAGGGGGCGCCAGCTGTGTTAAAAGCAATGACTCATTCTCCGTCAGTTGATTTTATTCTGGTGTAACACCATTGATGTGCATGGCATTGCCTCTGATTGACACCGCTGTGCGTGAAAAAGGTCTCTAGTCTATTAAAAATGGACCAGCCAGACCCAAATTGCCTGCCCTTTTTTCTGATGCCAGTTCAAAAAGTATTTTAATCACCCGTCAAAATATCATTTGATTCTCTGAGGCCAGGTGTGTGCTAACACCTGTGGGCAGTGGGATGATGCCACCACTTCTTGCAGACTTGGGCTCAGACCAATGTCGTGCATGTTTACATGAGCCAGGAATCGCCCCCACGTATCAGAGAGCAGGTTTAACCCCAGTCGGGCAGCTGTTTTTGTGCATGTTTCTTAAATTTGTACTTTCCTGACGTGACAAAGTTCGAGTTCATTCCAGTAACTGAGCACAAATGGAGTCACGAATGTGCATTGCAATGTTATACTGTAGACATGAAGGTAACGCCCTGAGGCCATCAGGGGTAATTGTCTTTCTGGCTGATATTGAAGTTCCATGCACCATGTAGAAATCCTGAAGGTAACTTTTTATTTCTCTGCTGAACACTGAAGCTCAAGGTCATGAAGAAACAAATAAAGAGTACACTGGGGGAAAAGAAGATTCATTTCTGGGCAGCAATCCAGGCAGCCATTGAGACTGAACTAAATTGAACTTAAATTGGAGAGGGTACAGAGAAGAGTCGCGAGAATGATTAACAGACTGGAAAACATGCCTGCTAGGAAAAGACTCAAGAAACGCAATCTATTTAGCTTGTCGAAGAGAAGGCCAAGGGGTGACTGGATCACAGCCTATAAGAGCCTACATGGGGAACTGAAATTTGATAACAGAGAGCTCTTCTGTCTAGGAAACAAAAGTATAAAAAGATCCAATGGCTATAAAAAGATCCAATGGATGTTTTTTAGACTAGAAAAAAAGCACAAATTTTTAATGGTAAGTGTAATTAACCATTGGAACAATTCATCAAGAGCTGTAATAGATTCTCCATTACTCACAATTTTTGACTGACAATTGGATTTTTTTTTCCTAAAAAATTTGCTCTGGTTCAACAGGAATTAATTTGGAGAAGGCTTTTGGCCTGTGTTATGCAGGAGCTCAGACTAGAGGCTCACAATACTTTTGCTTCTGGCTTTATAAACCACATCATCTATGAAAACTTACAAGGGCTTTGCCTATGTTAAAAAATATACTCTGGTGTAACTATTGCTTGCTGTAGTTACACCTCTTCAACCCCCTAATATAGATGCTCTAGCCTGATACAAAGATTTACAATGTTACTTTAATTTGGAAATTTGGGGCGTACGCCAATAGGGCTAAACTGATTTATCTACAGTGGTGCAAAAGTGCTTAGTGTAGACAAGCATGGAGGCGCCACATAAAATGTTTACGTGCAAACGAGAGCCCTGTATCAGTCACAAGGTTGCGTATTCAGTGGGCAGTTAAACTTTCTGGAAAATAATTTCCTGGGGTTCGGAAGATCATCAGCATTCCCTGGAAAAACTTCATACTAGGAAATTGACCATCCCAGCCCTGAGGAAGAGGAGAAGAGATGAGAAGTGGGCAAGAAGAAGAAGAAGATGATTTATTTTTTGTTTTAGGATAGCACGTCATGGACCAGTACCCCATTGTGCTAGGCATGGTACAAACATGGACTAAAATATTGATTCCTGCCCCAAGGCACTAGGGTTGCCCATTTTGGTTGGCTGAATTGCTGGAGATTTCATCACATGACATAATCTTTAATGAAAGATTAAACTTTAATTCCCGGAGACTCCAGGCCTATCCTGGAGGGTTGGCAATCCTACAAGGAACTGAACCTTCTTGGGGGGTTCAAGTGGTAGAAAAAGGACGAGAAAGGGAGCCTTGAGGCCTGAGTCTCCTTTCAGGGCTTGTCTACACAGGGATATCCAGGAAAGATAATATGAATTAACTAAAGGTGTGTATTTGAAGTGTATTAGTTAGATCACATTAAATCCCTCTGTGAACGTCGTTATTCAGAAATAAAGTTGCCTTAATTAGGTTTAGCTTAATTCACTTTGGAAGTGAATTAAAGTGAACTGAATTAATGTCACTTTAATTCTGAATGAGGGTGTTCACTCTCGGATTTAATGCAGTTTAACCGATCCACTTCAAATTCCCACCTTTGGTTCATTCCAATTAACTTTCCTGGATGTTCCTGTGTAGACACGACCTCACTCACACGCTTTTCACACTGTTGTGATTCCATTCACCTATTTGTGCTCCTCCTCTTCTGTCTTCTTCCATTTCTATGATGTCCCCTTACTTACCCCCTCCCCCAGTTAAAGTACAGACAAAAATGTATAACAGTTACTTGCTAAACAATTATAATTATTTCTATTAGCTATAGTATTCACTACCTGCAATAGTGTTCATTTTAGGCAACAGAGCTTGCACCCAAGATCCAGTTAGAGGTAGGAGCCTGGATTCAGGCAATGTATTATGTGATTTAAACTGCTTTGTGAAAATGTGGTGTTTGGAAACTACTTTCTAGATCTGATGCAGAGAAACAGATATGGAGTATAAGGCATATTTCAGAGATACATACCACTGAATTTACTGTTCAAAGGATCAATCTCATATGGAAAACATATCTAAGGAGCGATGAAATGTGACTAGCCAAGATAAACCTCCAAATCCCAATTTTGCACATGCAAATGGACAACTGTTAATGCAAATGGTCAACAGTAATGCATACCAGTACTTGTGCATGCAGCTTCCTGATTGCAGGTGCAACAGATTTGCACACAAACTTGTCAGCAGCAATTTAGACTCACGCACTTAGAAAATTAATCCCATTTGATTATATTTATCCTTCATCAGTAGGAATGGAAATACACCAAGGACGAATTTGCATCCATGTCCATAGAAATTACATACTTCACGCGTCTCCAGCCTGGCTTTTCTCACATCACTGTCTGCTCTCCAAGCACATTCGCCCTGTCAGTGAAGGCAGAAGAGAGCCCAATTAGCTGTTTCTGAAAGTTAGAGGAGAGTTTGTAGGCTGACAGGTAGCTAGTTCACACCGGGTCCTGGCAATGTGTACGTGGGAGCTCATCCACAATGCGAGCTGTCCATGACCATTTTGAATTCGTGTCCTTTGGTGTTGGTGCGTTCATCATAGAGGAAAAGAGCCTGCCTAAGAGGCATCTGAAATGTACTAAGCCCCGCTGTTTTATCAAATAAGGACTGTCTAAGTCTTTCTGTGTGAGCTGGTTACTTGTTCTTTCTCACTGCATTTCTGTAAAGACAGGCAGGCAGTGTGGAGAAGAACTTTAGAAGCAGATGCTTATATTGTTTGCCTTCTGCATTTCTCCTCCCCGATCACTAAAGACCTCTGCATTAAAACAAGATCTCTCTTTCCTAACGAGTCATTTGCTCTAGAGTGACACGGAGAGGTATAGGGACAATAGATGTTGCTCATTGCCCCTGAAGGTCTGAGACAGCACTGTCAAGCGTGGCAGTGCTCTAGAGGCAAAATGGTCTCTACAGGGGTGCATTGAAAAACCCTCCAACCTCTCCTGTATGCATGGCCAAGCTGATACCAGCTATATAAACTAAATGCACCTGTTTTCCATTGCCCTCTATCTACCCTTCTGCTGAGACTGACATACAGACAGATTGGGTGTTGCTGAAATTGAATGTCTAAATCTAGACTAAATCCTGTGCAACTTTAATTTGCCCCTCTTGTGTGTATGCATTATGACACGGTCATTGATTACATGACTACAGATTATTTTTCCCACAGAGCACAGACCTCATTCAGTGTAGAGCGTGAATCAGGGGTGTCTTGTGAAGGAGACTTTGTCTGTAAGACCCTGGCCTTATTTGTAGTGAGTGAGGGAAGGGACTGAAGGAGGAGAAAGGCTGCAGATGTGACAAAACATACAGACTGTTTTGATTTTAAACTATTTAAAACTGTTCTGACCCATTCTTTTGAATACCCCATGTTATTATTGTGATACAAGTTAAAATAAAGGTTTGACACTTATTTTATCCCTGGAAAATCCTTTGTCAGAGCCAGGTTTTACTTCCTGCAACCCACACTAGTACAGCTCGGCTTTATTCAGGTTAAGAAACAAAATTCATTTGTTTAAGGAAGGGGAAAGCTGTTGTGATGCCAAAATCAATTGCATTTTATTACCTCCATAAGCCTGGCGTGTGCTATCAACTCCCATCTAGCACTGTGCTCCAGACAGACAGACACAAAAGGTTCTGCTTGCCGTGCTGGCTGGCTGGGAGACAGTCTGAAACCGAGACAGATGGCCAGACTCGAGTTCCACAGCAAGAACACAGACATCGTTAGAGCAGAGACAAGGGTTAAGATGGTGGTGCCAAGCAGCTGCCTTGGGACAGCTTAGATTTGGAGAGCATTGTGAAATGTGCACAGGGAGGGTTAGGGTTTTATTACAAATGTAAACCATAGTGCAGCATCATTGAAAGGTCAGCTGAAGTTTGCAAACTTTCCCCGGGGACTTTGGCCCAGCTTTGAGGGAACCGATTAACTGATTTATCCTTCCCACGGAAGGGGTGAAAAACTAATCCGTTCTGATGATGGTGTGCTGTAAATCTCAGGTTCTTTCAAAGCCAAAACTCAGGGCCAAACTTAGGAGGTGCAAATCCCACACAGGTCAAAACCAAAGAAAATGTTTGCAAGCCCCCCTGTGAACTGAAACCACAAATGTCTGCACAGCTTCCCCTCTAGCCCTCCAGCCAACAGCTCACGAAAGGATGGAGTTTTCAAGGGCTACAATTTCCAAAGACTCCTGCTGGGAACAATCTGCACCTGCAAAATGACGAAGGGTTTTATTCCAGCAAAATTGATTGTGAACAAAAATAACTGTCTGACTTGTGCTTGCAGTTAAATTGGCAGAGGGATAATTCATCTGATTGGTGCCTGCATTTAAGCTGTGTGTGAGAACTGCATTCAAAACAGGCAGAATGTGCCAGTAGAAAATTGCAACTCAATTCACTTCTCCTTTTTTACTCTCCTTTTACTCTCTCTCTCCCGCTCTCCATTTTCCTTTGTTTTTTCTCTCTCTCTTTCTTTCAATGAATGGGTTCTCTGTCAATGGAGCATGCACGTGCACAAAATGGTTGCACACAACCGTGCATGCAAAAGTGGAGTTCGGTTTCTGAAAATTAGGCTGTCAAATGGAAGGCGGAAAGTGCTACTTCTGCTCAGCCCCCCGTGCCTGTGTATAACCACGTCGGGTAAACGGTGTGGTATCAGCCATGTTCCAAGAGCCTTGCAATACCTTGACACAATAGGGGAGGGCCTATGCAGAGAGATAAGGAGGGAAACTGGCATTTTGTTGCTTTTAGTTAAACATTCAAAGCCAAATTTTCAAAGAACGACACAACACGACAGGCAGCTTTAAATTCCAGTGCTGGCTTCGGGTCTTTAATGGGCCTATGGAGGAAAGGTGTAACTGAGCAGACCCTCAATGTGCCAGCTCCTCACTCTTGCTACCCTGGCACTCAGCCTGCACGCTGAAATAGCACACAAGCAGCATATCTACGCCAGCATGTTCTCTTAGGCCAGTGATGGTGTCCACTTTCTTCACCCTTCTTGCATCTTGTGATGGGTGCTAAGAGAATCCGGACCGTAAAGTGCCACTGTGTTAGCTGTGGGGCTGTCTCTTGAAGGAACTTTCAATCACCTTAATGAGATTTTGAAAGAATCATCGTGTTAAACGTCCAGATTACCCAGTTTATTCCAACCCTCTTGGATGTTCACTGGAGGCAGGAGTTAGCAGATTGATGGATCCTCTTCATTTCTGAAACTTCACCGCTGGTGAGCCAAAGAAAACCCAACATCTATTTCAGAAATTTGACCTTTGGGCCAGAGGGTCATCTTGCAATCTGCTTCCTCAAGTGATAGCTCATTAAATCATCCATTGAACTCTGTATTCGTGCCTTTTTCATTCCTGGTCTTCTCTCTTCATCTCCACCATCTTCAATCTAAGCAACCCTTTTTTTCCCCTTTCACCTCTATTTTCACTCCCTTTTCTCTCTAAAGATGTGAAGGGGGATGTCATGTGCTGAGTGGTCTCAGAGGGTTTAAGACAGCTTGAGCGAAGTTCCAGGTGTGTGGCTTTTCTAAGTCTGTGAGATGATTGGCTTCATTCCATGAAACTATCTTTTGTGCTGAAATATCAATTGTTCATTTGTTAGCAAAGGAACCACAGTCTTCCCTGATAGAAATACACTTGGATGACAGCTCCCGGAACCATCATGATAACTGGCACTAATCTGCACCCTTATTGGAAGGCTCAGAAGTGAGGCCAAGAATTGAATGGGACATGGAGACCAAACTGTAGTGGTTCTGCCAAATCAAGGGTCTAGGGACCATTGACCGGGTGGGTTGGGGAAGCTTGCACGGGTGTTGCTGACTGCTCTGTACCAGTCCTATGATTGGCAAGAAGTATCAGTTTCACACTGTTCACCAGGGCATAAAGGCAAAACAAACTGGCACAAGGGTGGGGGGGGGGCACTTTACTGGCTAGCTCAGTTGGTAGAGCATCAGACTTTTCATCTGAGGGTCCAGGGTTCATGTGCCTGGTCAGGTGATAAACTATTCACTAAGTTCTTTAAAATGTCTGTCTTTTGGGGGAAGGGAATAGCTCAGTGGTTTGAGCATTGGCCTGTTAAACCCAGGGTTTGTGAGTTCAGACCCTGAGGGGGCCATTTAGGGAACTGGGGTAAAAATCTGTCTGGGCATTGGTCCTGCTTTGAGCAGGGGGTTGGACTAGATGACCTCCTGAGGCCCCTTCCAACCTTGATATTCTATTACATGATTCCATGAAACCTACATCCATGGCAATGCCTGGTGTGATTTTGGGGTTGGCATGATGTGATGTATCCCAGGGCTTATCATCTACTGCCAACATTACTTGTCACTTTCCCCTGGGGAGGCCATGCACAGTGATGCAGGATAGTCATCATTACCTGACACCAAAAGCATGCGGTGTGTGACACCTTTCTCTAATGCAGAGTATCTATAGACAATAGAAATGGCTCACAGCCCGTAGATCCTGCCCCAGCTGCGCATTTACCAGGTGTCCACATAGGTGCCAACTTCTAATGGTGCCGGTGGGTGCTCGACCACCCCTGCCCTGCCCCCATTCCAACCCTTTCCTCAAAGTCCCTGCCTCAACTCCATCCCCTCCCTGCCCCTATTTGACTCCTTCCCCAAATCCCCGCCCTGGCCTCCCCTCCTCCCCTGAGTGTGCCATGTTCCCGCTCTTCCTCTCTCCCTCCCGGATCTTGCTACAGCTGTTTGGAGGCGGCAAGCGCTGGGAGGGAGTGGGGAGGAGCTGGGACGCAGCGTACTCAGGGGAGAAGGAGGAGGTGAGGTGGGGTGGCGGGACAGGGAGCTTGGCTGCCCGTGGGTGCAGAGCACCCACTAATTTTTTCCCATGGGTGCTCCAGCCCCGGAGCACCCACGGAGTTGGCACCTATGGGTGTCCCCTCATTTTATCACAAGGGGGGGCACCTTACTTTGACGAAGCAGCTAGTAAGCAAAAGCCACCAGAGCCTGATAGAAGCTCACCAATTACAATAAATCAGATCATTAAAGGAAAATGGAAAAATAAATGAATAAGTAATAAAATAGCTCCACTCTACTCAGAAATGTACAAAGGCAGTGCCATCACTGAGCTCCAGAAGGCGAGTGGGGAATTTATAGCTCCCCCCCACCCATAATCTCCCTTTCAAGTAGTAACAAGCTGTCCTCTGGTTCCCCCTGAGTGGCTCATCATTACAGAGCTTATCACAGTTTTCTATATCAATGAAATAATTTAGCATTTGAAGGACATTCTCTGACAGGGAAAGGAATGACATGCAGGCTAGACAGTGCCGACAGACTCTGCTCATCAGGGAGTTTTCTCCCCATTTGAAAGAGATGTCTGTCTTTTTACCTTCCTCCAGGGACTAATGAGATACCAAGAAGAGCATCAAATAAAGCAAAATGGATGTTGCTCCCTCTCTGTTTAAGGGGTCGGTACCAGAGAGCCAGTCTCACTTTGGTTCTGGCTATGGAGAGATGAGCAGACTGGCTTTCAGCCAAAGGATTCATCGATCATAATTTGTCCTCCCCCCTGCACTTTTCCACATTAGGTTTCGCTCCTCGGTGCGTGTGTGTTAGGACTGCTCAACTCTTCATCAGAGCAGGGCTTCTGATTTATGAGAAGATCTGAAAAAAACAACCTAGTGGGAGGGCCAGCTTGACAGGAAAGCAGCCACTAATCAGGTATGCATGACAGTAAGGCATGGCCTGTGGTAACATCCTGTGCAACCGCACACACTCCATACGTCAGAGACCTCCCTATGCCCTTCATTCTACGACTGTTTCCTGCTTTCCTGGATTATGCTCAGAGACTCTCTCCTTGTCCATCTGATTCATTATGGGATTTTTCCCCCTGCTGCTGGTCCCCACTGCTTCGTTTCCCCAGTCTTGGAGGAAGGTATATGCAGCTTCCCTAGACAAGGGAGTCAACGTCACTCTATCAGCCAATCTAAGCAGCACCAGCCCAAAATAGTCTATGTCACTGATTCAATCCATGATTTGGAAGTCCAAGTGATAGTCAGAAAGGGAGATTTGTAACTGGCTGCTCTTTGATGAGTGCCGCGTAGACCCAAACATCCTGCAGGTAATGAACTAGGTGCGAGAATCCTAGTTTATTTGGCTGTTATTGACGTCAAAGAGCCAAGCTCGTTTCAAGACACGCAATCAATACATTCTTCTCACTGAACATAATGTACCCCGAGGGCTACTTTGCAATCACAGACCATCAGGGTAATTTATTTCTAGGAGATGTCCAGGCGTGTCAATAGCCATCTTTACATGCAGTGCTTAATATCCAGAACCGATCTAGCAAACGGATTGAAAATGTTATATCCTGAAAAACAGAATAAAAGGACCAAGTGTGGCCAGTCAAGCCATTAGAAATGTTGCCCCCTGCCTTAGTGAGGGGTTTATTCCTACACCAGCGCTGATTCCTGCCAGTGTATGTATAAACATTTGCCAAATGTTTCACCCAAACATTTTCAACCTGTTGGTTTGTTTTGTAATTGGAATATTTGGTAGTCAGACTTTAGGTTGTGCAGTGAGTCACCTGGGCAGGGATTCGGTGCCCACAATTCACCAGGGTCTGGGAGAACTCTGCCTCACCTGCAGTGCTGGATGCAGATGACAAAGATGATCCAGTGGGATTTGGGAGGGTGGGGGGGGGGTTCCCTACTCTGGCAAAGCCTTCTTGTGTGAACTTAGACAAGTTACTTAGCCTTGCTGGGCCTCGATTCCTCATCTGTATAATCAGGATAATGGCACTTCCTTGCCTCCAGCAGGATAAATCCATTAAAAGCTTGAGAGATGCTCAGATACTATAGTCACGGGGCCCATATAAATACTGAAGGATATGTCTACACTGCAAACTAAGCCTGGGCTCTGATTCTGGTTTGAGCCCAATCCCCCTTCCGTCCACACACACAGCAATCAGCAAGCACTCAAGACCTGGTGCTAGGACCCTGCCAAGGGGTGAGTCAGGCCCGAGTCCCACTGGGGCTCAGGTCCAAGCAGTGTGGACACTGCTTCACATTCTGCAGTGTGGACACCACGCAAACTGCAGACCTGAGTCAGAATGTTGGAGCAGTGAACTTGTAGACATGTTAGAAGAACTGGGAGACCTGGGTCCAGCAACTGTAAGGTCAGGTTTACAATGCTTGGAAACACCCAACTCCTCAAACCTTGGTCTCACAGGCCAGGGCTCAGTGTACAGTGTAGACATACCCTAAAATGGATTGGGATTAGCTGTTCAGATTTAGCTCCAGATCTGTCCTATAGAATTAACGCCAGGTGAGATGAATAGAGATGAGATAGAGGGCAAGAGGGGGCTTGTCATACATGGGTTTGATCGAAACAGGTTTTATACCACCCTCTGCAGAGCCTCATCTTTGGGCCTGATTTGTTCCCTAAGTGGGCCCATGTCCTCCCTGTTTTGCTCCCACGCAGGGGAGTGCGCAAGGGTGGGCAAACAGGGGCATGGCCCCTCCCAAGCAGTGGGGGCAGAGAACTCCTCTGGAGCTGGGGTGGGAGAGTGAGCTCCATTGGCCCCAGGGCTGCGGTGGGAAGAGCCATCTCCTCTGGCCATTGGAGGGGGGTGAGGTAGGGGACAGCCAGTTCCTCCAGCCATGGAGGCGTGGGGGGCAGGGGAGAGCCAGCTCCTTCAGCTGCGGGGGGCACAGAAAATGCCCTTCCCAAAACAGCCACATTTTTATTCCTGTGCATGCCCCCGCCCCCACGCATTGCCTGGTCACGCATTGCACTGCTTTCGGTTTGAGAGTGAATGCCCAGCTCCATGCTGCTGCTGTTACCCAAAGGAGGTGGGGCCATGAACCCACCCATCGTTACCAACCAGAGAAGATGGCTGGGTGCAAGGGGAGGCATGCTGCTCCGCATTAAGGCTGTTGCTTTTCCTAGCGGCTCTTGGAAGTCATAGGTTTTCCTGGGGCATGGTGCCTCCCAGAGCTTCCCGTGGGGCTGTTTGTTTCCACACCACCCTAACAGGGTGATGTCTATAAAATATCACACTGGGAATGAAGTACAAGGAAGGACGAAACTCCATTAGATCACACATTGCTTCAGTAGAGAGGTTTGGCTTCATGCTTAATCCAGAAATTGATGAACAATCCCCTATGGGTGAAATACTGCTTCCAGATGGAAAAGGTATTTTGTAATAGACCCAGCAGCCTGGAACACAATCAATCATCCTATATTGAAATCACCAGCCGAAGTGGACAAGGCCTCGGTTTGAAGGCACTTAAAAGAAAAGCTGAGTCATGGAGCGTACCCGTTTGTTCATGGCTACAGCTGGGCAAAAGTTTTCAGACAACGCTTCTTTTTTTGCCCCCAAAATGCAGATTCGGGTAGACTGAAACATTTCTGTGTCAAATTCGCAGAATTGTTTTGGTTAAAAATAAAATCAGAAAAAGTGGAAAGGTTTCATTTTTGAAACAAAATGATTTGACTTTTCAATTTGAAATAACTTTTCATTTTGAACTTTGTTTTGGTTGCATTTAATACAATTAAAAAGGTAAAAAGACCACAAAAATTAAATGCAACCTGTCATTTTGGGTCAAACAAAATATTTTGTTTGCCCCAAAACTATTGTTTTAAACTTGTTTGGTTTGCCAAAATATTTAAAACTATTTTCTTTCAGGCTGACTCAAGGGGGTTGGACTAGATGACCTCCTGAGGTCCCTTCCAACCCTGATATTCTATGATTTGATCTTACACTTCAGGCACTGAATCAAAAAACCTGTTAGTCACACAGCTCGATTCATGGCCTTGCATGTGTCAGGCAACTGATTCTGCCAGAGCTGACCCCATCTTTCCTGCTGCAAACAATTAAAAGGCTGAGGGAACTGGGATTATTTAGTCTGCAGAAGAGAAGAATGAGGGGGGATTTGATAGCTGCATTCAACTACCTGAAAGAGGAATCCAAAGAGGATGGACCTAGACTGTTCTCAGTGGTACCAGATGACAGAATGAGAAGTAATGATCTCAAGTTGCGGTGGGGAAGGATCTTAGGAAAAACTTTTTCACTAGGAGGGTGGTGAAGCACTGGAATGGGTCACCTAGGGAGGTGGTGAAATCTCCTTCCTTAGAGCTTTTTAAGGTCAGGCTTGACAAAGCCCTGGCTGGGATGATTTAGTTGGGGATTGGTCCTGCTTTGAGCAGGGGGTTGGACTAGATGACCTCCTGAGGTCCCTTCCAACCCTGATATTCTATGATTCTNACTAGATGACCTCCTGAGGTCCCTTCCAACCCTGATATTCTATGATTCTATGAAAAGAAATTCTGTATTTCTTTTTGGTATGTATTTCAGACTAGCATGTTGAAAATAAATGATATATACAAGTATAGACAGGTGGCTGGCTAGCTTTGTTTATTCTTTTTATACAAACAAGGTATGAGAATGTCTGCATCCAATATTATGACCTGTGTGAGCCTGGTCCTGTCCATTTGCAGTCTACAGAGCAGTGGCCTCCATGTAACTCTTGTGAGAAAGCTAAGTGCTTATTAATATCATCAGACAGTGATTCCTTTACTCATTCTATTTCGCTTAGCTGCAGAATGATCAGTCCAAGACCTGGAATGGGTTGCTAACAACATGTGCAGCAAAGAGACGGGCCTGTAATTCTATAGGTCACCTCTGTGGCTACAGTTGACCAGCTAATCCCAGGGATTCTACACCATTTTTCTAATCTCTGGTCCAAACATTTGTCAAGAAGAAATCTGGACTCCAGATAATGCTGGGTGTTTCAACGTATTCAGTTTCTGTATGCAGCCATCTGCAACTCAACAATGAGGGAGTGTTGTCAGAGATATTTCACTTCAAGCAGAAAATGTTGTTATTAATTAATAGAGCTCTGTAAATGTACCCAGTAATTTACATAAAAAGACATGGTCTTTACTGCAAAGAGTTGTCAATCTCGCTACAGTCTCAAAATATACTTATGATTAAAAGGATGCAGTCAGAAATGTACTTTTCATAGTTCTTCAGACAACCTCCTGGAAGAGTTAAATCAAACCCCATTTCCTTTCTGCCATGTTTTTTCTCCCCTGCTGTTTTCATGCTCACAGCCAAGGCTTTCCATAAATAGAAATGGACTAGAAGGGAGGCAGTGTAATCTAATGGATAAGGCATTGGGCTGGACGTCTGGAGATCTGGTTTCTGTTCCTGGCTCTGACCTGCTGTTGGACCTTAAGCAAGTCACTTCACCACCCCGTGCCTCTGTTTCCCTTCTCACCTTAGTCTGTCAGGACTGTTTAGATTGCAGGGACTGTCTCTCACTGTTAGTACAGCATCTAGCACAATGGGGGCCTAATCAGTGAGGCTTAATCTAGGTGATACCACGAAGCCATTCTCAAATTGTGTTTCTAGCCCTTACGGTTTTGAAATGAATCTTCCACATGATCATGCCCCTTGTGACAGACAAGAGGCAGGACTCAGGCACAGTGAACCCAACCGGGGTATTTTACTTAGCATGCTGGGCACACACACACACACACCAGCCCCTCAGCTACCCAGGTTCTGTAGCTCCCATACTGTGGAACGTAGTGTGTGCTGCAGTGTGGCCACACAGGGTCTGTTTAAGTCTTGGCCTGGATTACTCACCCGTGGAATGGGTTGATGTCCACACGACACGAATGTGACATGAATAACCGTATTACGAGTCCCAAGCATTCAAAAATCATATGTCAAGCTCCCAAATATCCTGAGACTGGCTTCAAAATCTTGAGATTTTTATAAATGAATGTATTTGTGGTTCTTTGTATTTGCCTTCTGGTTTTTGAACTTTTATGGTTCACATTTTCAAGCCTTTTCCTGCAACCACAAGGGCTAGAAGGGCAACTTTTAAAGAATGAAAGTTGAGATTCTCATATAATCACATGGATCCAGGAGCTAGGACTATAAGAAAACCCCCAGATATTGTGAGACTTGTGATAAAATCACACGAATTGGCAATACTGGACATTCTTCACTGGATGACCTACTGCTTGAGGTTATAATCAGCTTCAAGCAACAGCTCAGTGGCGTGTTAACTCTGAAACCTAATGATAATTCAGATATCAACTGATTCGCTGCCTCTTCACTGTGGTTGGATGAAGTTACAGATGAAACAGAGGAAAGAGGCAGAAGGGACACATCCAACAGAAGAAAGTGAAGTGGAGCAGGGGAGCAAAAGGAATTCAATAGTCACCGGGAAGGGATATCAGAGGGAGGACAGTGAAAGGGGATGAGTTATCATGGGTGGGGGAGAGGTTTGATCAATGGAACACAAACAGGATTCCTCTCTATTCTGCCTTTCCCATCCATCCACCCACTCACACACCAACTTCTTATTGAATTGTTGCTTATAACCCCCAGGATGCACACACATGACCTATTATTAAAGGATTGTCCATTGCCCACACTGGCTATACTGTTGTTTCTAATGAGTACTGGGTTTCTCATGCTGGTTATGTACAATAGGATTTTTTTTCACCAGAATCATTTTTTATAGCATTGACTGACTTGTTTTGAAAAATATAGAGACTTTGCAAGCAACTACATTGGAATACACGAAATAGGCCTTCTGATAAACAGCACACACACTTCCTAGGATGACTGCCAGGGAACAGATTCAATGCAATATATTTTAATGTCTCTAAGCAACAGATAAATGGATCACCTAACCTGTTTAAGTGGCACAACTGGGATAGTATATAAGCCTAATAAACACGGTAAGGTAAAGTAAGTGTGAATTGCTTAATGAATTTGCCATTTTGATACACTTTGTTCACTCCAGAGTCTTCCCGGCTTTGTTACGACAGCCAGATGACTCACATTTGCCTTAATACCATTTTTAGAAAATGTTTCAATACTTAGAATCATAGAAATGGAGGGTGGGAGGGGACCTTGAGCGGTCACCGAGTGCAGCCCCCCGTGCTGAGGCAGGACCAAGGAAATCTAGACCAGCCCTGATAGATATTTGTCCAACTGCTTTCTTAAAAACCTCCAGTGATGGAGATTTGAACCTACATCTCCCTTGCTGCCGAGTAAGCCCAGGACTTCTTATCCTACTTTCAGTGGATATGGAGAACAGCCCTTAACACATTTGAAGACTGTTATCAGGTCCCTCCTCAGCCTTCTTTTCTCAAGACTTAGTGTGTCCAGTTTTTTTGACCTTTCCTTAGAGGTCAGGTTTTTCTAAACCTGACTTATCATTTTGGTTGCTCTCCTCTGAACTCTCCCCAATTTGCCCACATTTTCCCCAAAGTGCGGTGCCCAGAACTGGACACAGGACTCCAGCTGAGGCCTCACCAGTGCTGAGTAGAGAGGGACAATTACCTCCTGTGTCTGACATATGATTCTCCTGTTAATACGCCCTAGATTGATAGTAGCCTTTTCCACAACTATATTACATACCTTTACTATGTTCATTGTTAAAGAAACTCACAAAATCTGTCTCCTGCCACAATGTGTTCCAGGACCAGTAAGGGGGATCATCAACTTCTTGGCATGGTCTTCACACTGCTAATTAAGACAATTGTACTGTACAGAAGAAAGGAAATGGAAGAGGTCAAATATTGGATTAACCAAACTTGACCGTGTAGCTTTCCAACAGAATAGTTTATTACAGCTCATGCTTGCAACCCATGCCTGTCAAAGCTATTTTACATTGTTCTCTATTTCACCTGGCCAAAGAACTTCTGTTAAGTGAATCCTCACAGAGCCATATAATCCTTGTTGAAATTCTCAATATAGAGAGATGGGGCAAACCAACGCATGGCAATGGAAGTAAATTTAAGTATCAAATACAATGCAATGTGGCAAAAAAAGGTCATTATTGCACATTAAGCTGCATACTCTGAGTCATCAGATCTCTCTTTATACAGCAATGGACACAGCTGGAATACTTAGCTCAGGGCATATATAAAATGCAAGGAATTCAACGTGAGCAACGAAAACGATTGAGGGATAGGAGAATTTGACTTATTTGGAAAGGCTACAGGCCTGATTCTATTTCCGCCAAAGTCAGTAGCAAAACTCCCATTCAGTGGAGCACAGTCAAACCCTAGAAGAACTGAACTGATGGGAAACTAAGTAATGGAGCTGGGGTCATTGGCTGCTGTTTTCAACAGGGAGTCAACTGAGTTGGGTCCCTGACTACCATGAACTTGGTTGGAAATCCCAGCCACTGCGTGTAAATATCAGAAGGGTGTAAACAATCAGGATGGAGACAAGAGCAGAAATAGAAATAAGGGGATAGAACCAAGGAAAAGAAAATGTAGGCTGCATATCAGGAATGATTTCCCAAGCTTGAGACTAGTCACCTGTGCAAGGGCTTCCGATCAGGTGCCTAATTTATAACAGGAACAGACAAAGCGGGAGAAAATATAGTGTATGGAGAAAGCCGGCACTTGTCTCTAAGGGTCGGATTATGATCAAATATTCCTTTCCATCTCCACTGTCAGGGATTCTAAGTAATATAATGGAATGCCATTTTATCAGTAGGAGTCTCTGAGAAGACTACAATTCTATGTGCTTTTTAATTTCACCGGAAGGGGGTTGAGAATAATTTTCTCATAAATGGCCTGTTTCTACAGAGCTCTGCAAAGCCTGCTGGCGGCTCCTTGCCAAGACGTTGATTTTTATAATAGGAATGATTTCTTTCTCCTTGAAAGTGCTAAGCAACCGGTTTCTCTTCCTTGGATGCCACATGTTACAGGAGCATAAATGGCACAGAAACACGCTCTACCTGTGCTGATAACGCTTTCGTTTTTCTCTGTAAATTACCAAGTAAATGCAGTGTAGTTACACTCCCCGCAAGTGAATTGGCAATTAATTACAAATAGATCCACAAATAATCACAGTGTAATTTAAAGGATAGATGTAATCATCTACTTACCCTGCAGTTAGGCATTACTGGTACTCACCCTGTGAATCCCCTGTCACCGTCTAGTGTGAACCAAATTATTAAACATTGACAGTCAGAACACATGCAAGCCGTAGGAATGAGCATGCACAGCACTAGCAGAAACACAAGGTACTTGACACCGTATTTCAGAGCTTGAATGTCACCGACGTTTGGGCAAAACACAAGGTGAGATGAGACCTTCTGATATGTGCTGACTAGTACATATCTCCCTGGCTCACCTATCATCAACTCTACCAAGAGTCATGGACATAGGCCTGGTCTACACTGGGGGGAGTGGAGGGGGGATCGACCTAAGATACGCAACTTCAGCTACGAGAATAGCGTAGCCGAAGTCGACATATCTTAGGTCGACTTACCTCGCGTCCTCATGGTGCGGGGTCAACTGTCGCCGCTCCCCCGTCGACTCCGCTTCTGCCTCTCACCGCAGTGGAGTACAGGAATCAACGGCAGAGAGATCGGGGATCGATTTATCATGTCTACACTAGCCACGATAAATCGATCCCCGATAGATCGATCACTACCCGCCGATCCGGCGGGTAGTGTAGACATACCCATAGTTTATGGATTCGGGGTGGCTAGCCCCTCCCACTGTTTGATCTGCTGCAGCTATACTGTATTTTTAGGACAATAGCTTGCTCAAAGCTAGTGAAAGTATGTCTCCTCAGGCTTCAATTTACAACTGCAGCTTGACGTGTAGACGTACCCCACAGGTACATCTCCATTGTAGAGTTAGCCCAAGCCCTAACCCCCGCTCCCATCCACACACAAACTCCTCTCCCCGGAGTTAAGTGGTGCTTTTAGCCTAGGCTAACTGGCATGGCTGGGAATGTGGGTGGGTGAGAGCTCGGGTTCCACTTTCCCTTGGGCTGGTTACCACCTTTCCCCCCCCACACACTTTGCAGTGGGCTGACCGCAGGATGACAATTCCCTTTTGTGATAACTTTTGAAGGTTCAAAATGTTTCAGTCTGCATTGGAACAAAACCAGAGCCTGTCACCAAAACAAAATTGTGATGCAATGTCCATTTTCATTTCAGGAAGAGATGTCAAAATGTCAGCGAAAAAGCGTGAGCGAGAGAGACTTGCAAATGGTGATTAGGCCATGGACCTGCAATATGGGAGACCAGGTTCAAGTCCCAGTTCATTCTGATTCAGGCAGAGCAGAGAATCGAACCTGGAACTCCCACATCTCTCTCTCCCCCTAGCCCCGAAAACCATTCTGAATTTCATTGAAAGTATTCCAGACGGCTCTATCTCACAGTGAGGTTTCAGGCCAAATCTCTCAAGTGCTGGTAGTTCTCCAGTATCGCACACGTCTGACGAAGTGGGTATTCACCCACGAAAGCTTATGCTCCAATACATCTGTTAGTCTTAAAGGTGCCACAGGACTCTATATGTATCTTATGACTTTAAAAACAAACCTTGTATTTGTGGATAATCTAAGCACTATACCCAGATGTACAAACACTCTTTTCTCAGCCTGTATATTATATAATTTTAACATTAGCCTTAATAAAATTTGTTTTTGTACAGGAATCGATAGAAGTTGCACATGTAATTATAAGGTAGAAACAAGAGCAGAGTTTGGCCCAATAATTATAAATAAGTAGAGGATTGAAAGGGAGCAGGAGATGGGAGATGAGCAGACCTTCTGTTTGACTGCCACACTGCTACTGAAAACAAAAATATATTTGGAATATACACGAAATAGGGACAATGTACAAAACCAAGTATGAACCAGCCGGATCTTCAGCTAGTGTAAACTGGCCTGGCTCCATTGCCTCTAATGGAGTCGTGGCAATATATACCAGCTGGCATCTCACCCGTTGTACTTGACTTTTCCTTTTTGTAAATTGGTTCTGTTACAGCTGATTGTGATTATGAGGATGTTATTTATGTTTCAATTTCACAGCCAATTCTTAGGAGACGGGCTGGTCTTTTGAACGCTGTTGATCATTCTGTTTCATCGCGTGAGTCAGGCAGACGTCGCAATGATTGATATGTGCATTGCACTGTCTTGGCTGTCGCTGCTTTGCATAAGACACATCGCTGCTGGATCTTGGTTTACACTTGTCCTGTTACTCCCCTCTTGTCGGTCGGCAATGGACCTGTTGGTTGTCTGCACCGCCGCCCCTTTGGGCGCACTATGGGTATGTCTACACTGCAGTGAAAACTCACGGCACAAAGCCTCACAGCCTGGGTCCGGCTGCAGAGCGAAAAATAGCAGTGTGAACGTTTCCTCTCGGGCTCTGAGACCCACCCCCCTTACCAGGTTTCAGAGCCAAGGTCCATTCAGAACAGAAATGCCTACACTGCTATTAGTAGCCCTGTCGCATGAGCCCACGTCAGCAGACCCAGACTCTGAGATTCGGCGCCCAGGTTTTTTATTGCAGTGTAGACATACCCTGATTCTGAGGCAGGTCGGTGAGTCCAGTAATAGAATAGTCCAGGGGCTAGCGACATGGACTGGGACTTGGGAGAACGGGCTTCTATTTCTAGCTCTCCTTCTCCAGAATGGGACTGATCCAAAACCCAGTGTAAACAATGGAAAAGCTGCGAATGACTTAAACTGGATTTGGATCAGCCCCTATGTGGTTACCCTATTTACATGCACCAGCTTCCTTTCACATGTGCCAATAGGCAGGCAAATGGGCCGTTCACCAAAATACGTTCCTCAAAAGGCCATCTGGTAACGGAGAATTTTAAATCCAGACTATGCTACTTAGAAAGAATTCAGAGGAAAATGTCTAACTGCTCTCCCTTTCTCTTCACGAATCAGGGGCATCTTCCGATCCTATTTCACGGGCGCAGGGGGAGGACTGTGCTTTGTGAAATTTACGCCGTGGGGGGAGAGAGGCAGATTGGGGAACTGCAAATGATAGCTCAGCGCTCCTTATCTCAGCTGCTTTAATTGTTTGTAATGACTTAATAAGCAGCAATAAACAGGGATCTTGATCATTCCCTCCACTACACACAGGCAGAGCAGCATTTTATTAGATATTATAAAGCCCAAGTTTGGAATTTCTTCAGTTTCATTTTCCTTCTTTATGGGCTTGTTCCGAAGCTCACCAAAGTTAGTAGAAAAACTCCCACTGACTTCCATGGGCTTTGGCTCAGACCCGACTCTAATGAGCCGGAAACAAAATACTACGTGGGAATACCCAGTGTGTGGCAGACAAGTATCATGCCAACTTCCAAAGTCAGCCTGGGCAATACAGCTCCTTTCTGAGCTGGGACACTCCCTTATATAGCACAGCCAATGCTAGGGGGACCAGACAGCAAGTGTGAAAAATCAGGATGGGGGTGGGGGGTAATAGGAGCCTATATAAGAAAAAGACCCCAAAATCGGGGACTGTCCCTATAAAATCGGGACATCTGGCCACCCTATCCAATGCACTGCAGTGCTAGACTTGTAGCAGCATCGTTATGCTGGTATTGGGACTCTCCTAGGTGGTGAAGCGATTGTACTTACTGAGCGTAGGGAAATGCCACCCTAGACTATCCAAACTAATTACAACATGTGGTTTATTGTTATTCCAGTTTTACTTAGTGCTTAATAAAGGAGCTGGGTTAGCAGATGTAAAGACCGATGTCTTCTCTTTACCCACCAAGCTGCATGGTCTCTGTACCAGGATTAGCTGAATGCCACCAGGCCACCCACACACTCCCCTATCCAACTATAAACTGCCACTAAGTGTACTGTACATGAAGTATACAGATACATACTCTTTTTTTCTCAGATTCACAGATTTTAAGCCCAGCAGGGACCATTATGATCCTCTAGTCTGACCTCCTGCAAAACACAGGCCAGAGAAATTCACCCAGCGTTCTCCGCATCAGACCCATAAATATGAATATTTCAAATGTAACAATGAAAATACATGTACAGTAAAGACACCACACTAACATAAAATGATATAATGACTTGTTCAAAGGTGGATTCTAATTTGCTTCTTGGAGATTCCCAATTCAAAGAGGGGTGGACAATTTTCCAACAAACATTTGGCGGAGTGGGGTGGGGTGGGGTGGGGCAAAGAAAGGATTGGCTACTAAAGCATAGCAAATCAGGAGGGAATCGAAGCCACCTATGAAATATTCCACATCTTGTTGTTCTCCTGTAAAACATGACTATCCTTTAAATTACAAGAATGGAGAACAAGGAGTTCCTAGCTGCCGTGCTTTAACACGATGCCCAGTTGAAATTCTGTATTTAAAGGCATCTTCTTCTACCAACCATTTTTTCACAATAAGGAATTTTGCTCCAGTCCTTTGGAGGAGAACAAAAGAAATTCACATTCTCCAAAACAAGTTTTGCCAAACATTTCAAAATGCTAAGGAGAAATCAAGAAAATAATGGCAATAATAATATTAATAAAAACAGAGAGAGGGTTAAAATTACTGATTCTCTTTATCAGAGGGGGAGCCGTGTTAGTCTAGATCTGTAAAAAGCAACAGAGTCTCCTGTGGCATCTTTAAGACTAATAGATGTATTGGAGCATAAGCTTTCGTGGGTGAATACCCACTTCGTCAGGCGCATGGCGAGTCTCTTTGAAACTGATTACAACTGGGGACAGGAATAAATTAATTCCTCATCCCCACCCAAAGCAATAATTTATAGCTTCCTATGCTCTTCTTGGTGCATACCCTTGTTACTGAACTGAATCTATCAGGGAATCCAAAGAGTCTAGGTCCTTCTCATCACCTTGTTTCATCCATGCTTATTTATTGGTAGCTGGGATTGGATCACTTGGCTTGTCACTTGAGGTTTTGGGAGATCTCTAGGTTTTAAGTTCTGTGAAGTTTGCTTTTTATTTCAGGCTCTGCCAAACATTGATTTAAACCAGTGCTTGGCAACCTTTGGCATGTGGCCTGTCAGGGAAATCTGCTGGTGGACCGGGACGGTTTGTTTACCTGCTTGGTCTGTGCCACTTCCTGCAGCCCCCATTGGCCTGGAACGGCGAATCACGGGCAGTGGGAGCTGCGATCGGCCGAACCTGCAGACGCTGCAGGTAAACAAACCGTCCCGGACCGCCAGCGGATTTCCCTGATGGGCTGCGTGCCAAAGGTTGCCGATCCCTGATTTAAACCATAATTTTTGAGGGCAAGTTGACATACAAACATATTTTTCCTACTATATAAAAAACCGTGCTGGGCAAAGAATAAAGAACCTTGTTGGAAGAAAGTTCTTGACCCACTACTAAGATACTTGGGAACTAAAATAAAATACCATGCAGCGGCCCAGGGCTCGAGATTTGTGAAAGTTAAACAGAACTTGAACCTCAAATATTTTGCCCTGAGTTCTAAATCTTAGAGTGTCTGGTTGAGTGGGTTCTCAATTTGGCAATTATTCCATCCCTACTTTGGGGGCTTGCTGCCACTGACTGTGAATGTTTTTCTTCAGTTGCTTGGGTAGCTCATCATAGACCCAGATCTGCAAAAGTATTTAGACATCTAGCTCCCTTTGGAATGAAAGGGAGTTAGATGCCTAAATAGCTTTGAGGGTATGGGTCCTAGTGACTCAGGGACAGATCCCTCTTCCCTCCATCATAACTGTACACATCTTCTGCAGTGCAAAGTCTGAGCCATGCCAGCTGTACCTTCTCCATCAATAATGTGTTTCAAATGCACAGAGGGAGGGAGCTAAATAAGAAAGCTTTCAGTGAACAGTTATATGAATATACATATGCTACCCTGATGGATAAATTAATTTAGATGTTCTTGAGAGGAAGAAAATAAATGCTGATTCATACCTAATGGATTGGTGAGAGCTGCCTTCCAAACACATTTACTATCAAACGGCCTAGAAATCCAGCCTTCCAAAACAGAGAATGAGCAAATCCTGCCTTTGTTCCAGGCAGTGCACAGAAGAAGGTAGAAGTGGGTTTTCATTAAGATGCTAGATGTGATTGAAAAGGGAGAGTGGGGGCTGTATAGCTAAATACAGCAGGGGACTGGCAGGCATGGAAGCGCTCTCTCAGTATGTGATAGACTACAGGACAGAACCCACAGTGCTTTGGAGACTCTATCCTGTGGCCCTTTCGTTTGGTTTGTGGTCACAGATCTTGGAGAGCTGATCAATCAATGTCCCGTGCTGGGAGACATTTGTCACTTATGTGCTACGCTGTGGTGACAGTAATGAACATAAGTATGATGTAAGGAAGTTATTGATTATTTTTATAACAGCCCGGCCTAGAGGCCCCGTTGTGCTAGGAGCTGCACATACACACAGTGAGAAACAGCCCCGGCCCCAAAGAGCTAGCAGTCCAATCAACAAGATAGAAACATCTGTGGAATGGGAGGGATATAGACATATTAGAAAAGTTTGTCCAGGAAAGAATATAGGAGCTTGCACAAGGGGACAAACATATGAAGGGGTGTTTCCTGAAAGGGTGTTTGGCATTTAGGTTTGCTATTGATGGGACAGCGTGCTTGAGTAGATGGAGTGATACGTAAATGGCATTTCAATCCCTTTGGGGTGTATGTATAGCCTTTGTGTTCCCAAACACCTGTGGAGTGTATGCGCTCTCCTTTGCTGCTACAGAGAGAGAGTGGAAGGACTCAGCAGATATTAGCATGTTGCTAGGTGGATGATTTAACTCCTGCAGGTAAGACAAGGATGAATTTATGCAAATATAAACAACCTGTTTCCATGTATGAAAGTTGGTTATAGGAGAAATAACTTGGTGGTGCTGAGGGAAAAAGAGCTAAAAAGATTGGGCTAGATCACCAGCTACACTAAACTCACGCGGCTTCGTTGACATCAATGGAGCGCTGCAAATGCACGCCAGCTGAAGATCTGGTCTGTTATTTCTTGTGGAATTCTAGACCATTTACATAGCGGCCCAGCCCATCTAATTCCCTTCCTTTGCTCCAAACCACATGGATGGTTTTCCAATGTTAATACCCAAGTCAGAGAACGTTTACTCTCCCTGCTCGTAGGAACACTTGTTTGTCATCCATGGCCTAGCTCCATGCAATGCACTAGATGCTACGGTCAGCTCAGCTGGAGAAGGCCTACTCACTTAGCCTCTGCTTATGTCTTTTTTTTCAACTCTCCATCCGTTTGCCAAGATGCCCTGCAGCCGGGTTTAACACTTGCTGGTTTTCCAAGCAGTTTACTGCAATTAATAAACCAAGCACCCCGATCATGCTAGCGAGGCTCCTGCGGTGTCTTCCCCCATCTGATCTGCTTTAAATATGACTGACAGGAATAATTGTAAATGAACACAGTTGGCTCATCTATACACTGGCTTCATTAGGAGAAGATTTATGAGTCAGTCACTTTCTAGCTGTTCTTCTTCATGCTCTGAAACAAGGCAGAATGTGAAAATAAATTGGTGATTCAACTTGCCTCTTTCTGTAGGGTAGGAAAATGGACTTTTTATAGTTCCAAAAATATTTACCATGAAAGCTTGGGGAAAAGCAATCTGGTGGTCAACCTTGTTCCTCAGTAAAAGCAGTGATTGAAACGTAAAGTCCAGGGAGCATTAATTGGACAAATCTCAAGAGGTGGAACTAGATTGGTTGTGATAGTTCCTTCTATTTGCACTTGTAAAATAGCTTTTGCATGTGCAAATCAGGCAGCTGTGTGGCTAACTCTCTGTCTGCACGTTCATTTACCTGATTTGCACACACCGTTGAAGGTTTTTGCAGGCACAGAGGGAGTATGCACCCATTGTACCCAAGTTGGACATGTAGTCCTTCCTTTGTGGAAAAGAACAAATGAAAAGAAATGAAAGCAGGAAAAAATAAGTGAATAAGAAAGCTAAGACTAGATCCATAGTTAAATACTACTAGGAGAAGGGCTTGAGCCGACCTCTGCCAAAACAATGCCGTCAGGTGCAACTGAGCATCTAATATGTTGCAAAATCTGGTCTTGAACTTCTTGTTGGTCTAATTTTAGTGATCACCAAGATCACACATCACTACCAGTCAGATAGATGTGCAGATGTGGAAGACATGAGACACGGAGACCTAATGGTGGAAGACAGGTGGTCACTCATTCATAGATTCATAGATTCTAGGACTGGAAGGGACCTCGAGAAGTCATCGAGTCCAGCCCGCGCCGCTTCTCGCCACCCCCATTGGCCCAGGATGGCGAACCGCGGCCAGTGGGGGCCGCGATCGGCCGAACCTGCTGCGTCAGCAGGTAAATAAAACTGGCCCGGCCCGCCAGGGTGCTTACCCTGGCGAGCCGCGTGCCGAACGTTGCCGACCCCTGCATTACAGGGATTTTCACCTCTCTGTCTGAAGCTTGCATGTATTGTCAATACAGGTTGAATACTGGACTTGATAGACCAATAGTCTGCTCCCACATACCAAGTACTGTGTTCCTGTACTATGGGGAAGTTTGAGAAATCCTGGTTTAGGATAATCAAAAGCTAACAATCACAGCAATGCCTGTCATCTGCAAGTCACCCCTTCTGAGATCACATGCTCACCTATGAGTCAACTGTGGTGAGACAGCGTGGAAAGGCAGCATGGGTGAGTGGCCATTGTGTGACCTTGGTAAATCATTTCACCTCTCTGTGCCTCAGTTTCCCCTTCTACTCTTTGTCTCCTTTCTCTCTTCAAATTTTAAGTATTTTTGAACAGAGATTGTCTCTACATTTGTACAGTGCCTAGTGCAATGAGACCTTGATCTCAGTTGGGTCCTTTAGGTGATTCTGTAATATAAATATGAATAAATAATATTTTGCTGTATATTTCTAGACAAGAGAAGTTGACTAAACACACTTTTTCTCATCCGTTGTCTTGATGAAGGGCTGACCAGTCCTAACTGAGATTTACTGGTCTAATTCCACCCCCATCACCAGTGGCCATGTAATACCCCGACCTTTGGGAATGAGCTCTAATGAGGCACAATACTCTTCTGACGAATTCTGGATCTAATGAAGTCTGCTGGGATTGTGGCTACAGGTTTTGATTGTTTGGTTTTTTTCACTGATGAAAACAAGTAGACATTTAGGTAGCTAAAAAACATATGTCAGGAAAATACTGCAGACTAAATCCAGTGCTGTGTAACCCCAGGGGAGTGCTTTTCACACAGTTCAGCTGAAAAAGCTTCACTTCTCTGGGGGCTGGAGTGTAACATTCCATCATTTATATCATTGCACCATTGCCTGCACAGCGGAAGAAGCAACTTTTCATGCTCCCTTGGAAGCAGCTGTCTAGACCCATCTCTTGATTTCTTTTCATGCAGAGATGTTATTAAAAGGGATTTGAGGAATCTCTCGTACTATCAATATCTTTCATGAAGCCCATCTCAGCAATTGGGTTCACAGTATGCTCGGGTGTGGTTGAAAAACATCTACTATTAAAAAACATCTTCAGTAAAGAAGAGAAGTGTGGAATCTTTTCAGGAGGAATTCCTCGTCGTACACACTCCTTTTCTATCCCTCTCTCTTAGGTACTTTTATGGGCCCCATTACTGTAGTATCTAAGGCCCAGATCCTCAAAAGTACGTAGACACTTAACTCCCTTTGATTTTTCGGGTCCTATTGATTTCAAAGGGAGGTAAGTGCCTAAATACCTTTGAGGATCTGGGCCTGAGTGCCTCACAATCTTTATGGTATTTATCCTCACAACACCCCTGTGAGGTAGGCCAGTGCGAGGATCTCTATTTTATGGACAGAGAATTGCGGGCCAGAGAGACTAAGTGACTTGCCCAAGGCCTCTTGGGAAGTTTTCAGTGGAGCGGGGACTAGAATCCAGGTCCCCTGAGTGGTGCTGGGTGGGAAATGGCTTTCCTGTCCTGGGAAAAGGGTTAAGCTTTCAGTAGTCTTTTTCTCATTCCACACTGGGAAGAAACCTCTCAAAAGTTTTCACGAAATACCAGAAAGAGAGAGCCACCCCCAAACGGTCAATAGACCAATGGTTAGCACGCTCACATGGGAAGTGGGAGACCCAGGTTCAAGGACTCCTATATCCCCAGTGAGTGCCTTAACTAGGCTACAGAACCATTCCTCGCTCTCATTGGCCCAACGCATACTTGATTATTGATACAAAGTGGAACACCTCCAACAGGAGAGCTTGAGAGTCACCTGCCTAGAATATCCAATAATCCACTGGTTAGAGCACTCACCTGGCATGGAGGAAACTCAGCTAAAAGTCTCTGTTCTGAAAACCTGCCTCTTTCACAGCAGGGACTTGAAGGTGACTTCAAAAGTTTTGTCTAAACTGATACATTCCCGCCCAAAGTTTCTGTTTTGACATATTTTGGGCCAGATCCTCAGCTACTGTAAATCTGCATAGCTCCACTGGGTAGCCCCAGGTCAGTCTGGCAGTCACCTGGAGGTTTTTTTTTGCCTTCTTCTGCGGTTTGGGGCACGAGCTGCTTGCCTGGATCAGCTGGGTGTATCTTACTTAATCAGTTCCTTGTCCTTGCAGCAGCCTGGGGCAGTGGGGCACCTCGGTCCCTCCTGTTCTCTGCCTGTGGCACATATCTAGTCTCCTGGGGCCTGTAACGTTTTGGTTGTTGGGGTTAGCGTGCAGGTGCTGAGGGATGCTGGTGGCCTGTGATAAACAGGAAGTCAGACTAGATGAGTGGGCCATCCCTTCTGGCCTTCAACTAAGTTTGGCCCTTTTTCTCTTTCCTTCCCTGGATTCTTTCTCTCAGTGCCTCCAGGAAAAAAAGAAAGAAGGCTTAATTCCTTCCTTTGTCTTCTTTGTGTATTGCTTTGTCCACTGGGCTCACCTCCGTGCTATTAAAAATGCTTGGTTGCTCTGAGTACCTTTCCCAGACCCGAACAAGAGCTCTGCGTAGCTAGAACGCTCGGGCTCCTTCCCCAGGAGAAGTTGGTCCAATAAGAGATTTCACTTCACCTCACCCACCCTGTCTCATTAAAAATGTTTTGCATTTTAAATCAACAAACTGCCTTTTACAATCAGGCCCGAGTGCAGGAAATAACTCTCCAAGTGCCAATTACCAAAAGGTCAACAGAGCTGAGTCCAGCCAGTCACACCACTTGGGGGAGCAAAGAAAAGCCGAATCCATGCAGTTGATGCTCAGCAAAAGCAAACCATACAAAGGATGAGCCTTATTAATGTGTCTCATCTCGTACGAGTGGGTTGTTAACCTCAATAACACTGAGAACACTTTCTGCATCCGCTGTACATTAGTCAAGGAAACCAAGGTCCCAGAATATGGCTACGAGGGCACCGCAGGGGAATGAAAGCAATAATAGCTTAAATAAATGGGCCCCCAATAAACTGAACTGCCCGTTTGCCTGTGAGGCAAGGACAGGACACTTGAGAGAAAAATTAATAACATAGGAACACAAATGAGCATCCGCAAATTGACGTAACCTCTGCTCCTTACCCTGGTGGTGTTTTTTCACCTGTCACACTTCTGTTCCCTCTTGAAATCACACACTACTTCAGACATGAGTAAAACTAGGAGCACTTTGAAGAAGATCCAAGCAGAAATGTTGCGGGGGGGAATAGATAATTCTATTATTATTAATTGTGTGTGTTGAAGCAGTGCCTAGAAGCTCCAGCTGCTATGAGGGCCCCCATCTGCTAGGCACTGTACAGACAGACATAGTAAGAGGTGGTCTCTGCCTCAAACAGCCGACAATCTGAACAGATCAGACAGACAAAGGGTGGGAGAAAGGAAAGATGACAGATGGGGAAATTAAGGCACAGCATACAGAAGTGGGTGGGCGAGGCTTGGTGGTCTGGAATGTGCAGGAGGTCAGACTAGGTGAGCGCTACTTTCCCCTGCACTACAGGAACTCTGTGGCCTCTAGTCAATGAGATTGGGGAATGTGGAAGAGGAAGGATGGTAGTGTGGCTACAGCACTTGTTATGCCTGTGCCACCGACTTCCTATTCAGCCACTGGGCAACTCACCTAATTTTTCTGTAACTCTGTATCCTCATCACCAGATGAGGTTGGTAATACTTTTGACCTCACAGGGGCATTGGACACACATCCATTCACTGCGGGGATGGTTTACAAAGGAAGAAAAAAATAAATCCTTATTCACAGTGTGTTTGGATTGTGTGGCAGAGGGCCAGACAACGAGTGATGAAGGGGCAAAGAAACATGGAACAGCTGCCCTGTCCGCTAAGCTCCATTCAGCCCGTAGGTGAGGCAGGGTTCTGTGGGAAAACCAGTAGGTGGTCATGTAACCAGAGCATTGTTACGCACACAGCAGAGTTAAGGTTCCACAGGCAGCCTTAACTGTGTCACTGCCTAACTTCTCAGTGCTTCACTGTCCTGCCTTTGCAGGGAACACAGATGTATGTGATGCAAAGGGGAGAGGAAGAATGGCTTAGTGGTTAAAGCACAGCCTGGGAAGCAAGGGCAGCTAGTTCTGAGTCACCGGATACTTCCGATATGACCTTGAGCAAGTCACTGACTGCTCTGTGCCTCAGTTTCTCCAGTTATAAAAGGGGATAATGGATACAGCTGAGGGAGATTGTAAGGTCTGATTCATTGACGTGCTTTGAAGGGAGATGCTAAAGGAGATACAAATATGATTATTCTTCTAAAAATACAGGTCCTTTATTCCCTCCCACAAATCAGTGGTGGAAAGCATCTGTGAAGCCAGTTTAACCAACTACTGGGGGATTTCCCTTGCAGAAGGAGACTCTCTGGGTAGTGCAAAGTTGATGTAGCGCTAAGCCACCCTCCTCCTGGATCCTGATGTAGACAGCTGTCCTGGAGAAAGGATACGCTACAGCTAACTGGGATCACCAGCACCCCCATATGGGGCCAATAGGGATGATGTACAGAAGTGCGGCGACTGCTGCTCCAAATTACACTGTCCCCAAGATTAGGACACTGCAAATTTGTCATACAGCCACCTTGTCTCCTTCCGCGTTTCTGGTCCTGTGCTGACGGCTGGCCCCGGGGCTCACGAATGAACCCTGGCCACAGATACTGTACAGGTTAATAGATCTAATCACTGTCACTGACTCCAGTGGAAACTGGCAATTAACACAGCTGCACCCACTTCACTCTCTGATCTTGTGTTAGAAGAAGCGGCTCAGGGAAGCTGTGCTTTTCTATTGCCAAAGCAGCTTGCCACAAGCAAGGTCGTTTTTTAATGTATATTTTATAGCCTATTTATTTTAATCCCGATTGATCGTGTTTTCAGCAAAGCTCTTTTAATTGGTCTTTAGGAGGAAAACACAAATGCAATTGAGATGGCCATAAACTCTGAAAAGTAACACCGCCCCTCTGGGCCTCACAACCTGCAGCAGACATGCTAACCGAGAGCTTCATCAGGGCAGCTTTACTCTGCTTAGTTGCAGGAGCAGAGGGTTAGAAACATTTAGCTGAAGTAGAACAGGGCAGAAACAGTAGGAGGTAGAGAATTAGACAGTTCTTGATGCCTGCAAATTCTCTTCATGCTCATATTTGGAAATCTGCATCAAGTTACCCACTGAGAAACCGGTCAGCTTCAGATCTAAGTTTACAAGCACACCAGTGCAATCTCGCCCTATATTCCATAGACCCTGAGAACTGTAACTTGTGTTATTGTTAGTTTTGGGTGTACACAGAATGCAAAATGGAGCAATCCGCCACATATGCTATAGGGAACAATGAGGCACTAGAAAGAAGATACAGGATGAACTAATAGGTCTTTTCTACCTCTAACTGTTCTGGTCTTATGATGATGGCCTGCTATGTGGTGGAACAGCTGAAAAATTAGCTTGTTTTGGCTTGGTGAGACTCTCTTCAGCATCAGGTACAGAAAGGTCCAATGTAAAATTAAATCAGTTCATCCTCATTTTGCAGGGATGTGTTTTGTAACATTTCCCTTTTCTGCTGGTGAATGGAAACCGCAATGATAGGAAACCCTGATGAACTTGCCCCATCTGGAAATCTTTTACATCTGTGTGCTCTTCTTTTGTGAAAATCAGCCCACCAGTCACACTTGGCTGTTTTTGCATTATGGGTCTGATCAATGCCATTGACTTGAATGGCTTTTGGAGCAGGCCCTAAGTGCAGAATGCTTATTTATATTTTTTGCCTGGGTCTGATAAAGACTTTCTGGTCATTTTGACTCCTGCATGAGAGAGAAAATATCTCAGTTACTTTATTAGATTAGTGTGGTTTGTATTGGGTAGTGCCTACATCTCCACTGTGTCAGGTGCTGTATAAACACAAACCAAAAAGATAGTCCCTACCCCAAAGAGCTTAGAAAACATGCAGTATTTTGCTTTAAGAAGGAACATTTTCAATTTTAATCAAGCTTTCAAAATAAAAAAAGTAGCAAAATATCCAATTAAGAATGTCTCCTGGGCACTCATTATTAACGGCAAGAAAAGGCAATAATTGCACTGACTATCACAGTGACAACATGTCAGAGACAAAGAAACAAAGGATTTCAGTTCCCCAACCCTTTTTGTCATGTCCGTGCAATTTTCAGATCTTTCATATGCTAAATTGAAATGTGTTCTACGTCCTTTTCATAAAACTACACGCCAGGCTAGAAAGTCAGTGTGTTTAGTAGGAGTGAGAGTAATTTGATTCAATGTGCAGTTACTTAGGGGGGAAAGATGAAGAGGCCAAAACTCCAGAATTATGTAGAAAGAACTGCGATATTATCACAAGGATCGCAGTGTCTTAATGACCAGGGCTTGCATTGGTGTTTGGCTACCAAGGATTTGAATATTCAATTTTTCTTGAATGAAGTGAACATCAGTGTCATTTTATGAATTAAACGTGACTGTTAAAGGAATGGGAAGTAGTGTGGCCTGGCAGTTAGGGCTTTGGCCTGGAAACCAGGGGCTCTAAATTATGTTCCTGGCTCTGACACTGAGCTGTTTGGTGACCTTGGTTCAGGTCAACTCTTCAACCAACAGGCATTTTGCTTTTAATCTTCAGCTCCCCACTGGCGGTTGAATGGATTCCAGAACCAGAGAGAAAAAATGAACACAGGATTTGTAACATGCCATTTTCAAACCACTGTAAACACAAGACTCTTACTGCTCAGTGCAGTGATAATCTTATTCCACACAGCAGAACCCTGGCGGCTTTCCCCCTTGTACTCATACTTGATTACCACCTTTTGTTTCCATTCTTGTTCTCACCTGAAAAGAAGTCAAGATGAAAGCTCAGCCCCAAGCAAAGAGACTTCTGAGGAGAGCAATAAGGACTTGGGATAGACACACGCAGGGCTGGCTCCAGCTTTTTTGCTGCCCCAAGCGTCGAAGAGGAAAAAAAAAGAAGCCGCGATCGGCGGCTCTTCAGCGACTGCTCTACCGCGCCGCTTCATTATTCGGCGGCTGGTCCTTCCCTCCGAGAAGGACTGAGGGACTTGCTGCTGAAGACCCCCGGTCATGCCACTCCCTTCCGTGGGCCGCCCCAAGCACCAGCTTGCTGTGCTGTGCCTGGAGCTGGCCCTGGACACACGTACACACAGTGCTCTCCCCAGGCCACATCTAATCAGTGGGTGGGCCCAGAAAGAGATTAATTAAAGACAACTGAGACTTTAAAAGAGAAAAAATGAAGGCAACAAGGAATAAATGGCTCCAAATATAGACACGGTGCCTTAGGAGCAGTGTTTGTTTTAACATTAAAATCTGGAGGAGTGCAAATCTGGATCCAGTCTTCATGACGCTGCCCAATCTCTTTTTAGAAATAGCTGAAGCATACAGAGGCCTAATAGGAAGGGAAATGCCAAAGGTATAAACTGCCAGGGGACCATTGTGAGTGGACCATAAAGATCCATTGTTCCACCTCAAATCGTCGCATAATATGAAACCCCCCTAAGAGCTGAATAATGCTGCAGAGAGGTGTGCCATGCTGGTCCACCTTTGAGTTGCTTTGGGTAACCAAGCTGACCAGTTTCAAAGGTCAACTTCTGATACTGGTGGTACTTAAACCACTTCCAGAAAGTTGTTATATCATCCAAAATGGACGGTGGGAAATACACCACCATTCATATTCTTCCATGAGTGGTGTGATATCATATATCATCTGCACCTTTAGCATTCCTCTTCCCCACAAAAGATCTAAAACATTGAGGGTGCTGCTACTCCAGCCGAGACGCCCCTCAGTGAAAGAAAGTAAAAAGTTATTGTCTTTCAATGGGCTTCTTCATGCTGCATTTTTGGTAGGTTATGATGGGTCTCAAAACAAAAGGAGGAACTGCTGAAGGAGCAGGTGCTTTTGAAGAAGGTCTTTAAGAAGTTCCCTGTGGCTTTGGAGAACTGCAGCAGCCTCCATAAATCATTCCTGCCTCCCCACAAAATCTGGCAGGCTTGTGCAAGCTCATTCTTTTAAAGATTTGAAAACAGTGATGGGTAGGCCGTGTCCTCTGCACAAGGGTGAATTCCACCCCCTCAGGGCCCACCATGGGCGTTCGGAAATGCAAAAAGCCCATCCAACCTGGAATTTGGAGGCCTGGCCCTTTTGTAGCCCTGACTGTATACCACGTCCGTATGGCTTATTGTTGATACCATTGTGTGCAAGGCAGATGCCTCTCATGGCCAGGGCACAGCATGATCGGTTCCTCCAACCAGGGTAGGTGTCTCCATGGCCAAACAAGGCTCAGGATAAATAGGAAAAATAGCAAAGTTTCTTTTCCCCAGAGAAAGAAAAGTGGATCTTCCTTTACACTCAGCTCCATTTCTCTCCGCCACAAAGCAACTGCAGCACTTGGAACTTGTGTATGTCCCCAGAGTTACACAAGTGCCAGACACTGTGGGTTTGACTCTCCATTTCTCTACACTCGGGCTCATACCACTGACCCCAGAGTGGTACAGGGCAGCTGTAGGAGGGGAGTGGGAGACATCCTGCTCTAAATTAACCAATTAGAAACCTTAGAAAATCCAGCTGCGTACTGGAGTTAGCAGGTCATGGCTTGAAATGGGCCTGGCTGCCGAAGCGCTTTGAACAATGAAACATTTGAGAAGAATAAAAATGTGAGATTTAAAAGTACACGTGCTTTTGAGACCAGGGCCTGAGATTTATTGTGCCTTTTCCCAAAGAATAAGAAGAACAACAACAACAAAAAAGAAATCGACTGCAAAGGTGGAGAATTCTGATCACATATTGGGAGAAATGAAATGGGGTCTGTTCCTTGGGACCCTGAGATCTCTTTGCTGTCAGAAGTGGATGGAAACAGACACACTGCCAGCCATTAGTGCTGATGCACACGCAACCAACCAAAGTGCTGCTTTTTTCAGAGATCAAGGGAAGGCTCCTTGACGATGCATCTCAGATTCCCACAAAGCAAACAAGCCAGATTTAGGGTGTATCTGAATTAAATTATTGGGTCTTCTGGAGCTTTTAAAGTAGCTTGCGGGTGGTGGGTTGTATTGATTGGTACTGCTGCAACTTCAGTTCTATTGAGGCATTATCTGTGATATATTTCAAGGTTGCCCAGCATTGGTGTAGAATCTATTTAGAATTTGTATAAATCCTAATAAATGTAGCTGCCGGCAATGTTAAACAACATGCTAATGCATGAATTATATCCTACATGATATAGTGCATTACATCTAGACTGACACCTTAGCCCAGGGGTTCTCAACCTTTTTCTTTCTGAGCCCCCTCTCCACATCAACATGCTATAAAAACTCCACGGCCCACCTGTGCCACCACAACTGTTTTTCTGCATATAAAACCAGGGCCAGTGTTAGGGGGTGTGCCCCGTGCCACAGGGGGTCCTGCGAAGCTAGGTTGCTCAGGCTTCAGCCCCAGGTGGTGGGGCTTTGGCTTTCTGTCCTGGGCCCCAGCAGGTCTAATGCCAACCCTGCTTGGCCCTGGACCACCGGCTGAGAACCACTGCCTTAGACAAGCCAAAGATCGCTATGAATCTGCATGCCTCTTTCAGAGACATAGCTGCTCTTAGTCACAAATTTTTCTAGATTAAGGGTGAATAGTAGGAAGAGAAAGTTTTTAATATGCCAGACAGGCTTTTCTAACATTGATTGGTAGAAATTATAGAACCAGAGAATGGTTCAAATTTTATACCCAAATCCGCATTTCAGACTCCTGTTGTTTGAGGGTGCTTAGATCCAGGGCTTCAACTGAGTCCCTGTAGAGATAGTGGTAATTTATCAAATCTGGTTTTGGAACCAGATCCGTATTTGATTTGGTTCTGTTTTAGACAGGTGCTAATAGCATGCTTGTCGGTACAGTATCTGAGCACTTTCCACAGTGCATTAAGAAACATTGACTAACGTCTGTCACATTTCTCTCCTCCTCTCTCAAAGGGGGAGCAGTGTGTGATAGGGAATGTTTTGTTTGGGATTTTTAAAAATAATATACATGTATAAACACACACAAACAGACAGACACACATTGCTATATGCTTATGATAGAAGGCAAGTTCAAAGAAATGCATCTTGCAGTCAGAGTGGAAGATGGTGAGGTCTGTGATAGTCCTTAGTTCCTCTAGGACAGTGGTTCCCAAACTTGTTCCGCCGCTTGTGCAGGGAAAGCCCCTGGCGGGCCGGGCTGGTTTGTTTACCTGCCGCGTCCGCAGGTTCGGCCGATCGCGGCTCCCACTGGCCGCTGTTCGCTGCTCCAGCCAATGGGAGCTGCTGGAAGCGGCGGCCAGTATGTCCCTCGGCCTGCGCCACTTCCCACAGCCCCCATTGGTCTGGAGCAGCGAACTGCGGCCACTGGGAGCCGCAATCGGTCAAACCTGCGGATGTAGCAGGTACACAAACCGGCCCGGCCCGCCAGGGGCTTTCTCTGCCCAAGCGGTGGAACAAGTTTGGGAACCACTGCTCTAGGAGTTCATTCCCTAGTCGTAGGCTGACCCCCAAGAAATTTCTGTCTCCTACATAGACAAGCTTTATCCTTAGAATGGGAAGTTCCATTTTGCTAGAGAAGCAAAGTTCTCAACCACTGTCCTCATCCCAGAAGGTCTGAATTCGAGAACCTGCCAAGTTTTGCAGTGGGTTATCTGAAAGCTGGGTTAATTAGCTGCCTGAGGATTCCTGCTCGGTTGGGGATGTGTGCGGGGAAAGTGAGAGTGGCCAGGAGCTGCTACACCCAGTCAATCCCAGCAGCTGTTGCCAGCTGACCCAAATTATAGTAGTCCTGAGGTTGCTCTTGGTTGTGTCTCAGGACCCAGTTAATGCCTGCGAGTTGTGGGGGACATATAGGTAGTTTAAAGCCACCTCCCAGCCAACCCGTTTCCAATGAGCACTGGGCACAAAAGGGCCAGGCCGGAGGCTCTGGCCATTCCACTGCGTTATCTAACTGCCCGTTTCAATGGAATGGAACCATAAAGAGATTATGAATTCAGCCGGAATCTGAATTTAAGCTTTAATTAGGGTTTGAGGATAGAGCTGCAAAGATACTAAGCGAAACCTTGGCAATTACCATTCTGCAGTTGCATGGAGCGCAAAGGCGCTCTTGTCCCCATGTGCACCTCTCCCAAAGATACATGACTAGTGCAGCTATCGACAACCCTGTGTTGATAAATAGGAGCTATTTTTGCCTTGCGTTGAAGACTCCCTGCTTTTGATGCACGGTTGATTGTAGGAGTGGGTGGTAATAGTTAGAAGACTCATTCTGTCCATGAAAGAATGCTTCTGTTTTCCAGTCACTTTCTTATCCAGTAAATACACATGTTTGTGCATTGCCTTTTTCATTGTGTGTGAGTGGGTGGAATAACTTTTGTATTCCTCAGATTCCTGTGAGAAGCACTGTCAGTTATTGCAAATGTTCACAGATGAAAGGATTTCCAGTGCAATGCATGAGAGCATTCCTGAACCATAGAGTCAATGATCCAGGAAGATGTGCCAGACTGGCTCAGTTAATGTCAGCCTCTTGGATGCAGAGCATCTCGACTTGCATTATGGTGCAATGTATTGGATACCAGTAGTGCACTGACCATGTAGAGAAATCTGGCCATTATCTCGTGCTCCTTAGCTCCCCTGCATGTTGGGACAATAGAGTCAGCTTTGTTGAAGGTGAAGCAAGACGTTTCTGGTGAGACAAGATCCCAATTCAGGGTTCTGTTTCTCCCACGACAATCCCATCACTGTCACCTAAGAGAGTATTGTCCTGTGTTTGCTACATAATTTTAGTGCTCATCACTGTGAATGGGGAAGTTAATGCAACTGAAATGAAAACCAGCCTCAGCACGGTGCAGGGCCGGCTCCAGGCACCAGCCGACCAAGCATGTGCTTGGGGCGGCACCTTGGGGCAGGGCGGCGCTTGATTTTTAATTTTATTTATTTATTTATTTTTGATTCAGCGGCGAGGCGCTCGGAGGCGGGGCGGGGCTTCGGGCGGCATGGTGCTCGGAGGGGGTGTGGGGCTTCGGGCGGCGCTCGGAGGGGGGCGGAGGCTTCGGGCGGCATGGTGCTCGGGGGGGTGGGGCTTCGGGTGCCGCGCCGCCCGAAGGTGGGGCAGGGGCTTC
Source organism: Trachemys scripta elegans (assembly GCF_013100865.1). Classification (NCBI taxonomy): domain Eukaryota; kingdom Metazoa; phylum Chordata; order Testudines; family Emydidae; genus Trachemys; species Trachemys scripta. Next base: position 4,999,441 of record NC_048309.1, read on the forward strand.
AGGCGGCGTGGTGCTCGGGGGGGTGGGGGCTGGGGGGGTGGGGGCTGGTGCAGAGCGGCGCTCGGAGGGGGGGTGGGGTCTTCGGGCAGCGCGGCGCTTGGAGTGGGGTGGGGCTTCAGGCGGCATGGCGCTGGGGGGATTTCTGCGGCGCTCGCAGGGGGGCGGTATGGCAGGGCGGCGCTCTTCTTTTTTGCCTGGGGTGGCAAAAAAGTTAGAGCCGGCCCTGTCAGCACGAGAACCTTCACTCAAAACGCTGAATAAAATCCACTGAGGATTGCAAATGTTCCAATCACTTCTCCCCCTAATTGTTATTGCTTTGCTTATTTGTTATGCCTCTGAGCTTCCTGAGTCTGGCTGGGGCTAGCAAAAGGAGTGCTGGAAACCAGGGCTCAGTTTTGTGGGTATTTTCAGCTCCAGACCCCTGGAATATGGAACATTTCAAGAAGGGACCCTGTCTTTGTGGGAGTTCTGTCCAACAGTTCAGCAGTCCACAAAGCCTAGAGCTGCACTCTAGTCTCAGCATTAACACAAGCCAAATTCTTGGAGGCAGGAGTGATACCAAGAGACATCCGTTGTGGTAACAGCACCTGATAGAAAACATTTCTGTACGTGATATGGAATATGGTGCACAGTTCTGGTCGCCATGTCAAGAAAGGTGAATTTAAATGGGAACAGGTGCAGAGAAGGGCAACTAGGATGATCAGGGGAACAGAGAACCTATCTGACATGAAGAACAGGAGTACTTGTGGCACCTTAGAGATTAACAAATTGATTTGAGCATAAGCTTTCGTGAGCTACAGCCCACTTCTTCGGATGCATAGAATGGAACATATATTGAGGAGATATATATACACATACAGAGAGCATAAAAAGGTGGGAGTTGTCTTACCAACTCTGAGAGGCCAATTAAGAGAAAAAACCTTTTGAAGTGATAATCAAGATAGCCCAGTACAGACAGTTTGATAAGAGGTGTGAGAGTACTTACAAGGGGAGATAGATTCAATGTTTGTAATGGCTCAGCCATTCCCAGTCCTTATTCAATCCTGAGTTGATTGTATCTAGTTTGCATATCAATTCCAGCTCAGCAGTCTCTCATTGGAGTCTGTTTTTGAAGCTTTTCTGTTGCAAAATTGCCACCCGCAGGTCTGTCATTGGATGACCAGACAGGTTAAAGTGTTCTCCTACTGGTTTTTGAATGTTATGATTCCTGATGTCAGATTTGTGTCCATTAATTCTTTTGCGTAGAGACTGTCCGGTTTGGCCAATGTACATGGTAGAGGGGCATTGCTGGCACATGAAACCTATCTGACATGAGGAGACTCAAAGAGGTTGGCTTGTTTAGCCTAGCAAAGGGCAGGCTGAGAGGGGGATATGATTGACCAGGGGGATAAATACTAGGGAAGGAGAAGAGCTATTTAAGCTAAAGGACAATGTTGGCACAAGAACAAATGGGTATAAACTGGCCATGAATACCTTTAGCCTGGAAATCAGAGGAATGAGGTTCTGGAACAGCCTCCCAGTAGAAGTAGGAAGGACAAACAATTTCACACTAGTTTTAAGATGGAGCTTGATGAATTTATTAACAGGATTTTATGACAGGATTGCCTATGATAGCAGGGCCCTGGACTCGATGACCCAGGACGTCACTTGCAGTCCTGTGCCCTATATAATTGGTCTGTGTCCAGCCAGGCTCAGATCTTCATTAGGTTTGAGAGATCCCTAATGATTCATGGCCACACCCAGTTCATTGACCTTTTCTGTTTTGTTCCTTTGCCTAATAATGGAAAGGGAATTAAGCTCTTTGCATGCAAGCTGTCCCAGATATGAATATCATTAACATTCACAGAAGTGTACTGATACATTATTTATTATCATGAAAAGGTTACAATGCATCTCAAGGCCTTTTATTTTCCTTTCTACATTGCCTGACAGAGGTCATTCCACTACACCTTGGAAAGTTCCCTCACGGTAGGCGATAATTTATATCCACTAATGAAGCCATAAACTGACCTCTAACTAATAAAGGTTGGGAAGAAACTTTCCCTACAGGCAGGTTATTCCATAATTGCCTTCTGCAGGTTTCCTTTGAAGCAGCTGGTGCTGTTGAGACTGGCTATTGGATTAATCTGAACATGATCTGAGTTGGCATGGCAATAAATACGTTCTTCTCATTCTCACTCCCAAGCTTCCATCGCCTGGCCGTACGGGAACATTCCCTGTGTGATAGTGCTATTATCAAGACAGGGACTGAGATCGGCTTCTGGGTCATGGTAACCCTTTCCTCATCCCCTTTGTGCTAGACCTAGCAACAGCTCTGCTTAACTCGGTGGTGTCTCTCTGCGATGTATATTTCCGTAGAGGTGGCAGAACTGTATTAGCATTCCTCGAGCTTTTATTGGAGGCAGGATGCATGGCTTCTCCAGTAGAGCTGGTCAAAAATGTGTCTGTTTTCAATGGAAATGTTCACGAGACAAAAATAAAAATCCCAACCAGCTCTAATCTCCAGCCCTTGTTTTTGAGGATCAGCCCCCAGCAAATGCAATTGCTTAAAATCCTGTAGCTTTTTGTCTGTCATAGCAGCATTCTGCCCCCCACTTTTCCTCCTTCTCTGCCTAAAGTTAGAGCATGACATGGATTAGTGGAACACCGGGCACCAAATGGTTTGCCGTGCCAGTCAGAAGCATGGGACAGGAAATTAATTCACAGAACAAAGAGGGATGCCGTGTACCAATCTCAGCCTTCCTCCTAAATGAACGGCAAAAAAGAGCCATCAATCCAAGCAGCCAGTCAAAGCCAGAGCAGACAGATCAGACTGATTACTGACTAGGTGAGCAGTCGGTATCTGTCATGTCATAGCACCTGGATGAAGCATTGTGAAGAGCGGGAACAGTGATTTGGACAGCCATGAAGATTGGATTAGGAATCGGGATATTGAGCATTTGAATTCTTGGTTTCTGGTCAAATCCATCCCAGATGCATTATTATTTTATTTTGATTTGGAATCAATAAAAGGTCCCATTCACAGGCTCTGAGCACCCGACCAATTCTTTAAAATTTCAAAACCCAAACGAAACACAATCAGCTCAGACCTTGACCAAACAGGCTGTTCGGAGGCTGGGCATTGAAGCAGCTGGGGGTGGATCAGGCAGTTTGTTTTAAATGCAAAGCAGTGGAAAAATGGAGGAAGTTCTTTGCATTGTCTGGAGACAGACCATCTTTTACCAAGAAATGACATCTTTCAAAGAACTATCAGGGGAATCTTTAAAACCCCAACACAGCTTCTAGAATAACTTGCAGATGTCAAGCAATCCCCTAATGACAGAAGGGCAGCTGATAATAATTGCTCATGGTATTAAGAAGTTTGGATGAGGAATATATTATTAGTCTGCAAGCTTAAATAGCTGGAAGGGGACAAAACCTCTTTATTCTGTGATTTTTGAACATCTGAGTGATGGGCCCAATTCCTGGATCCGTTACAGCGGCTTTAGACTGCTCCTGTAGCGCAAAGCAACTGGAAATCCATCTCCAACAGCTCCTCGAGGAGTCTTGGCGTGTTAAGGGGCTAGACCCAGCACAGTGGTACTATATTACCCACCCTTCTTGCTCTCATTGTAAGAAGTGTGGCAGGGTATCCCTGCAGCTAGGTGACCTCCAACTGCTAGAAAGGCCCGAGGTGGTTGCAGGATGGGAGGTGGGGAATTTAGGGCAGCCCCAATGAGGTTTTAATTTCTCTGTGGGCTGGGTCAACTTCCGGACAGCCCCAGAGTTGGGGGGGGACACAAAAGGCATCTGAGCCCTTTATCTTTTCATTGGTAAGTGGATTCCCACATAGCCTTCGCCACCACAGCTGGGTGTGAAGTTCATGGATGATAACATGGTAGAGGTCATGCAGACCAGTACAACATAATACCTCCAGTTATCATTGTATTCATTCAACAAACGGCTTCTCGAGGTGGGCATCCATTGGAGAAAACACTTAACCTTGGCAGCTCTTGCTGCCTTACCGGGGTGGAATGATTGCCAAATTGAAGTTGGGAAATAATTATACCCTGTGGCACATGGGCCGGGACCGTGGGGAGTTTTATTAATAAATTCATCAATTTTAAGGCCAGACGGGATCATTATGATCATCTAGACCGACCTCCTGCATCAACAGGCCAGAGAACCCCATTCAATAATTTCTGCATCAAGCCCAGTCATTTCTATCCTGAGTGCTGAGTGCTGCGTGCTGCTCCAGCCCTGCCTCTTCCCCATGGCCCCCGCCCATGATCTGCCCCAGCCATGCTCCCACCCCACCCCTTCCCCAAAGCCCCCGCCCCAGACCTGCCCCCACTCCCCCGAGGACTGCAGCAGGGCCGGGCCTGTACTCACCGGTGGTGAGTGTGTGTGTGTGGGGGCAGTTCCCCCCTTTCCCCCCAAGCCAGCCCCCCCACCCCAATGGAGACCTGCCCCTCCCCCTATGAGGGGGCTGTGTAGGGCCCTAGAATATCCAGGGACAGCCCTGGTGGACCTTCTCCTTGCAAAATGAAAGTGTCTTATTCTGACTTAGTTTCAGTTGGTTTAAAGTGTTTTACACCAAGTTAGTTATTTTGGTACAAGTTTGTGGGTAGAACATCCCTAAGCCAATTAGCTTAGTACCTCAGGAAGTGTATTCCACGCGTTAAAAATATATATATTCCATCCTAAATACATTGCCTTTTAATTTTTTTCTGAGCCTTCTGATTCTTGTCTTTTGGGAAAGGGTCAAGCAAGACTGTCCTGGATCTAATCTAACTCATTCATACTTTTCAGAGAACATTCACTTTTTATTATAGTCTTTTCACCATTTTAACTCAAAACGCATTGTCATTTCTGCCAATGCAAATTTGCCACTTTCCCCCAGAATGCCCTGGCTCCATCCTATCATCCTTTCCCGCAGAGTTCCAAGAGGAGAGGGCCCAGTAGACTGTGAAGTTTATTGCAGTGGCTGAATGAAGGCGATTTAAAATCCCCAGATAATCTCTTAAACTCCTTTAAAACCCACAATTTTGCAATCAGCTCTTTGCTTTCCCATTATCAAATGAAATATCACTTGACCCTGATTTGCCATTTCACAGAATTAGCTGTGCTCTTTGGGATAATACACTCCATGGTTCTCCTAATGGCATACCATTATAACCCCCTTTCACTCGCTGCTGTTCAAAGCCACTGGATCAGCTGAAAGTTAGCATGATAAGGGCCAACTCTGATGGATGCACCTGGCCTTCCAGAGTCTCTGTAGCACTCTGCTATGTCAGCTCGGGAGGAATCTAATCTGACATTATTTCCAGTGGCAACATTTCGGATCCAGACAGCGTCACATCCAAAAAAGAGACTGATCCCATACTTGGAGAGTAAACCACACTTGAGCTTGCAGACATTTGGCTGTGGTTTTAAGGCATCTCTTAAAATTGTGGGCATGTTTGGGGTTCGTGTGAATAACAATCTGGCAGCTACAGTTGGGCAAGTGAAAATATTATTGCATATTTAGTCCCATTTATCAGCTCACAGCTCATTCACAAAAGAGACTAGTTTCTGTTAGTCTAATAGCTATTCAATGAATGAACATAGCATCTGCAAACAGGTTTCATCCTATGAGCTGTTCATGAGCGGCTCCCTGGGTCTCTGGAGGGAGAAAAGGGTTTGTGGCCAACTCGGAAGAACTGAATTCCAAGTGGAAACTAAAGCCAAACTCAGAACTCAGTTCCGAATTTAAGCTTTAGCATCACTGAGACACAGCGAAGCTCGACGGTAGAAGCGCCCCTTGATCATCAGTTTCTAGTCCAGCACTAATGCAAATCCTAGGCTGGGCTGCTAAATCCAGCTGCACAAGGAGAGAGGTTTTCTAATTCTTTTGTGCATCGACGGGTTCAGTTATTAGCATCTCGACAGAATATCGTGAACAAAGACAAGGACTGTCGTCCTAAAGCTTTAACTGTCACTCAGGTACAGCCTGCTGTTCAGCCCTGAAGTTGCATCCCAGCTGCCCCCCCTTCTCAGGAGTGATAGGTGTGTCTAGTGGGGGCTGATCATTGAAATTGATTTGCTTGATTTCCTGAGTGACACAAACTATTTCTTCTGTCTGGGGGAGAAATGGTTAGAAAATCAGATGAACTGGCACACAACAATTTTTTAAAAATCTATACATATTTTAGGCTGCCTGTTATTTATTTATTTTAATGTTTTAAAAATGTCTGAATGATCATTATAGAATCATGGTCGTCACCGTGCCTCAGTGGGTCACAGCTGAGAATACCGGATTCAGGACAAACTGCTGAGAAATAGGGCAGACTCATCCTAAAATGGTAGTTATTCTACCATTGGATATACCAAGCCAAAAACAAAAGTCAACTGCTGTCTCACCACACTGGTTCACAAGAAGTCAAGAATGCAGTCTCCTTAGGCATTCCAGCACTAGACTTTATGGTGAGCGGTTATTGAAAAATAGTTAATCAAACAAAGGGTTCTTCTGATCTCAAGAGATCAGCCACATAGCCGGGTCAATATATAACTCGGATCTTACCCAATAATCATGCTGTTGCCAATCCTTTGATAGCTACAATATAAAGGTTTATTTTTAAGATAAAAGAAATAGAGAGTTAAAATGACTAAAGCACTCATACACATACAAACATTGCAAAGTTCTTGTATCAGGTTTGAAGCAGTGATGGAATAAACTGCTAATCTGCAAAAAGTCCCTCTGGAAATTACCCAAACACCGTGGGGGTCATTAGTCCTTGTTTAGAGCTTCCTTGTTAGAAATCCAGTCCAGAGAAATGAAGCAGATAATGAAGACAAAATGGAGATGTTTCCAGCAGGGTCTTTTATATCCTCTTCCATGTGGATGGAATTTTACTGTCCCAAACAAAGCCCCCAGTACAGTTTGTGGGAAAGTACAAGCAGAAGATGGAGTCCAGGGTCACATGAGCTAGTCACATGCCCTTACATGGCTTGCTGACTCACAGGCCACTTGGATGTTAAGACATCTTCAAGAAGAGCCATCTGGGTGGAATGAGTTTCTTCTATGTCCCATTGTGAGAGTTAATTGCCTTTGATGGGCCATCAACACAAAGGTGTCTAGCTTCAATAGATTTTACTTGGTGGATCTTACCCTGGAATACAGCACATATAGAGGATGCTAGTACATAGTCAATATTTCAGATACAAAAATAATACATGCATATAAACAGGATAATCATACTCAGCCAATCGTAACTTTTCCATTGACACCTTACCCAACATACTTTGTACAAGATTTGTTGCAATGTCTAACAGTGGCAACATCAATGACATACACGATCATATTTTAATCATACAGCATCACAATGGCACATAGTTTTTCTTCGTTTATCCATTGCTGACCAAAATGCAAACCCACTTTCTAAAATATCTCCAGTAACATGGAATCATAGAAATGGAGGACTAGAAGGGACTTCAAGAGGTCATCCAGTCCATCCCCCTGTAAAGTTTTTTTCTCTTACTTAATTGGCCTCTCAGAGTTGGTAAGACAACTCCCACCTGTTCATGCTCTCTGTATGTGTGTATATATATCTCCTCAATATATATTCCACTCTATATGCATCCGAAGAAGTGGGCTGTAGTCCACGAAAGCTTATGCTCTAAGAAATTTGTTAGTCTCTAAGGTGCCACAAGTACTCCAGTACTTAGACCATCCCTGATAGGTGGTTGTCTAACCTGTTCTTAAAAACGTCCAGTGACAGAGACTCCACAGTCTCTCCAGATGATCTGTTCCAGAGCTTAACTATCCTTATAGTTAGAAAGTTTTTCCTAATATCTAATCTAAATCTCCTTTGTTGAAAACTAAACTGATTTCTTCTTCTACCCTCAGAGAACAATTGATCACCATCCTCTTTATAACAACCTCTTTGTTAACATGTATCAGAGGGGTAGCCGTGTTAGTCTGAATCTGTAAAAAGCAACAGAGGGTCCTGTGGCATCTTGCATCTGAAGAAGTGAGGTTCTTACCCACGAAAGCTTATGCTCCCAGTACTTCTGTTAGTCTCAAAGGTGCCACAGGACCCTCTTTTGTTAACATGGTTATTTGTCAAGTATCAGAGGGGTAGCCGTGTTAGTCTGAATCTGTAAAAAGCAACAGAGGGTCCTGTGGCACCTTTAAGACTAACAAAAGTATTGGAGCATAAACTTTCGTGGGTGAATGCCCACTTCATCAGATGCAAGATGGTTCTGATGAAGTGGGCATTCACTCACGAAAGCTTATGCTCCAATACTTCTGTTAGTCTTAAAGGTGCCACAGGACCCTCTGATGGTTATTTATGTGCACCCACCCACAACGTTCAACTTGCTACTTTATCCTCTCCCCCAGCAGAGAATACCATTCTTCTGGATTTAATGGCACACCAGGTGCTTCTGTAGAAGTCATTAGACAAAATAGAGTTAAGATTGGAGCCATTTCATGGGCTCAAGTGAGAATATTTTTTCCAGTCCAAGATGATACTTTTGACAACCAATTATGACAAAAAAGACCTTCAGGGCCAAGGAAGAAGGGACATTCTAATACTGTTAGTGTCTTGTTTGTCATGAAGCACCCACGCATGATGTCTAATCTCAAGACTGAGCAGGAGGAGGGTAAAAGAAGGCAATGCACAAATACAATGCACCCCTATCAACGAACAAAGCTTCACAAATGGTCTTATGGCTCACCCAGAGGAGCTATTCCAAAGTGGTGGCTGTAAAGAACACAATAGAACCTGCTGGATACTGCTAAGAACAGCAATCTTACAATATTATTTCCATAACAGCCACATCAGATAGATATACCTAAACTCTGCAACAGAGATCCGTCCACTCCTCTTCCCTCTCTACCCCCACCCCAACTACTTGCTCGGGAAAGGGAAGTATGGGGGGAGTAGCCGCTGCTGTGCCTCTCATGGTTGCTTTCCCAACCTGAGAAGGCTAAGCCGTGTTCCGTGTATCGTGCGCCAGGGAATAACATGAAAGGTCTCTGTGCTTGTAAAACTAAACTGGCTTTTTATTAAGAGGCCTATGCAAAGCTCCTGCAAATGGGACTGGTATTCTAGCCATGTGCTCACAGGATGGTTCCCCTCCTACAGCCTGTGCTCCTCCCTCCAGGCTCCATGCAGGTTGCTACAGGAGGATCAAAGGGGGCTCTACTTCCCCTTATGCCCCTGCATGACTGAGCAAAGGCTGTGACAATCTAATCCCTTAGGTTAGTTCATTTTCCTTTCTTTTCCCTTTGTAGTAGAGATGGGCTACAGCCAGTTGTTTAGCTGTTCAGCCCTACAAACCGATCCAGCCTTCCCCAAATGTTGTGTCCCCTTTGTGTTCGTCTCCACTTTCCAGCACGTTGGGTAACTGAGTCAGCATGACACAACGCGGCAGCACCACTCAATAGGAACAAGGGTGAATTCATCAGTAGAAGTGAAAATTGGATTTCGGGGAGCCAAATTTGATCTGTGCTGTGCTCTTGCAAGCAGTACGGCGAGAAAGCAAATCCCACTGTATTTATCCCCCATTAGCTAATTCCTAGTGATCGACAAACCTCATTAACAGGAAAGAGATTTGGAACAAAGAAGAGAGATTTAATCCCCCGCTCACACACACACTTTGTTGCATAGTTCATCAGTCAGTTTCATCTTACTTCAGCCTGCAGGCATTTGCCAGGGGTGTATCCTGCTCTTGGCCCCCGTTCTAATCACCCCCAAACCTTTGGGACTGGATGAAAAGCTCAAGCTTTTCCTTTGATTTATTTCTCCTAAATCCTTTTGCAGACAGCACTGAAAGAGCACATTTCACACAGGCGTCCCCTCTTCTGCATTATCCTTCCAGCTGACGGAGCGGGAGCACTCAGCCATTACGCCTGCCACTTTCTTTGTAACCAGACTGCTTTCTCCCAGAAACCATAGAACTAAACAGAAGAAACCCATCTGCAACAAGTCGGTACATATTGGCACCAGCGCTAATTGAAGAAAAAATGGCAGATGCCATCTTTGCTTAACAATGCCTCTAGAGCTCAACTTTAGTTAGGTGTCCTTGCTAATAACTGACAGGAATTGAAGGCACAAAGCTGGGCAAATTCCTTTCCCCATAGCAAAATAAGAAAACCAGATTATGTAAACATCCCCAAAGAAATTTCCTTAATCTGTTTGTGTCTCACCTGAACATAAGGTCAGAGTTTCAGCTGGTATAATGACTTCAGTGGAGCTTTGAAGATTTATGACATTGGAGAATCTGGCCCAGGAAATCCAGAAATTAAAAATTCCTACCCATTTTCTGGTAGCTCAACAGACTGAGTTGTTATTTTTCTTACTTGTGCATTCGGAGTCACCTTACATCATGTACCATGGACAGTCACCTGTGGTTTAATCTCTTGGGTCATTAATTAAAGTTCCCATTCATACCTGTATTTGGCTTTTGATAAAGGGAGACAGCTGGTAAATGTTACCCCATTTAAGTAGCGTTCTTTGGTGCAGAAGTAGTGGCCCTAAGGTTCAGCTGGTGTCACTCTCACCTTGGCGAATGGAAATGTTGGGTTCACATAGTTCAGGAGTTAGGCCTTTGTGGTATATTGCAGAGTGGCACCGGGAGAGCGGCCATCCTGTGGGATGATGTGTGAAACCACCAGCGTCTTGCTGTTAAAGGCCCCCTGGATCTCTTTGTACAACTGCCCAGGGCCTTGGAGCCTGGCACAACATCATCCGTCATAAAAACGGCATTGTTGTGTGAGGTTTTGGTGGGCATTATAGCTACTCCCTTGGTCTGTAGAGTCATTGTACTACTCGTATATACATCGTGACTTAAATATGAAAAGGGGGTGTACACTACACAATTCTGCTAAAACAGTGGCTCTCAAACTTTTTTTTCGCAGACCACTAGAAAATTGCTGAGGGTCTCAGTGGACCACTTAATGATCTTTCCAAATGTTGTTTGTACCATTAGCTAACTATTGTAAAGCGCTTTGGATAAAAGTACTATAAAAAAACTTAATAATCATTAACATTTTTTGTTCTACAAATAAAAGCACACAACTCATATTTTAATATCAGTAGTCTTACCTTTCTAATGCAATGAATTTGCCCTCTCCCCCCCAAGGCAGCAGCCCCCGAGCTGGGGTTGGGAAGGAGCGGGGTCTCTCTCCTGCCACAGCAGCCACAGAGCTGAGGTTGGGGAGGAGGACCATCCCTCCCCGGCATCCGAGCCCTGGAACTGGGGAAAGTCGCTTCTTTCTCTGGCCGCCGCAGGCCTGCACATCCCAAATTCCCCCCACCCCCTCTTCTCACCCCACTGCCCCCTCCCACCTACCCCCTTCTCCAAGGTCCAGACCCCTAATTAGTGGAGCCTTCATTCTCTTGTGTGCAGCCACCCAGGTGCACACCTTAGAGGGCACTATCCGCTGACCACCTGAATGGAGCTTGTGGACCACTGGTGGTCCATGGACACCAGTTTGAGAACCTCAGTGCTAGAAAGCTATTTATCAGTTGCGTCATTGAGAACCCTTAGCATAGCCAGTCAGAACAGCGTCCCCTTGTGTCAAAAGATAAGAGTTTTATTCTGCATGTTGAATTTCCGTGTGTTGTGAGTTATGTTATAATTCCTTGCGCTTTGTGTGGCTGTGACCCCTTTAGCTGGCCTTGTTGCCACCAGGTTTCCAATGTACTATGTCAGGGGTGTCCTACGACAAAAGCAATGTGGATTGGCTGAAGATTCCCTTGCCTATAAAAATAATTATTCCAGTTGCTTAGACTAATACCCACATACCATTGCTGAGTCATTTGAGGGGGGAGCAGATTTATAAGATTAGGTGTCTCAGTACAGCTTCACATGCCTAATTTCTATGCACAAACAAGTGTTGGAGTACGAGGAAGTGGGGCTTGGCAGGGAAGGAACACAGCGTCCCTGCCTCTGCTAAAAAGCAGAGTGAGTGCTCTCGCTTCTCTGCCTTGGCGTGGGTAAGTTGGGCTCCCTCATGTTTCCTCTCCTCCTTGGCTGGTGCCAGGGGAGCTCCCCTGTTGTTTCAACCTCCTTGAACCCCGGTGCATAAGCTCATGCAGACCAGGTATCTGTTTATTACACATGGGGACAGATACAGTAGGATCTTGGTTGGCCATGGATAGGGGTCAGATCCTCAACTAATTGAAATTAGCCTAGCTGCATTGACTTCAGTTGGGTTATGCTGATCTATGCTAGCTGAGGGTCCTACTTTATGTGCGTAAATACTTGATTTGTGCAGGCACGGTGGGTATTTGCTCATGCGAGTTCAACACCTACCCAGCCTTGCAAATCTTGCTCTTTGTCTCTAAACTATATACAGGAGCAGTCTACTTTAAAACAGGATTTTCTTCTTAAGCAGACAACTCACGATTCTGATGATAGATAAAGTCTGCACAGAGGCAAATCATCCTGAACTGGTTCAGTCTCCCATCATGGAAATTTCACTGTCATGGGTACCTGTTGCTCACAACTGTGGGCTGCAATCTGGTAGATGACTGTTATCAGGCACTCTCATGACCCTCACTGGGACTAAAGTCCTCTTTAGGACCATGCACCTGAGTTCAGATCTGTGGCTGCATACCCAGGCTAGCTCTCTTGCGTCATCTTCTATTCTGTCTTGCAAATGCTGGTTGTTTAGGTAACACTTGCTCTCTCCTTCTGTGATACCAGGGATGAATCCCACTCCAGATGGTTGTAAAGGTCAACAGGAACTTATGTAGAGCTGTGCATTGGGCAAATTGTCTCCCAGTTGGCATTCACTAAAATACCTGCCTGTACAACACAGCATTCCAATGCAACTGCCCATTGTTGGCAGCTGCAGAATGTGAAGCGGTCGGACACAGCACAGTTCTCTCTCCTCTAGCGTCATCCTCCCATGTGGCCAGGGAATTATTTTCATGCCACAATGTCCATACAACAGGACTAGACTCAGCTTTACAAAAAAAGGTGCCTTGTATTGTACATCCCTAGATCACAAGCAGAATCGGTTAAGTTTCCTCCATAAACATCTGCTGTCATGAAGTCTGCTAATGGCACATGGGCAATTGACTTTTTGCCTAATTAGAACTAATTTGATTCTTTTCCTGCTTATAAAGCCACTCAGGTCAGTGGGAGTTTTGCTGTAGACTTCAATGCGATCAAAATTGGGCTCATAAAGAATCTCGCTAATTGCATTGGCAAATCTAATGCAGTCTCATTGTCTCATTCTTTTTTCCCCTATTACAAACATTTAAAATGAAAGCAAACAAGAACAGGAATTAAAGAATTATCCTCCAGTCTTGAATGATTTCTAGTTTTAGACCCACTGTGTATCTGGCTGCCGGTTAAAGTCTTTCATTAAAAATATAAACACAGAATATGTAGCGCCAAAATAAACAAGAAATGGTAGGGTTGTTTTCCAAGTAATCAGAACAGACTGGGATGAAAGACAGAGGATAGAATTAGGAGCAAATGGACCAAGAATGAAGAATCGAATGGCAATTATTTCAGTGGACTTGCTGAAGTATGATTTTCAACTGACTTAACTTTTTGGATTGAAAGTTATCCTTTTAGAACAGTAAGAAAAATGTAAACCAAACCGACCCACCCCCCTTTCTGCATTTCATTAGAGGGAAGGGAATGCAGCTTCTATGGTTGTTTATTGATGAACCAATGGTGAGCGAAAAATGTGGCTAACTTTACCCATGTGAGTAGCCCCATTTAAGTTGATGGGACCACTCAAGTGAGTAAAGTTATGCATGTGTGCATTTGTAGGTATGCGGCTTACATCTGTGAGACCCTGATATGTAGAAAAGCTACACCTCTACCCCGATATAATGTGACCCGATATAACACAAATTCTGATATAACATGGTAAAGCAGTGCTCTGGGGGGGCAGGGCTGCGCACTCCGGCGGATCAAAGCAAGTTCGATATAACGCGGTTTCACCTATAACGCGGTAAGATTTTTTGGCTCCCGAGGACAGCGTTATATCGAGATAGAGGTGTGTTTTGTAACAAATATTAGAATTTTCCTTCTTTATTTCTCCTTCCAGTTGTTGAACAGATAAACTAGAGCTATGAAACTACATTTGTTCTATTCCACCCTAGACTACTATCAGTCTGAATGTCTGATATCTTCAGAATCGTCAGGGTTTAGGAATATCTACCACATCTCATTAGAGGATGGGAACTCCAGGCCTTTAATGTCATAAACACTTGGATCTACCCCTGCAAGCATAGATTTTAAAATTCTTGCCACCCCGATATATATAGCCAAGCAATTTTAAATGGCCCCAGTAGGATCTAGAATTAAAATGGTATAGATAATGCAACCAAAAAGGAAATAATCCACCACAAGGGGATAAATAAGAAAACTGGATGGCAACCCTTTCTGAAAAGCATGTGAAAATTTTGATTCGATGCATATCAACAAAAGGGTTCTGTATCTTCCTTCCTCGAAAAATGTAGATACATCTATAAACACATTACAGGCCTGCTGCTGATTTGATATGATATGATTTTAGCACTACTGAAAGTGAGAAAAAGAGATTGTTTAATCCCCATGTGTATACCTCCTCAAGGCAGAGTTCTTAACTATAGCTGCAATTTTGCTGTTAGATACAGACATAAATAGAATCCTTTCCAGCCTGAGATGTTAGGTGAATTGGATTAGCTGTACATTATAGGATATTCAGATGAACCAAGGAAAGCACCATGTGTCCGTTTATTTGTTAAGAAGATGCTAAATGTCTCCATCCACCTCTCTGTCTATGGGTTTGATTCAGCGGGACTTTTCCTGTACACTCGCTGGTCCATTAGAAAGCTCTTGGGCTTCATCACTGTGGAAACTAATTAGGATAGTTAGTGATAAATGAAACCTATTCCCCTTCTTTGGCACCTGTGCAATGTACATGATAATATACAGGAAGAGGCTGCAAAATAGAGACTGTCCTTTTAAAATGTGGCCTGGAGTAACACAGGCAATCTGGCTTCCCAGGCAGGATGGGATGAAAAAAATACCAATTCCAACAATTTTCTAACCAGTGCAGCACGGCCATTTGGAATCGTCTGCATAATTCAGTCCTGCCTTCACCACTCGTGAATAATGCTGCCATCTCAAGCTTATGTGCCAATAAAACCTAGAGCGCACCACATTCTACTGCAAGACTGCTACTGATGGGCGTCTCCATATCCGCAGCAGTGCTCTGAAGGCTTAGGGTGACCAGGCGGCTCTGGTCAGCAGTGCTGACAAGGCCGTTGACTGTCTGGTTGGTGGCGCTGTGCAGCGGGGCTGGCAGGCTCCCGGGAAGCAGCCGGCATGTCCCTGCTCTGGCTTTTATGCGTAGGTGAAGCCACGGGGCTCTGCACACTGTCCCCGCCCCAAGTGCCACCCCCACAGCTCCCATTGGCTGGGAACCGTGGCCAATGGGAGCTGCAGGGGTGGTGCCTGCGGATGGGACAGTGTGCAGAGTTGCCTGGCAGCACCTCTGCATAAGAGCCGGAGTGGGGACATGCTGCTGCTTCCAGGAGCTGCTTGAGGTAAGCCCCACCAGAACCTGCACCCCTGACCCCCTCCCAGGCCCCAACCCCTTACCCCAGCCCTGATCCCCCTCCTGCCCTCCGAACCCCTCCATCCCAGCCTGGAGCACCCGCCTGCACCCCATACCCTTCATCCCTGGCCCCACCCCAGAGCCAGCACCCCCAGCCGGAGCGCTCACCCCCTCTCACATCCCAACCCACTGTCTCAGCCTGGAGCCCCTTCCCGCACTCTGAACTCCTCATTTCTGCCCCAAAGCCTGCACCCCCAGCCAGAACTCTTCCCCTCTCCTGCACCCCAGTCCCCTGAGCCAACCTGGTGAAAATGAGCGAGTGAGGGAGGGTGGGGAGAGCGAGCAATAGAGGGAGAAGGGATGGAGTGAGTGGGGGTGGGGCCTCAAATAAGGGGCGGGGCATGGGTGGGGCCTCTGAGGAGGGGCAGGGCAGCAGGTGGGGCAAGGGTGTTTGGTTTTGGGCAAGGAGAAAGTTGGCAACCATATAAGGCTGGCCCTGTCTCAGAGCCCTGATTGGCTAGGGGATTCACCCAAACTCTATTTGACTACAGAGCTAGCAGGAAATCCCACCCCTACTTCCTATGCCAGCTCTCATCTGACTGAAGGATGGGACTGCCATATGAGAAGGGACTGGATTGGCCACGCGGCGCTGCTGTTGCCCCAGCTGCAGGCACACAGCAGGGGAAGTTGAGGGTCTGTTCACAGGGTGGGGCCCAGGCCCAGGGATCAGCCTGTTTCTGTGACTACTGTGAATTTCCAGCACACGTGAGAATCAGCCAGAGCCCGGGGGAAGGAAGTTGAGGGACTGATGTTAAGGCCCTGGTTGGGGGACTGATGTTAAGGCTAACGGTACCCCAGAGCACTCTTCATATGTGTAGCAGTGTCTTTGGAGGAAATTTCACATCCTTCTTGGTTGTGCTGTGATCTAGTTGTGTGCCTAGCGGTTACACTCCACTCCAGAGGTGGCTGCATGTTAACAGTTGACTGAGTCCTTAATATATTTTGTAAAATATTTTAGGATGTATCAGGATGAAAGGAGGAACATTAATATTGGACAATACTGTTACTACATATCACACATTTGAAGAATATGTCTTTTTATCTACTGTGTTTGTACTAAACTTCAATGAATCACCTAGGTACAATTTTCTAAGAGGGACGTATTGGCCACCACTTCCAGGAGCTCCCATTGGCCTGGAGTGGCGAACTGCAGCCAGTTGGAGCCGCGGTCAGCCGGACCTGCAGACGCGGCAGGTACATAAACCGGCCCAGCCTGCCAGGGGCTTTCCCTACACAAGCGGCATTCCAAGTTTGGGAAATACTGCTCTAACATATAATATAGGAAATTGCAAGTTACAAAAACCATAAAGAGCAAACACAGGCATTCTGGTTCAGGTACTTCAAAGAAGGAGAGATTCCTATCTATACCCCATCCATACCCCAGGAGATATCAAAAATCATCCCAAGTATCAATGTCTCTTCTATAATGGAAAGGTGGACTTGTCAGTAACCCACTTTGTTTCTATTTAGCATGAGTTCTCTTCTATTTGACACATTGTATGGAGCGCACGCTTTCTGATGCCTTCTTTGTGAAAGGCTTGTCTCTGCATTGATTGCCACACTCTCTATCGGCCAATTTTGCCATGATCTGAATTTGTTTCTCTTGGTTTTTTTATCTGCATTCTTCCCAGCCATTTGGAACAATAAACTTTTATTGCTTTTTATTCCTTAATGCACGCTCTTTCTTTTCTCCCTTAATTCTCCAAGGCAATTTTCTATTTGTTCTCTGACGGTCACTTCTTAGATATATTCATACTAACTCCCTCACTGCTGCTGGCCCACCTATATAGGTCTCAGCAGTTATTCTGAATGAAGCTTCAGAATGGACTAAGTCCATCTAACCTAACTTCAGAAGCCCATTCCCTGAACATGTCTGCTTCCTTGCATAACTCTACAGGGATGAAGTTTTGGTGTTGAGGACATGGTCATGAAATGAGGGCTTTTCTTAGAGCAGTAACACTTCTGTCATTGGCTAGCCAACTTTTTAAAGTTACATTAGCCACTTCATTTCAGGGAGGTTGAATTGAGGGAATGTACTGTAAGGACCGTATCAGTCATCCCACTGCCAACACAAGTATCTCCAGTCCTTTACTGGCAACTATTTCAAGTAGGGTGAAATTTGCCCTGGGAACAAGGCGTGCGCATCATTTAAGATTCTCTCAATAAAATGCAAAGGCCTTGTGTGTGATCTCTGCCACTGAGAGCCAGTGACCAGAGCCTTTGAAGATAACAATAGCTATTGTCTAGGCCAGTAGAAAAAAGGCTATTTTGTGATAACCTCAGGCAGAAAAAGGGTAACAAATAAAAGAAGATCCTAGGATTCAACTGTGCCATTTTCTACTCTCATGACCATCACTGTCCTAGGGACAGTGCAGTTGACATTGAATGACTGATACTAACAGCAAGTGACCTGTGAATGTTGGCTGTTTGTCCGTTCCATCTCTTTCTTCCACGGTGCTTATGATGCAGAGAGAACAATGTCTTTGTAGGACACACCAAAAGTCATCAAATTCAGGCTGTTTCAGACCAAGGTGGAAGAGCAAATTTCACGTTCCAGGCCCCTCACAGAGTATTCCTTTCCAGCTCTCTCCCTCTCTTTTATATGGAAGAGAATGCAGCTCATGCACCTCTGCTGACTGCTGGTGTGGCAGGACATCGTGGGGAGAGAGGTGATCCCCCAGGCATAAAATTATAAAGTGAATCCTAGGAAATCCATGGAGATGTGGCTAGCAAAGAGTCCAAGAAAAGTAGAAAGTTTACACAACTTGAAAAACCAAGCCTTGGATAAAAAAAACAAACTTATTTTCACTGTCACTTGTATGAATTTGGGTCAAATATCGCCCTCATTTTCACCACCTACAAAATATTCCCTGTTCAGAAGAAAGCTGGAAAACCAGACTCAATGCCCCAGCAAAAAAACCCATCTCTTTCTGACAGGCTGACACCTTTTTCATTATGGCAGATGCTGGGGCAACAGACAAAGAGGAGAAGCCATTGTGACCCAACTGTGATATTTGCACCTTTGTCTTAATGACAGTAATGATGACATTGCAAAGCCAGTTTGGAGAAGAGTCATCACCTTGTCCTTTCATTATCTCCGCAATAGTGCTGATGATTTAACAAGGTCGGCACAGCAAAGATTTTCCTCCCTCCCATCTTTCTAATATACGGTACAGCTAATTATCCTTTTGTGCTTTTGTTTCAAATAGCTTGTTTGCATCTGGCTGACCTTGACTCAGCTCCAGACAACTGCAGATGAAGACAAGAGAAAGCAAGGGTCACATTCTAGTTTTCATGAACGATTCAGAAAAGCAGAGAAAGTAGAATGTAGAAGGCATGGGACAGGGATGGGGAAACCCTCACCGTATATGCGCCATTGGAAACGAACATAAAAGGCCTGGTGGGCTTAGTTTAATTGTTCTAGTGCTTGTTATTAGGAAAAGGAAATACAAATGTCTCTTCAAAATGAGTTACAGTGAAGGTTTTGACTATCTTTAGCTAATGTAGTGCCATGTAGTTTAGAAAGAAATTTTGAATGTGTTGAACATGAAATAATCATAGAAATGTAGGGTTGGAAGGGACCTTATGAGGTCAACTATTCTATCCCCCTGGACTGAGACAGGAGTAAGTATACCTAGAGCAGCATTAATTCTACTGAGAATATGTGTATGTGCAATCTCTCTCTGTCAATAAATGAAATGTGGAAAAAAAATTTTAATTTTTTTTTTAAAAACTCACTTTCATGGCCCCATAAACCGTAGTGCAGGTGCAAATTTTGCACACAAAAGAGAAGTCCTAGTCAAAACCCTTTTAATAATTTATCCCCTCATGTATACCAGAATTTACACAGCACTCCTCTTCATTATTGAGCTGGGACCGTTAGTGAATGGATGGGTGAAGCGGGCCAGTGTGGATTTCTGGTCATTTTTAGTCTGATGAAATCAGATCATATTTTGAAACAATAGTCGGGTGACTTGATTGGACTTGATTATCTTTTTCAATAATTCCAGCACATGTTAGATAGTGCTCTCCAACTCATGTGACCCTTAATACAGTGCTCGATGAAGGGCTTGTCTACATTGCTCCACAGTTCACACCATGGGGGTGTGAATAGCAGTGTGCAGGAAAGTGCTGCAGTGTAACTCCTCCATATGGATGCTGTGAGCACCTACTAAAAGGTTCCTAGTTCACATTAATGTAGTTTTCTTCAAACAGGTACCAAATGAACAGGTGCTTTATAGAGGTGGATTCCAATTGGAACATTCCATTTGAATGGCTCTGAGGTTTGTGAGGGCTCAGGGCTGGATCAGAACTTTGTGGCCATGCATCCATCTCTACCCCCTTTCTACAGTCTCCTGTAAAATATACTAGTGACCTGTAAATCCCATAGTTTCCAGATATTCTCTTCTCTGTAAATGAGGTAATAGACTGCGCCGATGGAGTCACTTACCCCCTTGGCTTGCAGACTGACTCCATTACCTTCAAGGACCTTCTGCACACTCCATTGGCTCCTGGGTAGGGAAGATAAACAAGCCGGCATATTTTTGCCATCTTCTTTGCATTTCATGGATGAGATGCGAAATGGAGTTTTTGGATGAATTCATAAGTCTGACAAGAGGGAGTTCTCTCAGGAAGGCCTGGGAATCAGTTAGTTAAGTTTGTAAGTGACTGTAGAATTTTTGAGTGTGAGGCAGGCAGGGAACAAGATGATAAGTGACAAGTCTATTATACACCATTATCCAACACAGCGAGTAGAAAAATGTATTTGCCTTAATGGAAGATTTGTCTCTCTTTCTCACAGACAAGATAAAAACAGAAAAGGAAGAGTAATAATTAAGAAATTTGTCTTGTAAGTGCACAGCCAAGCACGAGCTGAGATCCTTGCTATGATCAATGTACAAGCAATCATGTTCTGTTGGATTATGCAGTGAATTCCAAGCAACTGCTCTGAAAGTTTCCAGGGGACCAGCTGTGTGAGTTTATGGCAAGACTGGAACGTAGTAGCATGTCAAGGAATGTATTGCACGAAGAACATGCTTCTCACCTTTTTCCTCCTGGGCAGATTTGAGACTCAACTCACTGGCTAACAGCGAAAGAAGTGGAAAAGCAGGTGGGACTTAGGCAAAGTCTTTTACTGAGAGCACAGTCTAAATCCTTCTGCACTAGGAAGTACTGCTAACCCCAGGAAGGAGTCACTGCTGCTACTTTCTGCCGATGATAACCTCCCCCATGACTAGGGCTGTGTGAAATTGTTTTTAGCCAAAAATGCAGATTTGTATTGAGCTAACCGTTTTGCCACATGTTTAACTTGCCTAATTGATTTTGTTGAAAAACAAAACAAAACAAAACAAAAAATCCCTAAGATTCTAAATGTGTTGATTTTTCAGTTCAAAACTTTTGATTTCTAGTTATTTTTACACATTTTATTTTAAAAAATGTGTCAATTTCAAAATGAAAACAAAGCATTTCATTTTGGGTTCTGAGTTTTTGGTTCAAGGAAAAATTTGAATTTTTTTGTGTTGATCCAAAACCATCTTTTTTTTTCTGAATGGCCAGCAAACTGAAAAATCATCCACACTGCTCTCCCTGTGACAGAACTTCCACTATTGGGTCTGTTTTCCTGGTTGAATTTGTGTTGGTGGAAGCCAACACAGACCCAGTAATAAATAGGGCACTGCAAATTTTGTGAAATGCTCTGGGATCCTTCAGATGAAAGGTATTCATCACTACCCCCTCAAAACAATTCCTTACTGAGATATAATTCCCATTAAAATGAATGGTACTGAAGTGAGACCTCCCGCCATGCATCAGCTGTCAGCAGTGTTTGAACTGTAGACCTTCACTACCAAAGCACAGGCCTCAATCACTTGAGCTAAAGAAGAGGCTCCACACGGTAGCAGCAGTAACAGGCAGTTATCCTGCAGTGGACCAGCTGCAACCTGCACTCTGTTAGTGGTTTCCAAGAGTGTTATCTCAATGAGGACTAAAGTCTGCAACAGATTTTGAGACCCAGAAATCCTGGGTAGGTTTTGGGCCACATATTATACCACTTCCTATGGCGGCATTCCTTTTGGATACCAGTGTCTCAACGTTATCCAGGCATTCTTTCTTCTAGAGCAGAAATATACTTTACAAGTTGTATTGAAAAGACTTTTTAGTGTTAGACTCCACAGCTGGAAGAACATTAATAAGCTGAAATGGTTATTGAATGTGCAGTGTCAATGAAGCAATTACATTTTGTCCACACTCAGTTTGAAGAAGCTGGTAATTAATGACCTAATGAGGAGAATTCAAAACAGCCCATTGCTCTACTGAGACCTCATTTTTCTGTCACTCTGTACGTTGCATTATTAATTTATTTTGCAGAGCTGGAAGAGTTTGATAATTGGTTATGCACGTGCACACACACACATCCTCCATCTTGTTTAGCCTGGGCACACACAGAGAGACATTGCCGTGTGCGCACCCACACGGAGCATCTTGTTAAGAGTGTGTTTGTGCAGACAGAGTTTTGTTTAATGCAGGCACACACATAGATTGCAGTGATTAGTGTGCATGTGAACAAAAAACAAACGCAGACATGCTGTCTGGTTGTCTAGGACATTTTAGAAAAGCTTAGCTCACCTACTAACGTCTCTTGGGCCTCCATCTCTTGATGTCCTGTGATCAAGGTTTTCATTGGAACTCCACTTCCACGGAAGGTGAGCTGAAAACCTGCTCTAGCAAGGGAAGTTCCTCCATTCTGGAGAGTATGTTCAGCAAAACTAAAGATTTCAGTAATTATAAATCCTTCCTATCCATAACCTTTTCTCATAATTACATGATCACAGTCTGCATTATGGACAGTCCTTTGGAAAGGTCTTGTATCCATGGCACCACATGAGAATACAAATGAAAGGCCTTTGTGTGACCTACAGTGAATTATATTGAAAGAAACAGGAAGAAGTTGCAAGTTTCACTTCTCAAACCAATAATCTTAGGTGTGTGTGGGGGGGAATTGTTTTTTCTGTCGATTTTTGATGAAAACCCCAAATTTAAAAGTCCTTTGCTATCTGGCTGAAGTGAGAATGCCCTTCCACCATCTCCATAGGCACTTCTCGATCCAGCGGCCAGAGGATCTCAGTTGCTGTGATGGGGAATGACAGGAAGCTTCCTACATCACTCGCTGTATTTTGAGCATGCAAATTCTTCAGGTGCTATCAAGTCCAAGAGGTTGCTAAAGGCAATGGGGGTTTTGTGCTTTTTGGAGGGAGGGTATGTGAGGTGGATGAAATAAGGAGAGGCTTACGTGAGGTGAAAACCAGAGACAGACACAACCCCAGACAAGCCTTGAGAATCCTCATTCCTTGCTTCTTGCAGGCTATCTCATTCTGTCAACTGCATGCCGCGTCTGCAACTATGGTAAACAGAATCTTGCATCCAACCTGAGACCTGGCGAGTTGAGGCCTTGTCATTAAGTTAGTCTGTTGCAGGCTTGTTAATGTTACAGCTGGGTAGAGTGAGCAGAGCTATTTAATGGACACTAACGTGAGGGAAGGGGAGGTTTTGAGAGTGAAAAGAGGCTGAGGCTATGTCTACACTGCAGCTTATGTCGGCAGAAGTTATGTCGCTAAGGGTTGTGAATAAAGCACCCCCCAGAGCGACGTATGTTATACCAGCATGAGCGCCGGTGTGGACAGCGTTATGTTGGCAGGAGAGCTTCTCCCGCCTCTCGCAGAGGTGGCTTATTACTCCGACGGGAGAGCTCTCTCGTTATGATATGGTGTCTTCACCAGACACACTGCAGTGATACAGCTGCAGTGCCGTATGTGTAGACAAGCCCTGAGAGACGGACAGCAGCCCCTTTGACTAGTAACAGTCCTTGGCTGTTCTGCCATTGGGTGACCAGCGCACTGACTCCTCACAGAAGAATAAGGAAAGGGAGATTCCCTTTCCATGTACCAGTTCACAGCTATTAATTGATTGGAATTCCAGGGTCTCAGGGGAGGGGGGCAGCTGGCTGAATGGTGGACTCATATGCATTCCAGTAGGTTGCACCAAACCAGCAGGTGCTCCAGGGCTTGACTGGTTTTGCAGCCAGAGCTGAGCAGTCTGGGGCCTTTTCCAAAGTGCCATCCCTCACAAGCACACCTGGGCAAAGGAGAATCACAGTGGCCAGGGGCTCACACTGAACCGATGGGGCTAGTTGGGCTGTTTAGCCAAGAGATCTTCAACCTTCTTCCCCAAACCACAAAGAAATCTCTCACTTGGAGCAGCTGCTGCGCCTGGGGCAACAGTGGATATGTTCAGAGGAGATGGCACATTTTATTGAGCAAAGCAACAGGTAACCGGTGCAGAGCCCACATGCCAGCGGTGTGTGCCAGCAGCGGAGGTCCCCTATACAGGGGCATTCCCCAGGGGTCATCATCACCAGTGATCCACCCCTTTACTCCGCTGGAGTAATCAGAGCCTTACTTCTTTTAAAAGCAAGAGCCCAAAGGGTGGCTGTGTTAACAGAAGCCCCTGTGATCCCTCATCAGTGAGAGGAGGACAAAGTATTAGCCATCTGCGCTGAAGTAATTAACAAACTCACTGTGGCATCTGGCCATTGAAGAACTGGCCTCTGATTGAAAGAATCTGGGGAAATGAATGTGTGGCTAAAGCAGTTGTGGAGCTTGGTGACTTAGTTACTGCAGCACTCTCCTTGGACAGGAGACCCTGAGGCTGATTCTGTCCTGTGCCCAGGCTCTGCTCAGCACAGGAAATGGGGTGATGGTGCTGTTGAGGAGCTGATGGTGCTGGTTCCATCTCCCTGATTCTTGGGACTAGACCCACTCCCATTGATGCCACTTAGAGTGACTGCCAGGTGGCTGTAAGCTCCACCTCTGATTTGGAGTCCTTAATGGACTCTCTGGAGCGGAAGATCGATGCAGAGAAGAGCTCTATACCCCATCCCTGGTCCTCTACCCCCAACATGCCCCCTAGATCGGGGCATCAGACACCAGGCCTGGAGCTGACACTTTTGCCAGCAGGGAGCTCACCTACACAAGGAATGTCTGCTGGCAATTTGCAGCCAGTTTACAGTCTCTTTGCACCCCCTAAATGGCAGATAAGGGATAGGTCTCAATAGCGAATCCAGCCCATTATATATATTACCATCCTGCCTCACTATACCAACGTTGGGAGCATACATCTCAACCCACCACGGTCCTAACACAGGGTGCAAATGCATGACCAAGCTCCAAAACCAGAGACACAAAAAATGTACACGTATAGGAAAGGTACAATGCGGCCAGATTCCTTCCATCAGCGTAAACAGCTTTTTTCTACAGTCCTGGTTTCATGATTCTGTATGGCTGATTTTTGACAATGGAAGAATTGGGGCTCCAGATTTGGGAGGAATGTAGGTAACGTTGGACCAAAACAAGTGACATTCTCTGCAATGACCGAGAAGAATGGCTGTGAGCTGGAGCCAGGTTTCCCCACCGCCCGAAATCATCACCGGGATGTAAGGCAGAGTTCAGGTGCCCAAAGTGAAGAGCACATTGTGGCTTACGGAGCTTTTATGAACCTAAGACTGGTATTTGACGCTACCTTTACCTAGGCTCTTCTGCCTTTCACTAAACCCAAGTCTGGTTTCAATCAAAACACATGGTTCACATGAGTTCAGTCCAACTTTAACTTGTTAAGCCAATTTCTGCTGATTAGTGAATGCCCTTTGCCTTCTGTAACAATGAATGGCAGTCTGCAACCCAATACCCTTCTCCCTTACATTGACCAATAGCTACCCGAAGGCCTTTCTCTCACCTTGACTATAAGTTTTCAACCCTGTATCAGTTTCTCCCAGAATAACATTAGCAAATGTTCTCTTGTAGGCCTCTTCAGAAAATAACACTGTAACACCTTTATCGGTTTTCATTCTCATATTTTGCATTCGTTATATGGACTCTAGCCCAGTTCAGAGCATTTGATTCCATTTTATTCTGCACTACAAACAGCTCTGAGTCAATAACAAGCCCTGCAGACAGGCCCAGATTGTGTTACACTTTTCCACTTGTCAGTGTGTGGTTGGCTTCTGCCCCAAAGTATGAAGATTTATATCCTTTTGTGTCCCTTCTGAGCAGGGCCAGCTCCAGAGTTTTTGCCGCCCCAAGCGGCGGAAAAAAAAAAAAAAAAGCCGCGATCACGATCTGCGGTGGCAATTCGGCAGGATGTCCTTCGCTCCGAGCAGGAGTGAGGGACTGTCCGCCGAATTGCCGCCGAACAGCTGGATGTGCCGCCCTTCTCCGGAGTGGCTGCCCCAAGCACCTGCTTGGCAAGCTGGTGCCTGGAGCCGGCCCTGCTTCTGAGGTAACTGTTGAAGTTCCCATTACCCTTAGAAATTGTCCCCTACACTTTCCAAAATCTTCCTGGATTGTCTGTGCACCACTGTATTGCTCTCCCAGCAGATATCAGGGTGATTAAAGACTCCCATGAGAACCAGGGCCTGCGATCAAATCCTTCAATCAAATCCTCATAGTTCATATCCTTCTGTTCTTCAGGGAATCATAAGTCATTCAGGACAGCAAATACCTCCATTACAGCCAGAGTTAGCAATTGCATCTCTTCTTGACGGTGCTGTTGTGGCCCTTGTCCACAGACTTTGAAATTCTCTTTTTTTAAAGTGGAAGCCATTTGTTTTACCCTCCATTGCCATTTTTGTAACCTTTCTTTATACTTTGAACCAGAGATCTGTTGCGCCTGTGATTCCTCCACTGTTTTCCAAGTATTCTATCTAAGGTACTCAATCGAGACGTTTCCACCCTCACTGGTAGTGATATTTTTGTTATGGCTCCCAAAATTAGAGCTGATCAAAATATTTTTGATGAAACTTTTTCCTGTTTTAAAATGCTGTGTCATCAAAATGGAAACTTATTGCAGAAAGATATTGGTTTTAATGAAACTTTGTTCAGGAATGTTTCTCAGTGGTTAGGGAAGCCCAGGTTCAAGGCTCTACTCTGAATCTGGTTATTGGCTATGCTGGGGTCTCTCTCATGTTTTCCTGCAAATAAAAAGGTTTCAATTGCTTTCCGACGTGGATTGAAAACAAATAATGAAATCTCAAAAGTTTTCACAAATTGGAATTTTTCTGCCCAGTCCTCCCCCATACCCAATCAGCCAACTGGGCCTTTTTAAATAAATGAGGATAACTTTCACAGGAAAGGCAAAACAACAAGAAAAATCAAATGGCAACAAAAATGAATCAAGCTAGCCCTGAATGTCGATCCTTGTTTTAGTTTGCAACCAATCTATTCCATTCCAAACTTAGGTTCAGTCTCCAACCAGCCCCATCTACAATTTACAGCCAACTGGCAAGTCTTTTGAACTCTGGTACACAGCAGTTTCAGAGTGCGATGAAAGCACACACTGTCCCTATCAGTCTTAAATGTTCACATGCATAAAACTCACTGCAAGAACCAAATGACAGACATATTTTCCCCTGTAGTGTATGTAACTAAGATTCTGTTTTTAGTATGTTACACCTTTACATGTAAGAAGTCATCTTACATGTCTGTGGGCCTCAGAGCTTTGAGGCAATAGAAGATCTCATTAAGTGAGATACACTCTTTTGTCTCCCCTATGACAATTTTAGCGTGGTTCCTTCTTCATTTGCTGTTTTCCTTCACCTGAAATAAAAGTCATCTGAGCTGAAAATACATAGTTTGGCTCTTTGTGGATGGAGAACATAAAAGAGAAAACTGGTAACAAGGATGAGATCGATGTCATAAAAAACAAAGAGGGAAGTGCCTTTCCAGATTAGATCCCTTTGATGTGACAGACAACAGCTGATTTTTAGAAGGCTAATTGGTCTCTAATACACGATGCTAAAAGAGGATCTTAAACACTGTCTGGCACCTGGACTGGATCTAGTGTCAGCCTGGATAGGACTTGGAAATATTGAAATTACAGGTCATATTTTTAAACAAGTTAGGGGGGCTATTCTGTGCTTAAATTTTGCACATAAGTACTGTGCCTGTGCAAACTACCTGGACAACTGCATGCACAAATGGGCGGTGGTAGTCATTTGTTGCCTGATTTGCTTGAACACTCCCAGGAGTTGTATGCACAAATTAGGCATGCACGTGTGTGGTTAATTTGTTTAATAGATTCGTCCTAGATCTGTCTGTGGGATCCCTGGTTATATCAGTTGTGTGGGGTGTGTGGAACCAAGCTCTCCAGGAATTTGATCAGATCAGCTGCTGCTTCTCCCGCCAGCGGGCCTGCCCCCTAATGTTCTGGTGCAGCTCTGGTTCTACAGAGCTTTAAAATCACTGTCCTTATCATATTCAGCATACTTCTAAAAGCTTACAAAAGATATTTTCTCTGCTGTAATTGGACCCTCAATCTTATGTGAAAGGCACAGCACAATTCTTCCAGGATTTATATTCTAATAACAGCCCATTCGCATTTCCAATGCTGTGATGTCATTCTCCTGGCCAGACTGGAAGCAGGATTCTTTGAATAAGGCATCAAAAGTGACCCCAATTCCAGCATGTAAGGGGCTCTGGCAGCAAAACAACCTCACCTCCAAATAGACTACACACAAATCCTCGGCTCCAAACAACTCTATCCTGCAAAGCAGGTACTAAGTTCTTTACATGGATTGTTTCATCTCTAGCTCAGCTTTCATTTTCATTTACCGTTTATTGAGCATTAAATTATCAGCAAACTATGGGAGTCTGAAAAGATCAATCAAAATTTGAAGAGCAAAATACAAGGAGAGACTTTAAAACAACAGGATGCCAAAATAATTGAGAGAACAGTAAATAAGGACAGCCCGGCCTTAAGTCAAAATTACTCCTTCCAGCTGCTTCACATCATTCTAAATCCTTAGGAAACAAACCACTTCCTGCTTTCTTTTGATGCTTTACTCAATCTAAAGATAAAATTTTGCTTTCTGAATGATCAGGTAAGAAAGTGGATTGACAGAAGCAGCTTTAGTGATAGGTTTTGTTAAAGCTGTTCTAAGGGTGTTTGTTTATTTAACATGCAAAGGATTGGACAGAATGGGTCCGTTCCCCACCCAGGCAAAATGCTGTAAATCATTTTGACTTCCATTGACGTTAGTGGAGCTTTGCTTATTAGCAGCGGCCGAGGAGCTGCCCCAGAATCGGGGAAAACAAAATCAGTCAAAAATAATAAGGCAATTTCAGCTATTTGGGCAGAAGGGGTGATTTTTCTTTGCCATACTATACAATAAACAGCAAATCGTTATGTCCTTTGGGTCTCCATCATAACAATTGGAATCATTAGGCATCTGAGTGTGCACAATACAGCATCATGGATCGGCCAGCAGGGGACTCAGAATTACTTGGGGAATTGAAAGTCAGGACCAAACTGTGTGGGGACAGGGAAGTGGGGCACAAGGGCAGAAGAACTGTAGCAGCAGCAGCAGGTTTTGCAGATCATGAATGAGTTGCAGCGACAGAGCTGTGTGGAGGTAAATAGCACGGAACTTGCCCACCCACGGAGCTACTGCTTAGTTCTTCATTTTCGTGGTCACTAAATCCATTCTGAAAACAGACAGGTTCCCGGAATGTTGTTTGTTTGCGACTAATGACGGTTCCCCCCCACCATCATCTCATTAGTCACTTCTCTCAAACAGATGAATGTGATATCAAGCCTGAACGTGAGTCAGACACAATGGCTAGAATGCTGGGAAAGGATGGGCAACTTTGTGACGAATAGCAGCAGTTGGAGAGACTCAAAACTCAGGCTGCAGGGAATAAAGTAAAGGTAAAGGATTGGAACACAGGCTGGATAGCAATAGACTCAAAGAGCTCACTCCATTTAGCGTAACAAAGAGAAGGTTAAGGGATGACTTTATTATAGTCTATAAATATCTACATGGGGAACAGATCTTTAATAATGGGCTTGTCAGTCTAGCAGAGAAAGGTACAATGTGATCCCGTGGCTGGAAATTGAAGCTAGACAAATTCAGACTGGAAATAAGGTGTAAATTTTTAATGGCGAGAGTAATTAATCGTTGGAACAATGACCCAGGATCATGGTGGATTCTCCATCACTGATCATTTTAAAATCAAAATTGGATGTTTTTCTAAAAGATCTGCTCTAGGAATTATTTCAGGGAAGTTCTCTGGCCTGTGTCATTTGGGAGATCAGACTAGTTGGTCACTATGGGCCCTTCGGGCCTTGGAATCTATGAATGTATGAATTATAGGGGGCAGAAAGGAATTTCCAACTGTTCCCCTCTGTACCGCATTGGACAATTGAATAGATGCCAATTATTCCATATGTTCAGTCTTTTTCAGGTGCAAATCATACCCACAGTGAGGAACAATGCCCTGCTGCAAATGTACCCTGGCATGGAGGAGGGATGGTCTTGTGCATGGGGCATGGACTACTAGGACACCAGACACCTGGGCTCAATTCCCATTTGTGCCACAGGCTCCTGTCTGACCTCGGGCAGTTCATTTAATCTGTCTGTGCCTCAGTTCACAATCTTCTGGCTATGTGCTATGTCCCTTTCTCTCCCCCTTTATCTGTCTGTTTAGATTGCGAGCTCTTCAGGACAAAGACTGACTGTCGCCATACATCAAGTGTCCAACACAATGGTGCCCTGAGCTTGATGTGGGCCTCTAGGGGCTAAGGCAATACTGATAGGGTCCCTAGTTGCTTTGGGAATAAGAACAATACATATTTCATCTGCTTATGATCCCTAGATAATTAGTGGCAGGTTAATGGGCTACATGGGTTAATAATCTGGACTGGCATGACAAATCCTCTGTCTCTGTTTACTAATCTGTTTCTGAGAGCTGGGTGCGACTGTTGAAATTTCGTAAGCTGGATTTCACATATTTTTCCCTTATTGTTTTGAGCTGCTTTTGCATCGCAAAATTGCAGTGTCCATGGAATTTTGAATGATTTTTTGTTCAGTTGTTGTGTTGCTAGAATCCAAATGCAGGCGTGAAAAGCCTTTTCTCCTCAACCGTCCACACTTGGGAATTATCAGCAAGGATGAGGTGGGGCTGCAAGGTGTGATCCCAGAGCAACAATCAGGTGTCTAGGAGGTGCTGAAATTCCATTCCTTCCTTTGCCACCTACTAGCCTTAATACTGTGCTCTTTACAAGCACTAATTAGTTATGTCTTATATGACAGATATTGCAGTGTCTATGGGGGAACGTATGGTATTAGCTTTGTGAAAGGTGTATGTATCTCTGTGGCCAGGGATTGTGTGCAACTCCGGGGAGGATTGCCACAGCTTCCCCCAGGAGCTAAAAACAGTGCGTGTGGGGGTGATGAAGGTGAATCACTCAGGTTGTAAACACCTCCAGAGAGGTGGGGAGGCTTGCACATACTGGTTCAAACTGAGTTTTCCCGACACCAATGGATAAAGAAAGGACTTTTGGGCATAAAAAGCCTGTATTTAAACTGACTCAGGGCCTTCTTTCTGATGCAGCAAACAGACAGGACCTTCTGTGCAAGGGGTCCCAACCCTTGCAGAAGGGTTGGAAAGACTTTGGCCTACTAGGGCTCCACAAGACTGATGGGTGACCTCTGGTGAGCTTTTAGCAGGCATCTCGGAACTTTTATTGTTTTTACATGTTTTCTCTGTAATCCTTTTACCTTCACAACAAATGTGCTTGTTTAGAAGGCGCTGTGTGGTAACTTGTAACTACTGGCTATACTCCAGCAAAGCAAAGCAAAGCACAGGCACTGGCCACTAGATGTAAGGCAGGAAGTTATGCAACCTTAAAACCTCTGGACAGGAAGGAGAGAGAAACAGGTCTCCACCCAAGCTAGGTGGCAGCTGGGAGCCAGAAACCTTAAGTGAGTGTTCTCAAGGGGGAATACAGGAGCTGTTACCCTAGAACTGTGACACTTTCCACAACCCTCGGACGTGAATGAGGCGAAGATCATCGTCCTCATTCTACACAAGAGTATAGGGAGGCTAAGAAACATTTAGTAATTTACCCAGCAAGTCGAGATTAGTAGCTGGGGCCCAGATTGCCAAACCCATTTGTGAGGGTGATGGCTTGTGTCAACACACCAGATGGGTTGTGCACACCCACATATCCCCACAAGCTGTGTTGTGTTTTGTAAGTCTGCACTCTAAACCAATACCATCTTCTCAACCCCTGCTCCCTCCACCTCTTCCTCACCTTAACGCGCACTCCTCTGAAGAGGGAATCTGAAGAAGCTATCCCAGTCAATTCTCTTCTCCCACCCAACCTTCCCCTCTTACTAATCTGCTATTCCTTGAGGAGATCCCCATGAGCAGGGAGACAGGTGCTATTGAGTTGGCCTTTGCAGTGAATTTCTGCAGTCAACATGGCAATGTGAAAATAGCTGTCATATTAAAAATCAAAGGTCAGTGAGGGTCCCAGGGAAGAAAAACAAAACAGAAAAATGTTCATTGTTATGAACCGTCTTTGCAAGACTGAAAAGGCTGGAGGCAGGGGCCAGGCCGTCTCCTGAGATGAAGAAATCAAGGCTGTCAACTGAGCAAATTAGGGAACATATTGCCTGAACATGATAAGCATGCCGAAACCACAGAGACGGCACATGAGGTGCACTGTGGGCCAGGTTGAGAACCATTTACATTGGTGAGCAGTTACTCTTCCATTGACGTCCATGGAACTGTTCATGGGAGGAACTGTTCACTAATGGAAGGGGTTCGGAATCGGACCCGAGTTTAAAGTAGACAGAGTAGGCCAAATAATATTTGGCTAAGCACTTGTTTGATACATTTTCTGGTCTCTCTAGCGAGTGCTGAAGCAAGTGACTCTGGCTACACTGGGTTAGCCATGCTGCCTGGGGACCATGGCGTGGTTAAGCTTAGGCACATCCCCTTTAAGATCTGTAGCACTGGCTACCACGTGCACTCGCTTGTACCCAGTAGCATAA
Source organism: Trachemys scripta elegans (assembly GCF_013100865.1). Lineage (NCBI taxonomy): Eukaryota > Metazoa > Chordata > Testudines > Emydidae > Trachemys > Trachemys scripta. The sequence goes on from NC_048309.1 coordinate 5,031,927, forward strand.
GTATCAACATTCCAACTGCCCCCTGCATGGGGGGAGGCAGGGCTGGAGCTCAGTGTATAATCAGCCTACAGACTCATTGCCGTAAGAGCTTATAGAGATAACGCTGTGGCTAGATGATGGACAAGGACGAGGCAATGAACATCGGTTGCCGTGCACATCCAGAACCACATTCCCCCAAAGTTTAGGGATGGTTGGATCCATTTTATCTCTGTGTCCCTTTCTGGGGAGGCGTGAAGGGGTGAGAGGGCATCTGTGAAGTTTGCCTGCAGATCCTGTCCAGAACTGTCCCAAATCTGAGTATGGCTTTTGGATGGGGGGCATTGGACATGCCATTGTGGTATTGGGGTGGGGGCTGCACCTTTAAGGGCTAAGCATCCCAGACAGAGAGTCCGGGCAGGGCGCTGTGGAGCTCTTGTGGTTAGATACAGCCAGTTGCAACTGGCCACAGAATAAAGCAAAGCTTTTGCGAGCTCCTTTAGCACAGAGTGATCCCTGAACACCACATCTCCAGCTTGCAGAGGCCTCCACCTATTTTCCTTTGCCCCAAAACTCGAATGTGTTCAGGAATTAGGTAATACCCCTTTCAATATTTTGAAAGCCCGCTAGTGGGCTTCCTTGTCTTCTGTTGCAGAAGCCACCAGAACCTACCAGAGCAGCAGTGTACATATGTAGCCGAGTCTTGTATGTTTGTGAGTAGTTAGTAAGTACAGTTATTTGGAACCCAGCTGTGTCTGTGTGTTTCCTCGTATTCTTAATGCTGAGTAAAGAACCAAGACCGGGGTGCTGGAACAATGTGTATAGTGGAGGTGCTGAGAGCCATTGAACCAAACTGCAAACGCTGTATATGATGGAAACCACTTCAAGCCAGGGGGTGCAGCAGTACCCCTAATTCCAGCACCTATGAACAAAGACCCAGCATAACGAAATAAAACAGGCAGCTGTCAAGGACTGCAAAATCCCAAGGGGTGCTTTAGCACAGGAGTGACATGAAGGGGGTGTGAGGACTGATATTTTCCAATTTGCAAATTAGCCAGCACAATTCTCAGAAAACTGACAGATCCACAGATAGACTCATAATGCACCAGTTTGCTCAAAATACCCCTTCTGCCTTTCCTTTCTCTTCCCTCCACAGACAGTGGTAGGGTGACCTAACAGCAAGTGTGAAAAATCAGGACAGGGGGTGGAGGGGTAATAGGGGCCTATATAAGAGAAAGACCCACAAATCGGGACTGTCCCTATAAAATCGGGACATCTGGTCACCCTAGACAGTGGTAATTTCTTCCTAATCACATCCAGCCATCCCAGCCTGTGATTTGCGTTTGCTGTTAGCAGGGAAATCCTGGCACTCGAGAAACAGATTTTTGTTACTGTTGATGAAAGAAAATGCTAAATACTTCTGTTCTTTACAGTCCTCTACACCCCCTCCCAGAACAAGAAGGAATCAGGGAAACATGACTAAACATAATTATAGGTGAGCTCACTCCCTTTAATGGAGTCATTAGAATGGGGTTCTTGCAAGTTGAATCCAGGACTCTTGGGTTCTGTTCCTGGCTCAGGCACTCACTGTGTGACACCAGGCAAGTCACTGGTGTGTACTTTCCATTTATACCTCATTAATTAGCAGTGACAACAGAGTCTGGAATTAGAATTCTGCTGGTGGCCCATGGGATGGGATACAAAACAACTTGTTCTTTTTCTATTTTTTCTCTGTGGTGCTTCTAACAATTCCAGCAACTAGATTTGTCAATGTACTAGGGAGATATGACCGGCGAGACACCCAGGGACTGTTTAATAACAAAGTGCCTTTTTTACAGAATCTGAGCATAATTGTATCTGACGCTCCCAGCACATGGACTTCACTGACTCTTGAATGCCCCACACGACATTCTCTTCAGAACTCCATACATGAGTGATATGTTGCAATAGGGGGTATCAGGTTGGTGGTACCTTTATCAGCTGACAATGAGACAACATTAGTGCAAAGCATTACTTTTCCTGTTAGCCTTTGTATCCTTTAGGGACTGTGAGATATTGCAACTGGATATTTTTTGTTTTTGTTCTATCCATTGCACTCTGGAAATATGCCATTTGCACTGGTGTAAATCAGGAACGGCTCCATTGGCTTCAGTGGCCTGTAAAGCTGAGGTGAGAGGAGAATTGGCCCCTGGAGTTGTATCACGTGCTTAACGTGGAGTTTTATTGATTTTTTGAGAGGATAACTATAAGCAAGAACAACGCGGATCAGTCCTGAGATGCAAGGCTTCTAGTGGTGCTGGTGTTTCACTAGTTGGCCTTCTTCCTGCTGAATCTGAAGTAACCACTGCATTGTAGAGACATTGTGGGATGCTGTGCTACTGGAGTTGTTGAATTTTAGGTGTGAATATGAACCTATGGTCCTGCCCACTTGTGGTAATTAAAGATCCCATGGGAAGATGAGTGAAAATTCACAGGGAGCATTCTGACAAATGGAACCTGTTTTTCTGCTTCTTGGAGCCAGAATTTTATGGGATTCCCTCCGTGTTCTATACAGCACCAAACACACTGTCCTCACTTGTCAATAGTAATAATTTTATATTATATGAGGGTTTTCCACAAACTATGTCCACCCCTATCCAATTCCATATGAAGCCAATGAAAAGACTCCCTGAGGGGCTAGTCCTGCTAATCCTAAATGCAAGTATCCCACTGAACACGAAACTTGGATTGGAATCTTAACTTGGACTTGTTCTTGAATCTCCTAGACGTGATCACTCATTATAATAGTGGCAGAGTGGCTCTGTGGATTGGGCAGTGGTTTCAGACTCAGGAGACCTGGATTTTGTTTCTTTATCTATTTAGATTGCGAGCTCTTTGGAGGCAGAGACTGTTTCTGTTAGGTGTTTGTACAGCACCTAGCACAATGGTTGGTGCTCTTAGGCCCTACAATAATGCAAATAAATATCAATAATCAATGTATATAACTGGGGTTGACTGGAACTCAGCAAATGCTAGTTGGAGAGCGTATGAAAAGAGAGATTTGATCTGTAGGGCACATTTTAAGGATCGATGCAGGTTTATGGGCACTGGAAGGGAAAGTTGATGGCAGAAGAACATGAGAGAAGAAAAGAAGATCTTGGATGGACAGTGTGGTGTCCTGGGTGGGTCTAAAGGTCTATTCATCCACAAAGAGGGTAGCAGAGGATCATACAGATGGGCTACCATGGTTGCAAACCTACAGTAATAGAGAGGCCACATAAGAAGAAGAATTGAGTTTCTTAAGTTTCTAATTTTAAAGCTACCCCAAGATGTTTTGTGGTTGCTGATTATATCAATTCCAGCAATAATTAAAGAATCACATAAAAATCACCAGCTGCCATGATGTGTAATTGTACATTAAAATACTAGCAGGGAAACATTCCTCCTCTGGAATCACCTTCCCCAGGAGGAAAGCAGGTGGTGAACACACAGGACAGACAGGTACTGTATTAGAAATGAGAGGCTTATAAGTTAGTCCAACACTGTCAATAGTTGGAAGGGGACAAAAGGAATTAATACAGATAAGTGAACAGAGAATTTTTTCCTGGATGTCTGGCTGGTGAGTCTTGCCCACATGCTCAGGGTTTAGCTGATCGCCATATTTGGGGTTGGGAAGGAATTTTCCTCCAGGGCAGATTGGCAGAGGCCTTGGGGGTTTTTCGCCTTCCTCTGCAGCGTGGGGCACGGGTCACTTGCTGGAGGATTCTCTGCACCTTGAAGTCTTTAAACCACAAGTTGAGGACTTCAATATCTCAGACATAGGTCAGGGGTTTGTTACAGGAGTGGGTGGGTGAGATTCTGTGGCCTGCGTTGTGCAGGAGGTCAGACTAGACGATCATAATGGTCCCTTCTGACCTTAAAGTCTATGAGTCTAAGTGTTGGGTTGGCATGAGGCTGGTGTGTAGCCTGAGGAAATGCTAGAATAAGCAATGCAGTGGGTGCATGCTATGCTAGTAAGAAGGAATTTTAATAACATGAAATCTTCACGTCTGCAGAGCGCCTAGCACAACCGGGCCCGAATTTCAGCTGGGGCCTCTAGATGCTACCAGAACACAAATAATAGATAGTAGTAAGTGAGGCTCCAATTCAACAAAGCATTTAAACAGATGCTTACAACTCTATTCAGCAAAGCAATTAAACACACTGAAGCCCGTGGGTTAAACACATGTGCAAACAGGTTACAGGGTGAGACTCCATTTTGTCCCTCCGAGTGCCCCCCTGTGCAGTGACAGGCCTTGCCTCCATCACCTCTCTCAAGGGTGGAACCCCACAGTTCAGCCATTCTGGGACTGGGCAGCCCTCTGTTTTCCAGCTGTGTTAATGTGACAGGCCCAACTGGCTTTGGCATCTGTACGCCCCTTTACTCTGTGACCAGCTAATTAAAGTGACTCAAAAACAGCTCCTGCAAAACAAGGCATCCAAGATAGGTGGTGATCAGAGACAAGAGTTAGAACAATGCCTGGCTCTCACCTATGCTTTGTTCTTTCCCTGCCAGTGTTGGTAAATTTCACTAGCCTAGACCAGCCTATTCCTGGGCTGGGGATAGTCCCCGGAAACATCTTCCTTGTCTCTTGGCCAGAGATTCCTCTCCAGCCACTGCTGGCCACACAACACCATCCTGTTTTAGGCCCAGGGTCCTGGAAAGGTTTGGTACCCCCTTTGAGCCTCGGCTTGGATCTGGGAAGGATAAATCTTGCTAGCCTGGTTGGACCCAGGCAAAGGCATTTCCCAATTAATAGCCCCCACATTGTTTCCTTAAGGAATCTTACCTCTATCATAGTTTAATTCCCTGTTTGTTTCCCCCAACAGCCTCCTTTGATTTAACTCTATACAGTCAGACACAATAATATTAATTAGGTAAACTAAGATGTGCCTGATGGCCATAAAAATAGTTGAGATATTTCCCTCATTCTCCACATCATGCTTAAATGCTTTGCTGAGTACGGCTAGATTGCTGAATCAGAAGCTACGCCCTTATTAGCCATTGCTCGCTATCCTCTTATAGAGTATACAGTCAACTGTATTTAAAACACAGCTTAGTTCAGCCTCATTAACCTAGGTCAAATTTTGCTTAGCATCCCTCTCCCCCCACAATGTAAGCCTCGTTGCTACATTTATTACAAATGTAATATGCTACCATGTGGTCTCTCTATGGTATAAGCAGTGACTTCTGTAATGTCTGGCACATGGCTCATAAATCATGATTGAGTTCCAGTCTACATTCCTGATGAATCTGTCTGTTGTGTCTTCTACCTGAAAGAGGAGATAGACCAAGTGGACTTTGCTAATCGATTGAGTATCCTTCCCCATCTTGTATCTGGGCTCACTGTGGGCCTGACCTTTGCACCACAGCAGTGCATTGCTTGACAAAGGTCAGGCTTGACAAAGCCCTGGCTGGGATGATTTACTTGGTGTTGGTCCTGCTTTGAGCAGGGGGTTGGACTAGATGACCTCCTGAGGTCCCTTCCAACCCTGATATTCTGTGATTCTATGATTGTCCCTGGTGAACCACAGTCAGCAGTTCTACCTGGGGTGGACTCACTGAATCATAGGCTGGAATGCTATGCCACAAGCACAGGCCACAGTAGACATGTTCCTCATCACTGATCCATCCCAGACACTCAGCCAGCCTCTTCTGCAGTGTATACCCCCGCTCCAGGCCTCCAGACATGTTCCACTGTTGTACTGGCCTCTTCACTGGTCTGGGAAATGGCCTGTATTTTTGCTTGGATGGGCACATTTCCCTCTTCACTCCCCAGTGGTGGTGTTCCGAGAAGGACATGAGGTGCCAGCAGGTTGCTCTCTATGATGAGATGTTGAGGACACAGTGATGTAGCATGGATCTCAGTTCGGTGGTTGACGAACAACAGGAGCTTTATGGATCTCACTCCTCTGCACAGTGGCAGAAAAAATTAATGAGCAATGTAGCTCCCAATATTCACCAGGGTTAATTACTGAAATATTATTGCACACTAAAATGGCTGCCTTTAATAAGTAGTGAGGGTGCATATGCTGCCAACACTATGTTAAAGCAACATCAATTTTACACAGGTAAAACCAGAGAATGATAAAAATTTGAGCTTTTTATCCAAATCTCCCTTCCCACAACCATCATTTTTGGCTGTTTTGATAAAGATAAGATCCGCATCCAAACAACTCGTGGTCTTGGTTTCCCACAACATAGAACTCAGTTTGTTCATTTCATCGCTAGATAACCTTAAAATGAAGCAACCCTTCTGTGGTTGCAAAATTTTGAATACGAGTTTCACAAAGTATAGTTCTGAGTGCAAAATATGTATGTCTGTGTTATTATCTCTGTTCCATTGTACGGAATCTGATTTTAAAAGTCAGGGAATGAAGAGGTTAGAGTTCCTTTAGGTAACAAATAATTATTGATTGTTGGTAATTATGTACCTTTATTGAGGTTTTCATATCAAAACAAAATGAAGGAAATTTACTAAACAAGACCGCAGTGTTGCCATTAATTGAGTGAAACTCTGTGGACTTGACATCTGGAAAGGTTTTTCCTCAATTAATATAATAAATGTTAAGTACAAAATATGTTTCCACTTTCTTTCTTTAGTGACTGAGGCTTCCTAGCATGAATATTTGCCAATTTTGGTTAAAGCAAGATAATGTCATCTTTTCTCATCCAACGATTTACAACAGAACATCTAACTGCTACTAACGGGTGGGGAATTAATTCATTATGTTTTAAGTCTGTTGATTTTTCAGTGGAAGACAGGGAATACACACCTGAGTAAAGCAACTCATGCAAACGGGTGTTAGTTGGACTGGGTCCTGCATAGAAACGGAATCAGACCCCATATCGATTTCCCTGCCTCTCCATCAATTTTTCTCTTATCGTCTCTTCATGAAAGGCAGTTCTTACTCTTTAGCAAAATTATTCAAAGTTTCATATAATCCAGATGCTACTTCTTTTATACTCATATCTGCACTGATACATTTTTCTATCGTTGAAAAATCTCTATTTAAAGTGTTGTTGGTTTGTTTTTTGTTTTTTTGTTTTTTGTGACTAAAATAGTCTTTGAGTTGTCAGTATTGCAAATCTTGGATACTGTGTTTTCTTAATCCACTTGTAAATGAAAGAGAGTTCCCTTTTTTAATATATCACAGTCTGCATAAATACCTGCTTTCCACCAATATTCAGAGTTCCCTTTTGCTAACCTAGAATAGAATTCCTCGTTTTCGTGTGCTGGCGAGGTGAGGTGGAAATGGATTTAGTTTCTCTGAAATGGAATCCTGTATATTTATGAATGTAAGCATAGAATTTGCAGAACTTTGAAGAATGCAACAGAAATTGTGGTGATATGCTATATTTGATACTGATAATACTCCAGTCCTGCCATGAGTGCAGGGGACTAGACTAGATGACCTCTCGAGGTCTCTTCCAGTCCTATGATTCTATGATTCTATATGTTTTATGAGATCCTCAGGTTTTTCATACCTTATGCATTGGATCAGATGAGACCAGCCATGGAGAACGTGCATTCTGATGTCCCAAAGGGGAAAGACTTAATGAGAGTCCGCTTAAAAAAACAGTCAGATTATGACAGTGTTACTCTTGTTGCCTAAGAAGGACCTTACTCCTCACAGTGCTCCCTTGATTTCAGTGGGATTATGTATGAAGCAAAATATTGTTCCATCTGAGGAAGGTTAATAGAATTGGGCCTGAAGATTGATGCAAAGCGAGTAAACCATGACCAGGAATCTAGTTCCTTTGTTTGCTACAGCTGGCCAACATAGCAGGTAGATGTGTAGGAAAGCAAATAGGCTGGGGGAAGGTGATGGCTGTAAAACACCAAATATGGAACCCCCAAAAGCACGGAGCATAGTCAGTTCCTTCTCAGATCCTCTTCCCATGGAATATGGTGAGCAGATGTCTCCTTAAGTGCACCAGCCACTCTGAATGCTTCCTGAAAAAGATTTCCCAGGATTCATATAAGATTTCTTCCTTTCCATAGGAATGAAAACTATCTCCCGCCCACAATTCTCTGTAGGACGGCTTGAGCACCACGGGTAGCAAGTCTTTTCTCTGTTGTGCTGAATTTTTTCACAGAAATTGAGGCGACGTTAACTTCATTGGAGACTTGAGACTGTTTTTGCAAGCTACACAAATACCCAGAGATGCCTTTCTCTTTTATTCACATGCTGCAGGATCTTTAATATTTAAAGACAATAAAAACCGACACATCCCAACTTAGCTGCCATCAGCATGCCTAGCAAATAAAGCAAATCCCAGCCCACAAAGAAGGCTTAAAAGAAAAAAAAAAGCCATATGGCAACCCTTATTCAATGCTTATCTGTTTGCACCAAAATCTGTTTAAACAAATTGCCTATATGGAGCAGCAGGGAAACCAAACAAACACAGCAGTTGAGCAGCATCTGTTGTAATGGATTTGTGAGCCGCATAAATATAGACCCCGAGCTGGACAGAACAAATGCCACTGGGGTGCAAGAGTGATGGGTCTTTGGAACATAACCCAGACTCACGTCAGCTAATAGCGAATCTCCATCCACTAGCGGTCATTTTAGGGGCTCACCCAGCATGCAGAGTCTTTTAGAAAACCTTGCACCTCTTCTGGGAGCTGAACTCTTTCCTGGCCTTAATTATTTACAGGCATTTTTATGGCACTCATCACCATTCTGCCTGCGTGTTGCTTTGATCTCCAGCCGATTTTATTTCCATCGCTACGTCGCCAGTGTATTGCATTGTTCAACTCCCCAGACTGCCAGCTGACCCTTTTCTTCATTCACCAGCAGTGGGTTTAATTTTCCAAAGGGCTGCTTCCTCTTTGCGGCTGCGAGGGGTGGGTGTAGAATTTGCCCCATCATTGGAGCAGTGGGCACAAATCTACATGCAGCCTCTTCTACTCCTTGGTTGAAGGCACAAGTCAGGTGGGCAGACGAGAGGGGCAAATACTTGCATAAACAACTACAGTTCATTTTGAGGGCACAAAATGATGGATGCCAATTTTACCGGTACAAAGTGAGCTGATGATAAGGTGGGTGAGATCCTAATGAATCTGATCATTTCAGTTGAACATTGCGGCTGATTAGCACAATGTTTTCATCTGATCCCTACCACTTGTTCACTAGGTTCTCAGGTATTCCAGCAATCCTGAGAACCTAGTCCTTATCTGCTGACTTCTGGCATTTTTTCAGGTGACTCCCCCAATCGCCTCCTTCGGAGCTATTGCTGATGCCAGAAGCTGCCACCGATATCAGAACTGAGCTCAGGTCACTGCCAGGACCCCCCCGGAGATCTTTGCATCACTCACTGTTAACCCAGATAATCTTGACAGGAGTTCCCGCTCTGCTACTCGCCCATCCCTCGAGCAGAAATCTCACACGCTGTTCTCCTGAATTCTCAGTCTGACATGGAGGAAATCCTGGAAGGCCAGCCGATCCCACGGGATGTCGGCCATCTTGAACAATGCCAGCAAGGATGTGAAATCAGCTCTTCGTATGAGTTTTTGGACATCTTTGGCAACACCTGAACCAATTCCACTTCCTAAGCCAGCCCAGACCCAAAACCTTTGAGGGGAGAATTCTAGATCTGGGGTTTTGAAGACAATCCCCAAATCCAGAGCGAGCTGGATGTCTCATTATTACACCCATTTCACAGATATAAACAGGGTTAGGACCAGACTGTAGTATGTTTATTCATGCTTCCAATGGGTCTACTTGAGGAGTAAAGTGCTTCTCAGGGTGAGTAAGATACTGCATTTTGGCCCTTTATAACTTACCCAAGAGGGCCAGTGGCAGAACTGGGAATGGAGTCCTGATTCTGTTTTCTGATCTAATCACTAGACCACATGCTCGCTGTCTGACTATAGACAAGAGGTCATTACCACCAGCTGTAAGCTTGATTGCACGTAGGGGACGTATGTCACTTCCTGTGTTATTAAAGCAATTGAGTATCAACAGTTCTGTGTAAATGAAGCCAATGTATTGTAATGGTAGACTCCCAGCAGAGCTGCGAGTTGCCAGCTAGATATGTCCAATAGGTTGATGTGTAAGTCAGGGTGAGCCCCATTGTTTGCTGAGACTGAGAATAACACAGTCACTCAGCCAAGCCAAGTACAACCTGGAGCCGGAGCTTTGAAGGACTGAACCTAAATCAATTTGCTTTGCAAGTTTGCAAGGGTATTGATTCCTCAAGCATAGGCCTGTAGGTGTTGTTTTCCTTACATGGCAGGTTACTATGTAACCCAGTCAGATGACTGAGAGGAATCTCAGCGAGGGAAGGATTCGGCAGCAGCAATAGAAAGAAATGCATAATCAGACCTGTGCGGTGTTTTTGAAAGAGAGTTACTAGCTGCCAAGTGCTTTTCTTTTGTGTGCAAGTTCCTTTTATTCCCAACAGCCAGAAGGCTACAGGCATATTAAGGCTCTCCCTCCACTTCTCGTTTCCAAAGGGCCTGGAGAATGTTTTCTTATAACGTGCAGAAACAGGCTGTATACGTTGCAGGTTTGCGAGCCTCTTTTTCTTCCCTCTCAGGGAGAAAAGAATCCACCCAGCCCCAGAGCCTGACTCCCTTACTCACTGTGCAAGCATGAATTAACCAGGAATGTTCGAGAATTAGGCCTGAATAATTCATGAACCTGAATTAATCATGCATTTTCATGAATTATTCATGAATAACTCATGGAAATGCAAGGTTTATTCATGCTCCAAAAAACCCAAGGCTTGTTCCTCTCCTTTTCTGCTCACTCTTCCTGTAAGAAACAGACTGACAGAGGCTAAAGAAAGAAAAAGGGGGGGGGGATTTGTTTTACAGTGGGGGGCTCCTTATCCAGACAACAGAAACCTGGCAAGGCAAAAGAATTGTACCATCACCTTCTCTTCTGCAGCAAGCAGCTGAGAGCTGGATAGACAGGAGACATTTTGCAAGACTCTGCAACTGAAGCAGTGCTAACCAGGCAAGGACTGAGATCTATTGATATCAGGATTTGATCTCTCTCTCTCCCTCTCTCTCTCTTTTGCTCTCTCTCTCTCGCTCTGTCTATGTGGATTGTTCGTTAAGTTGCATTCTTTTAAAATGAAATAAAAATTAGGAGAGCAAGTGGGCTGGAGGGGACAAGAGCCACTTCTGAAGATTAGTGAAAAAGAAAACATCTTTTAAAAGTTCCTTTTCAGGCTGGAGCTGTTAGCTGCTTGGATCATTAGCTGCTGGAAAACAGATCTGGAAACCTGTTTGTTCATTTAAGGGAGGGTGAAATCGTAGCTGTGCATTTATCCCACCCGGTAGTTTAGTCTCTTTGTAACCTTTTGTGGTCTGAAGAGCAGGGTTATCTGCAGCCTAGTGCTTTAGCAGACCGGGGATTGGAGACAAGCCAATTAACACAAGATAAAATATTGTACCATATTAAAAACTCATTGACATGTCCTAGCCGAGGGAGAGGAATTGGAACGAATCAGGGGATGGTATTTGCTAGAAGGGCAGCTATTTTACATAGGACTCGGAAGGTTTGTGGAAAGTTAGTTGCTTTTGCAAGCAACCTCCTTTTGAGAATGGGTGGGAGATGAAACAATTCCGATTCAGAGCCCAGAGTGAATGGAATCAATGTGGATGGTGTGGAAAACACCAAGTCTTTAATCTGTGTGTGCGTGTGTGTGGGGGGGAGGGTCATGAAACCAGTTTGGATTGGGTGAGGTCTGACTATGCATTTTGTTTGCTCCAGTCTCCCTCTTGTTCTGTGCTATAACATGTCTTTGCTCCCGTGTGTAACTGCTCTGGGTTATCCTCTGTCTCCAATAAACCTGCCTGGTGTCTGGAGGACAGCGCTGCTGAGTGTCGTTGAGGCTGTCAGAATCTTTGTGAGCTTGTTAAAGGCTTCCTATAGCCACGGCCCATGCAATGCAATGATGCTTGGAACAAAACCACCCCAACTTTCCATTTCAGGGCGTAACCCAGACTCCCCTCCCGTTCCATTTCGCTGTGTGACCAGAGGCACTAGCAGGGCCTTGGGCTCCCCTCGTGTTTGCCATTTTGTTCTGTAAACTCCCATTTGGAAGATGTACCCAGGCCAGCGGTGCTGGGCTTACTATCAGTGTGCAGTACAGATGCTTCAGCTCTGTACATGCCCCATCAGCTCCTCCCCTTCTGCCGGATACTCCTGGGGCACCTACTATGTTGCAGGAATCCAAGGCAGAGTACCCGACACCACGGTGGTTGGCGTGAGAGAAATGCTATTGATAATTCCAATACTGGAGAGGAAGGATGACCTTGAGGTTAAGGAGCTGAACTAGCACTCAGGAAGTCTGGCTTCAAATCCCAGCTCCACCGTACACTTCCTGTGTGATCGTAAGTGAGCCACTTAATCTCTCTTTGGCTCAAATTCTCATCTGTAAAATGAGATAATCATAGAAGTGTAGGACTAGACGGGACCTCAATAGTTCATCTAGTCCAGCCCCCTGCACTCAAAGCAGGACTACTCTACAACTAGACCATTCCTGACAGGTATTTGTCTAACTGGTTCTTAAAAACCTCCGATGGAGATTCCACACCTCACTGGACAATTTGTTCAAGTTGTCCAAACTAAACCTCCCTTGCGACAATGTAAGCCCATTGCTTCTTGTCCTAGCCTCAGAGGTAAACAAGAACAATTTTCACCCTCCTCTTTGTAACCTTTTATGTACCGTTATCTTGTCTCCCCTCAGTCTTCTCTTCTCCAGACTAAACAAGCCCAATTTTTTCAATCTTTCCTCATAGGTCATGATTTCTAGACCTTTAATCATTTTTGCTGGTCTCCTCTGGACTTACTCCAATTTGTCCACATCTTTCTTGAAACGTGGCACCAAGAACTGGACACAATGCTCCAGTTGAGGCTTAATCATCCTGGAGTAGAGTGGAAGAATTACTTCTCGTGTCTTGCTTTCAACACCCCTGCTAATACATCCCAGAATGATGTTTGCTTTTTTAAGCAACAGCGTTACGCTGTTGACTCATATTTAGCTTGTGACCCACTATGACCCCCAGATCCCTTTCCACAATACTCCTTCCTAGGCAGTCATTTCCCATTTTAATGTGTGCAACTGATTGGTCATTCCTAAGTGGAGTAGTTTTCAGATTGTCCCCTTTGTCTGTCTCGTCAGTTTTATTTGTAAGCTCTTCAGAGCAGGACTGACTCATGTTAGGTGTTTGTACAGCACCTGGCACAATGGGGCCCTGATTCAGGCCTCTAGATGCTACTGTAATACAAATAATAATAACAGTGGATGGAGCTGTCCACTTACACTGGAAACTAACTTGTGCAGCTCCAGTCGTAAAGGAAAGACTACATAGCATTTTCACAGGGAGTATTCTAAGCAAAATTAAGAGAAAACAGTTGCCTGTTTTAAATAGAAGTCAGAGCAGAATGACTTTGAGGTTCTAGTCCATGAGGTGTGTGGTTCTTTGGCAGAAAGAAGTTAAGCATAATTCCTGCTGTGTGCACAGATGACAGAATTTGCACTCTAAAAAAGAGCAGTGATTTGCAGTGGTTTGGGGCCTATAAATTCTCTCATTGGCATGCGAGTTTTAACGTGATCAACACTTTCCACTCTGCCTTTGCAGGGGTTCATACCGAGTTGGCTTTCTTTGTGGAAAAGCCACACCCACATTTTCTCGAGCATGCTTAAAAAGAGATCAAGTCATGCAATAATACTAGTACTCTTATAGAGAGTCTTTCATTCATGCATCTTAAAGCACTTTACAAAGGAGGGAAGTGTCATTATTCCTATTTGACAGATGGGGAACCTGAGGTACAGAGATGGGAACTGACTTACTCAAGCTCATCCAGCAGGCCAGTGATGGAACAGAACTAAAATCTCCTGTCTCCTAGTTCATGGCTAGCCACTGGGCCACATGGTCTCTCCGCTGACCACCTAGCCTGGCTGATCACAGGAGAACTTGTTTCAAAGTAACTTCTGATTTTTGGAAGAGGGCGGTGTGTGACTTTGGCTGTTTGTGCCCAAAGTACGCTGAGCGCCGTGTAAGAGAATTGGGCGTTTTCAGTGCAGTGCTGTTGCCGCATGTGCAAATGACCAGTGACATGTCCGAACTTTCCTTTGCAGTTGTCATGAAAGCGGACACGCTACATGAGCATGCAAACCAGGCACACAAATGTGCATTCACTTTCCTGAAAATCTGGGTTTGAAGGAAGTATTTGGCTTTCCCCCATCCCACAAAGAACTTAGCTTTCAAATGTTGTTTGCAGTATTGCTCTCACTCGGCGGGGGTAGAGCATGCCTTCAGAGCATAATATTCTCATTCCTAGGATATTTCATTTTACTCCGAACGGTCTATTGGGTTTGGCTAAAATGCATGTAGTTCCTTTTTGCTTTTATCTTTTGTGTTGCCTTTCATGTACAGTGGGCCTGATTCTCAGCTGATGGGAAATTGCCATGATTCCATTGAAGTCAATGCAAAGTATTTTATATAGCACCAGACAAATAGCTCTCACTGCTCCGGCCAGCTCTGGGTGGCCTGAGATGATACATGTCATTGTTGGAACTGCAGTTTCTCTTTAAAAAAAAAAACCAGACAACAACAACGACACCCCCGCAGGCCTGTACCTGTAGTTGCTTCAATGAGCAATCTCCAGGAGAAAACTGGAAATGTTCAGTACACACAATGCCGAGAATTAGAGGAACAGCAGAAAGGAGGGGAGGGAATTTGTTGCAGGGACAAGTGTTTCACGTGCTACTCTCATCGTCAATACAAATTCCCAGGTGGGGTTTGCTTCTGTGCTCCTCCCGATCACGGTGGGCAGCGTTTTGGCATGCGACTGTACTCCAAGGTGGTCCCAGCATTGCCAGATTACAAATACCCGTGCGAAAACAATCTGCTGTCAGGAATTGGAGAGTGGTTACAAACACTCTGGCCTGGTTATTTTTGTAATTCTCGTGATTTGTAGGCATTACCAGAGCACTCCCCGCTACAGCAGCTGAGCTCCCAGTTAACCTGATTATCTCCAGGACATTCATGCTGTTAGCATTATTTTTGCCCTGAAGCAAGTCCTTGAATAGATGCACAATATTTGAATTTACTCCTTTTAATGAATGACCCTCAGCAGTTCACAAACTGCTGATAAACACGCTGCATTCATCAGACATGAACAAGGCATCATAACAACACTGTAAGCAAGCAGTGGTCACAGGTTTCACTAAAGCTGAACGCACTTTTCACAGTGAATAATAGACAAGGTTTTCAAAGATGGATGTTTAAAGTCAGGCTCCTAAATTGGGCACCCAAATAAGAGGCCTGATCTCCAAAAGTTCTAGGCAACCAGCAGTTCCCTCTGCGTCCCTAATAATTCAAGTGGGTATGCTCGGGAACATAGCTCCAGCAAGGGTGAACTACCCCTGGCATGTAGTCGTGTTCCTTCTCTTCTCTTCTAGGTGGTGCGGGTTCAAATGGCTGCCAAGCTTTTCGTTCTAATCAGCTGGCCAGATGGCAGCCGTGTGATCAACATCGAAAACATCAAAGAACCCCGAAAGCCATTTCATCGCTACATGGTGGGGGAGCAGGTGCTAGCCCGCTGCCCTGGCTTCAGTGGTCTGTACTGGGGGGTTGTGGAAGGCATAAGCGGTAAGTGATCATTATCCATCCTAGACTTAGGCCTGTTGGGAGCAGCCTCTAGAAACAAGTGAAATGAACATTGAAAACCCTTTTCTTCCAACAGAGCATAAAGATATCTTAGAGAAAAGGCTGCAGGAAAATAGACAACTCTTTGAGAAGCTAAGTAAGTATGGAGTTTTGCACAGGAGGATTAATATACAGCAGGCAGTGTATTTCTGGAGGAAAGTAATTAACTATATTAACCTTATACCCCGGTGTGGTTTTTTTAAATGGATGGATCATAAATATATCCTCATCCCATCCCTTATGAATCGTACGACAGCGTCCATGTAGTAAGGACTGAGAACACTGCTGTGGGATGTTGCAATATATGTCATTGTGGTATTGCCAGTTACCATACGTGCCCCATCTTACTTTCAGAAGAAGAACCAGCAGTGCACAGTGGGCTGCCATCCCAACCTAAAAAATCAAGGAAGTCTTTTCCAAAATGGATGCCAGGAAGTTCCTCTCGCAAATACAGTGATGACAGGAGCTTCTATGTCAAACCGCTGGTCGGGGATGAAGACACAGGGCTCCAGCGTGATGCTGCCATCTCTTCTGTCTTAAAAGAGAGGTGCATCCTGACTAGCACAACTAGATCCCACTGCACAATGTCAGCACCTCACCACTCTTCCCCGGCCTTCAAATCACCATCTCCGTTCTTGTCCCTGGCTGTGCCTGGAACATCCCAGAATGAAGAAGCAAGGCCTGGCACAGCTACCAGAGGTAAACCAGCTGGGATTATTGTCTGTGAATGAGTCAAATGTTTTATTTTATTCCACTCCTGTCTATTTTTAAATTTGAATGTTGGTGTTAGTGAAAAGTGTCAGACGGGCTCTGAATTCCTGTTTCTCTGCAGCGTGGGCTGCAGACCAATGCACATGTGCTTTCCTTGGGTGTGAGAACAGTAATGGTGAGAGTTGAGTCCTTTCCATCCTTAGTGTCTCTTCTCTGATGGGGCTGCTCACCAAGGTGACAACTCCGTGGTAGTGGCTTTTTTGTGATCCAAAGAACCCTGAGATCGCCAGCTCTTTTCTCATACGCTCACAATTCTTTCCACACAAGCCAGTGAACCACACTCCTAATATAATGTATTTGTTTAATTAATTATAAAGTACCCAAAAATGTGCTGACCTGAACATCTGACCTGTTTCAGGTTTACCTATCAATTCATCCATACACACATACTAAACCTCCCTGAAAGTAACAATCTTGTTTTCTGTGTATTTGTCATTTGTGCTGATGACTACACTAGTGTCCATAGACCTTTTCACCTTCATGAGCCATGTTCCCCCTGCCCAGTTTCTTCACTGATGGCACAGTGCCTTGCTAAGGATATTGTGGTTGAATTTCAACTATATATTGTGACGAGGGTTTTTCTTTCTGCCTGTAACAAAATTCAACAGTTCAAGCCAAAGACAGCATGTTTGAGTCATGCTGTTGATAGTTTGGGAACATCAAGCAGAAGTACTTAGATGAACATGCTCTGGAGACCAATGGATCCAAGTGATGACAATTTCACATCTGTCTTTTGCTTCCTGCTCCAACCCTCTTTCTAGATTACATCACCCTGACAATGAAAAGGAAGTCAGATGGCATTCTAGCTAAGTGTCAGCAGCACATCTGTACCAACAGGTAATATTCCCATAAGCAGTAAGGACAGTGAAGGTTTCAAAGTGCTTCTCATAGTCTCCACTTGTGGTTCAGTAGCTGAGGTTCCATTTCCTGATGCTGTTTGGTTTGTCCTGCCTTGTTCACAGAACTTTGCAGACAAAGGGGAGTTCCAGGGGATCTGGGACAATTGAGGAGAGCTGCCTATTCCGACCACAAAGGATCCATGAAAGACAAAGTGGAAATTGGGGCAGCTCTTCCTGCCCTCTACATAGAGCCAGAAACTGCCCTCAATTACACCAGCGTAAATCTAGAATAACTCAATTGAAGTCATAATTAGGGCCTGAATTTCCACTGCCCCGCACCCTATGTAATCATTTAAGTATGACCCAAACCATGAATGGCACTATTCTGCATCCCTTTTGCACTTGTTTTGTAAGAGACTATACACATGTAAGCTAGTGGGGAATCAAGTCCATAACATATAATATGTATTTAAGTCACTGATATTTTCTATGTAAAACACAAGGAGTCACATTCATCTGACATGCTTGCCCAGTGACATAAAGTATTGCGAGATATTTACCTTGTTTACTTGGGATGCCACATGAAATTGGAAGTTGATGGGTTTTTACAAAATGCTGCGTTCTACACTTTAGACCACAGAGCACTTACGAAATAAATATGAAGCATCTTCTTCCATTGCTTATTGGTCTGTTTGTTTGTTTTTTCTAGCTGTGATGAACCAAAGACTGAAGGTTCCCCAGAAACAGATGATTTTGAGGTAGTTCAGAAAGATTTTGGCCCTGGTGAAATGGAAAGGTAATTAATGAAAGATGAAGTTACAGATACCTGCACATAGCTACATTTCCCTCAATACTCAGAAAATAGAAGCATTCAGATTAGTGCTACCAGACAACATGCAGCAATTGTTAGAGCCCAAACCATCAACATGATAAGAATCAGGTTGAAGCCTCTTTCAGATTTGAAGGTTTATATGCTGGTATCATGATAACTCGGCTTCAAAATATTGCAGCATCATATATATCTCAGCTCTCCATCATTTAACCTTCAGATTGACCTCTGTCCCACCCAAACATAGTTCTGTCTCACTGTTGTTATTGTTACTTGCATCAGAAATGTGGGATCATGAAACCAAGTCTATAAACTATTTTATTCTAAAGCTCTGAATCTCTTATCATGGCATGATTCCGGCACTGCACTTTTCTGTGTTCCCGTCATTGCGGATCTTATTTCATACTGTGCGTACCTGCCCTCTGGAACTTTGAGAATAGGAACAAAATAAGAAAAGACCGATAACTCCATCTTAAACTTTAACCAAAGCTTAAAGCAAAGTGAAATGGAAGGTCAGATCATTACATCCTCACCCAGGCAAACTCCCATTGGCTTAACTAGTACCAGGAGAAAGTCTGCTCTTCCCAGCCCAGTTTTTCAGACTCAGGTAGCTTGGGTATTCAATGGGCAATGCATCCTGAACTGACACATCACACCCATTGCTAGCTGAAGGAGAATGGCGCCTTGTGGCAGGCATGCATGTTATATGCTTTATTTTATTTTTTAGGTCCGAGAAGATTGAACAACTGGAGAGAATCATAGTAGATCTCCAGCAAGAGGTCCTCTCCCTGAAACGGAAGGTGCAGCGGCTGGAGTCACTGTCCTTTCAGGAAGAACCCCATAGGCAGCAATGCGAGGTGGTGGAATTGTTTAATGGCTACACAAAGGAGCATTTAAAAGAGGCCATCCGATTTGACCAGAAAATCAGCACCGCCTGCAAAACACTACTCTACAAGCTGTTCACGTCCGACTATATACAGAGCCACTCCATCACAGGAAGGAGAGGGAACACCTTTCGGGAGGCTAAGCCCATGATGGATGAGCGGTGCATCAAAATCATTAGGGTGTTACTGAAGCAGAAGTTTGGGGACCACCTGAGCGACACAGTAATCACTGAGAAAATCCAAAATGTGCAGAAAGCACTCAGGCAGAAATTTAAGACGGAATGTCTCTGAGCAGCATGTGAGTCGATGTCTCATTTCCTAGGCAGCGCCGGAATCTGGAATACAATGCGCTGAGCAGCCTTTCCAAAAAGTTGCTTCACTTTTGTTGTTTTGCTGATTCAACCCCTGGATGATTTGT
Source organism: Trachemys scripta elegans (assembly GCF_013100865.1). Lineage (NCBI taxonomy): Eukaryota > Metazoa > Chordata > Testudines > Emydidae > Trachemys > Trachemys scripta. Next base: position 5,051,339 of record NC_048309.1, read on the forward strand.
GGGAGCTCGGCAAAATATCTGCTAGAAACAACACAAACTATTTGTGGCTAACACTCTGTTTGCATTCACACCCTGGGAGATTTTCACCCAGACTTTTCCAAGTCTGGCGTCATTTTACAAACCCCTCAGTTTTGCAACTCGGGCAAAGGAGTCTATGTTTTTGTTCCATTTGTAATGGACAACTTTGGGGGAAAAAAGATTGGAGATTTCAATTGAAGAAGCCCCCAGAAATATGGATGGGTAATCAAATCTGATTCCAACTATTCAAACACCTCGGGTCTGAAAAATGATGCTGAAAATCTCACAAGAAGTAGGTTTTAAACATCCACACTTTCGGATGTGTGTTCCAGACTGAAACGCTCACTCAGCCTTCTGAAGTTGATCCAGCATTGCTACCGCTGCACACACAGCAGACAACTAGTATTTCCGATCCAGCTCAAACGAAGCTATAACCTATTTGCAGACTTGCAAACACCAACTTTCACCTTTTCACTAGTCTCTGTTTCCTCACCTCCTCTCAGGTTACTGAGGCGGTAAACAAGGCAGAGAGGGAGAGGTCAGAGGGAAGCAAGCCACCACTCACTGAAAGGGCATGGTGAGACACTTTCCACTTATCTCTCTCATAACACGCAAGGCAGTAAGATGTAGATGCCACATTCAGCCTTGTAGTGGGTCAGAACAAAAAATGTCACCTCTCGGGGCAATGAGTGTAACCTGAATAAAAGCAATACACGTGAATTGTACATGCAACTTAATGGGCTTTGGGCCCAGCTGATCCTCACATGGGATTTACATCCCTTTCCTCATTCAACCTTGCTTCTCTCCTCTCAGCTGCAGCCCCCAGCTTCTGCCAAGGATAGAGCACAATAAATCCAGATGAGTGTGTCTGAGAATTTCCTCTGACAATAGCATGGGAAGGCTATGCTATCAGAAGGAAATGCTAGCTAGTGGGGTTTTTGTTGTGGTGGTTGCTTGCTTTTATTTGTATTGTTCATAATGCAGCTATATGGAAGACGCAGTTAGAATTCATCCAAACTATCACAAATCTACCCAACAATAGAAGCTCAAAGAAGCTCCCTCCCCCACTTAAATTACTCTTTCTTTCTTTTGTTCTTTTGCTCTTTCAGAAAACAGATTTTTCTACTCAGACGTGGAACAATTCAGTAGCAACAGTGTAAGAGGGAGAGCACTTGGCTCTCTACAGCTGTCCTCTCCTTTAGGAGTCAGAAACATTACTACCACAGTCACTATTATTCATTATTATTATTATTATTATTTATTTCAAGTACCTTAGCTCTTGGGAACCCTAGTAATGGACCAGAGCCCCATTGTACTATATATAAGCACAGAGAAAAAGGCAGGCCTGCCCAAGGAGCTTACAGTCAAAGTTCCCATAAAAGAATAAAACAACACCCCAGCAAAGGCATGTCCAGAAGTAGAGCTGTGCAGAGAACAGAAATTCCATTTCACAGATTTGGAGAGATCAAAAATTTGTTTTCGTCCTAATGAGGAACGAAACCCGAAAATTTCAAACCTGTCCATAAAAGAAAATTTTGGGGAAAAAAAAACATTTTGTTTCAACAATAACCTATAATGTAATATAAAAAAAAAATCTGAAACCAAAAATCATTTTGAAAGGAAAAATCAAAACAGTCCCCTTTCAGAACTTTTTTGTCCTGATATTTTTCTCCAGAATGAAAGTTTGGCAAAATCGACAGGATTTCGCAAAATATTTCCATTTCGGTGAAACTGAATTCTCCAAAGGAAAAGGATTTTGTCAAAGATTTTCAGACCAGCTTTACCCAGCAATATTTGGCAGTATTGCCTGATTGCTGGAGATACGTTGAATAGTCCAGTCAGTAACCAAGGAGGTTCTATAAGCTCCTCCAACACAGCCATCTGTGCACAACTCCATATATTACAAATACATTATTAGAGGTTGTCTATTCTTTGTATGGATCTCATCCTCAGCATCAGATGAATTTGTTCTTATTATCAATGTCAAGACCTACGCAATTAGGGACAAATGTTCTGCCAGTTTCCAAAAATATGTCCACAAAAGGCCAAATGGATTAGTCTGAGTCATCCCTCTCCAATGGTGTGGAACATGGAGCTCGCTCATAAACCAGGACTCCATTTCAGAGGTGGTTCAGTTTCCTGCGAGAGGCTTTGCTTTCGGCTGACATCACTGTTCTGTGAAAAGTCCCAAGAGATTTTTCATGATAATTGATCAGGGGGGATATTTTGAAAGGCACAGATGGGAGATGGGGGCCCAACTGCCCTTGTGCCTTTGAAAACCTTCCCCCAGGACGTCACTTTGAAGTCTCCTCAGAAAGATGGTGCCTTCAGCAACACGGTGTCTTTTAACACTTCCGTGATCGGTAGTAATGATTCAAGTAGAAAAGTACTGCCAAGTTGGTGACCAGTGCCACCTCCTGAGTCAATTGGGCTTTTCTCCAGAGTATCCCACAGATGGTCTAACTTAGCCCTAGAAGCTTACTTATTGGGAGCTCATCAGATCATGTGCCAAGGTGCAGCCTTGAAAGCCAGGCAGCAAATGTTATTTATGGAATTACTTTTTCTTTCCTCCCATACTGAGCCCCACATCCTGATCAACGGAGGGTGATGCAGAACCAGAGAATGTTGTTAATTGTTTTTTTAAGGACATGTTTCTAGCCGCCAAAGGCCCCTGTAACAAATCAATCCCAATTTGCTTCGGGGGAAACAAATAGGTTGTGTAACCTTTCAGCACAAAAGGTCACGTGGCCGATCCCTTTGAGGTAAACTTCACTGTCTGATATGTTCCCTGACGGTCAGCAAATGCGCTCAGAAAATGGCAGCTGTTTCAGCCCCCTCCCATCTATGCAAAGCCCGCTAAGTCACTAATAAGAGAATGTTCAAATGGTTCCCTAACAGCAAATAAAAGGTGTCCTTATCCCCTCTCCGTCCTTTGAGAAATGGTTCCTGGGGCAGAGTGGAGAAGGAAGACACAGGTGCCAGTTCATTTTGAGGGTATTGTCAAAGGAAGTCAGCATTGCTGAGATAATTGGATGCACTCACAGACAGGTGACCCTACAGGATGAGAGCAGCACCCAATAAAAAATGCAGTTAGGAAGCCAGTAGTCTCACCAACATTCACTCAGGCTGCTTGATACCTCATCAGAGAACATCACATCATGCCAAGCGGTGTCATTGTTTAGTGCTCTAAGGGTTGGGAGAATAGAGGAGGAGGAGGATGTATGTCAGAGCTACTTCAATGAGGAATGTTCAAAGCCTTTCAAAGCCTACGTCCCTCCCCACTTCTCAAAAGACCTCAACTGAATTATGTTCACCTTCGACTCTAACAGCAACATCAGAGTTAAAGTGAGTGTCTGGATGGGACTTTTGCTAAAATACACAGGATACTTTAATCCATAATCTCAGATAAGACATGGCTCTTAACAGGGCTCTTAGCTACTCTGGGTGCAGAAAGGTCAGAATTGTAGTGAAAAGGAAAGGCCAAACGCAGAATGGATTTAGGTGAGTTTTGTCATTCATTCAAAAGCAAGGAAGTACAGCCCCTTCCTTCTCATTAGAACTGGGAGAAATTATTTGGTGAAAACTTTTTCAGTGAAAAATGCAGATTTGGATTGACCAAACCGAATAGCTTCAGTCAGGGGAGAAAAAAAATTCTGAAAAAATCCAAACATTTCATTTTGACATTTTTTCAATGAAATGTTTCAGACTTTTGCTTTAAAATGATTTTTTTTTGTTTCGAAATGTCCTTCAAAGTTTTTTTTTAAAAGATCAAAATGGAAACAAACTATTTTTGACCCTAAATTAATTTGTTCTTTACTTTCCAGTTCGCTGAAGCATTTGGAAATTTCTGTATTACGGCTGAGTTGGCCACAGATCTGCACACAGTTTTACTCCTCATGCAACCTCCAGAATTAAACTGATGCCTCAGAATCTTGATCTTCCTCCTCCCTCAGCGAAACCATGAGGCAAATCCAAAGGTCATTGTCTTCAGAGTTCAAACCAATTCAGACTGAAATGTGGGGTAATTGTCAGTTAACTATGAACCGAGCGGGAAATGAACTTCTTATGCCTGCTAAAGTTCAGATTCCAGCTGTGAAACCCTGAAGTGGATTTGATTAGAACGCCCTGGTGTTCAGGAACTGTGACTCAGTGGCATTTTTTGGATGATAAGACACTTTCTGACAATTACCAGGACTCTTGACCGTTTTGATGCATCATTTCTCTGCAGATTTTTTTTTCCCTTTCATGCCTCCCTTCCCCTTGTCTTCCCCGGGGCCAGTGAATTGGCCTCTGAAAAAGAACGGACACAGATTGGGCAGCAAGTGCTAGAGAGAGGGGCTGCCAAAGGAGAGAGGGGTCTTTGAACACATTGGACAACCCTCTAACCTGCCTATGAGCAGCTGCTCAAATAAGAAAAAGACAAGTGGCCCGGTGATCAGCTCTGGTTTAATAGTCTATGTCCTCCATCTTTATTTAAGCATTTGAACATTTTATAATGTTAGATTTAGGTTTAAGTTTCATTGTAATACTTTTGGGGTTTTTTTTGTGCATTGGCCTCAGGCTAAGTTGCATTAATAAACGTTGCTTTGCTTCTCACCTGCCAGCTTAGAAAATCTAATTTATATAAACACGATCTCTGAAACTTGGACTAAGTAATAGCCGGGAGGGATTTTAGGTCACAGTAATGCTATTAGCTAGATACAATCTCTGGAACAGCAATCAGAGCCTTTTTCTAGCTGTAATGTTTTTATACGTTTCCGATGTTTGGGAATGACACAGCATTAGACCGCTCTGATTTCTTGTTCAATGCCATTTTTTTAAGGCCTGCATGCACAATGGAGAGGAAGCCTAATCTAGGGGCCAGCACACTGGACTCAGGGTCCAGAAACCTGGGTTCTCTTCCCAGCTCTGGCACTCACCTACCGTGAGACCTTGGGTGAGTCACTACCGCTCGCTATGTCTCTGCTTCATATCCAGTCCCTGTGTCTGTTTAGAATGTGACCTCTTTGGGGCAGGGAATCTCTATTACTGTGCCTTTGTGCAGCCCCAGAACAATGGGGCCCCGATTCCTGATCTCCAGGTGCTACCATAATAGAAATAATAATAATATAATAACCCAATACTCTCTGCTTTTGGAGCAGCAGCCCATGTATTTGTGGTGCTCCACAAGGCAATCCCAGACAGCCTGCAGAGCTTAGACCATACACCATTGATCTGTCTTTGAGCCTGGGAATTTTTTTTTCGTTGTAGCCCGGTTACAGATTTCCAGAGACTCTTTTGACTTAAAGAAAATCAACAAAGCCCAACTACCCTGGTTTGTCTCTTTTCTTGTCACGTGTTCCTTTGCTGTAAATTCAGGTGTAATCAGCTGGCAGACCATGCCAAAAGTGATGGCAGAGCGAACACACAGAAGGGCTGGAACACATAGATACATCTAGAAAAGTTAGAACAGTGAGGGCCACTGGCAAGAAGTGAGGGAATTAGTGGAGAGGGACATAAAGACTCCACATGGGAAGAAATTAAACTTACAACATAAGAGGGACATACCCAAGCACTAAATCCAGTTTGTTTTAATACCTTCTTCACAGTTTTGCCCGTGCGACTCTTTCAGTTAACCAAACACTGTAGTTGCCGCAGAGAAAATGCAGGTTTAGGACTGGGAGGAGGGATGTTCAGGAATGGGTCTCAAGGTCTGAGATCTCAAGATTTCACCATAGGAAACAGTCTGAGAATCACAATCACACAGTAACTATGTAAACCCATCCGCATCCGCACCGGTTTGGAGTGCCCACGGGATTTTCTGTACTCTGTTTAAGGGGCTCCTAACAAACATTTATCACTTTGCCTTTCAGCGTTTGTGCTCTGTGAAACCCATGGACCAGCGCACATTGCTTTAATGAAATCATTTAAAATGTAGCTTATACTCTTCCCGAGTTCTTTATCCATTCTATCCAGCCAGTGGTATTAGGGTGCTTTTATGCAAATTCCGTGAAGCCAATGAATCCTTCTACTGGTACAAGTTGCTGAAGGCATTTGCACGAACCTCAGCTGTGTCAGAACTCAAGGCACAAGAGACAGCTAAAGTGCCTCGTGCTGTCAAACAGTAATTCTTTATTTGATGCCGATAATGACTTCTTTGTTTTAATGAGTCTGTCTCTCTCATAACAATGTAGAATATTTAATATCAATGTAAGAAAGTGAGAAAAATTATATAAATACATATATATATATATTACAAATGCACACACATACATTATATATTTACCATATCTATTTTTACCTCCTTGCATTGGTGTTCAAAATGTATATATGTGTGTGTGTGTGTGTGTGTGTGTGTTGCATTGTACATATACATACCTGCAATTGTTTATCATTTCAAATAATTTTTTTTCTAAAATCTTTTGTGACTATGCTTTGGCTGTACTTATTAATCATTCATACTTTTTTATAAATATTTCTCTGGCTATAGTATATTCAGGTTGACAATACCTATCTCCTCCTCTTTCCAGCTGGAGAGGGAAGTAGGATGGGGAAGATAGCAATACATACATTATTATAGAAATTAAATTAAATATACTGCCAGCTCTCTGTGTGCTGAACACACAAAGGAAATAAAAGGTACTTTCATAAAATCTGGGTACGAATGGTCTGATAATGGCTATGAATTATATTCACACACTCAGACACATGCAAAATGAAAAAGAATGAATTCTATTATAGAATGACTGTTATCTTTCCCCTATTCAGCAGCCTATACCAACATGTCATAAAGGTTTCAAAACCAGATGGCATATTTTGATGGAAATTGGAGTTGTATATGTTTCCTGTGTATGTTGATTAGCATATGTAAAAGCATTTCAAGCACTGTGGGTGAAATTCTGGCCTCACTGAAGTCAATGGAACTTTTGTCATTGACTTCTCTGGGATCAGGATTTCACTCCATAGGTTCTCTGTTGCCTGCTGCAAATCTGCTGAAGTCAGTAGAAATGCACCAAAGATTCAGTTGGTCCCATGGCCCGGTTCTGCATTCCTTCTACACTGAGCATTCCCATAGGCCTGAATGGGGATCTTAGGAACGCAATGAATATAGGGTAGGGCCCAATACAGAGAAACAAAAAGAAATTTAGCATTAGTAGCATAAGAATGAAATCAGATGTGTATAATGGGAAGAAACCCTGCTGAGTTTGGACTTGATGCTTGAAGGTTCTTAAACATGCGCCTAGCTATAAACATTGACTTCAATGGGACTACTCATATGCTTAAAATTAAGCATGTGCTTAAGTGACTTGCTGAATCAGAACCTTATTCAGGCCATCCTAAACAAGAGCCAATAACATCTTTATAACATCTTTAAACCATTTCTTTATACATGAATTTGAATTCTGTACATATCACATATGATACATTATGCTGGAGCTGGTCACAACAGCATTGTTAAGGTTGCATGTTATGTGGGTGTGTATTAATAACTTTTTCCTAATTTTTCTCTCCTTTTGGCTCTAATGTGCGATGGGAGACACAAGTTAATTGGTAACATGGCATCATTCTTTCTTTCTTTCGAAAGTCTCCAATGTTCCTCTAGAAACAGTACGCCACCAGCCGTGTTTACACATCTCTTAGATTGTCTAGAGTGTCAGCTCACATTTGGTTCACGTAGGAAACACTTTATTTTCATAATGTTTTATTGGGTAATGTTTTGTTGAGAACTGGGAATTAGCTGCAATAATGAGAGTTGCATGCCTGATTTAATGCCTAGGAAATTAGCACCCTACAAAGCAGATTACTGCATGAGGCTTAGTTACTTATTGTTTCTCTTAAAGATAAACAGTATTATTGACTGCTATTCCTTATGCAGGAAAAGAGAGGATGTCAGATATACAAGAGAAGAATCCACAGCAGAATAGAGGGAATATAGTTATGGGTTATAGTTAGGATACACTGTTATACTATCCAAGAGCCAGGTATTAATAATAAATAATAATGAATAGTTGTATCATGCTCACAGACCATATAGTTAGATAAGTTCCCACTGCCCCCAATAAGTTTACTATCTACATATTGCAGTTCTAAAAATGATCCTGTAAATGAAAGAATCAATCATTTCTGATGCACAAAGATACAGGTAAGATCATAGAATTCGTTGGGCAAGCTTCATACCAGGTATAACTCCAATGACTTCACTGGAGATACATTTGACTAATTGTCCATTATGGCTTAAATCAGGATTTGAACCTCCATCTTCAGTGGGAAGAAGTGAGCATATTAACACATACCAGTGGCTCTTTCTTTATATAGGGAACACATTTTCCCTTTAAAATACTGTACATTGGAACAGTTAAGGCACTCAGTGAGCCTGCACTCTTGCACGGGCATGTTCTCACACCATTGGTCAGGAACAGTTGGAACTCATAGCAGAAGCATGAGAAACCCATTTTCACCACGCTTCCCTTCCACTCAAATTTCATCTCAGTGTAGCGGCACATTTACACCCCAATACCATGCTTAGCAACAGTTCCCTGAACAGCATGTTGGGGTATTACTTCCCTTCCAACGGAGGGTGGTAAGAGATTTGCAGCGATCTATTTTTCTTGATCCTGGAGTTTTCTCCAACCTCACAAATCATGATCTACTGTGGAAAAAAATGGTGCTGTCTCTGTGTTTGAATTTGCTTTTAATGAAATGCTGTGGAATGGAGAAATCTTGCTAATACTGATCAGGATGGGCTCTATCCAATGCTCACTGAAGTCATTAAACCCACTGACTTTAACAGGCATTGGACCAATATAAGAAAGGCCTAATATTCCACTGTTAACCATCTGATCTCGTAGCTTTTAACATTTCTATGAGTGGTTCAAAGGTGCTGCTTTATAACCACCGTGCTATAGAAACCCCTTTCAAGAACTAGAAGCCTATTTCATTTCTTGAAAGGTAAGTAGTGCAACTAACTTGAAAACACCCACCAAGAAAGCTTGCAAAAATTTCCTCAGAACTGAATCTCCTTACTTCTTCTCCTGAGAACAACCAATTATTTCTCCCCACTCGCTTCCCTCTCGAACGAAGCCAAAAGCATATTGGAGATACTGCCTTTCACTCCAGCTTCTCTGCTGTTTCCTCTGTTGTCTTGGCTGTCAGTTGAAGACACAAATGTCATTATTGTCTAAGGAGAACCCTGGCTTTTAGCGGGAAACAATAAATCAATCATTTTATTGGGACTTGTTTTGAAAGAACTTTTACAACAAATAGAGCTTGCTCTTAAACCCATTCATTCATACTTTCATAATACATACTATGGGTCACTACAAAAAGTAATTTTCCCTCTGCTGATACGCGCACCTTCTTGTCAACTGTTGGAAATGGGCGACATCCACCTTAATTGCTTTGGCCTCGTTAGCACTACAAAAGTAATTTTCCCTCTCTTGATATTCACCCCTTCTTGTCAACTGTTGAGAATAGGCCACTTCCACCTTAATTGCTTTGGCCTCGTTAGCACTGATCCCCCACTTGGTAAGGCAACTCCCATCTTTTCATGTGCTGTAATATATATACTGCTTACTGTATTTTTCACTCCATGCATCTGATGAAGTGGGTTTTAGCCCACGAAAGCTTATGCCCTAATAAATGTGTTAGTCTCTAAGGTGCCACAAGTACTCGTCATTGTTTTTGCTGACACAGACTAACACGGCTACCACTCTGAAACCTGTCACTATAGATTTATTTCATACTGTGCTGCTTGGGTGAAGAGCATCTCTTTTCTGAGAAGAAAACTTCCCAGTAAGAATCAGGAACAGCAGGGAATTAAGTAGCACCGGTTTCTGATTTCCGATGCAGGCTCTGAAGGCTTGGGTTTTATTGTATGCTCTTTGGGACACTGCCTGTTTTCCTGTATGTGTGTAAAAGCTCCTAGGGCCAGATTTACAAAAGTATTTAGATGCCTTAAAATTCAGACAGGCACCTGGTGGGATTTTCAGTAGCGCCAAAGCAGGTAACGCACCTAACTCTCATTGATGGCAATGGTCCCTGTTTTGGGCGCCATGTAGTTAAATAATTAAGTAATAATAACAACAGTAATTAGTATTATGCTGCAGATTCTGGATGTCTGATTTGCCCTTTGTTTTTTTAGGGATGGCCTTGGTCAGATCTGCCCTGGGACCCCATGCTTGCAACGTAAGTACTGTAACTGGTTGGCTGGCTATGAAAATGAAAGGAGGAATAATTTACTACTCATGCCTCCCTGTCATCCAGGAACAGTATTGAATGCAACATGCATCTCAAACGATTCAGTAACAGTCAGAGATCTGAAACCTCATGCTGATTTCAGCTCTATTATCTCTCCAGGGGCCTGCCTGCATGGCCCCACAGTTTGGGCTATGGGGGTATAAACAGCAGCACACACTAGCTGAAACAGGACACAGTCAGGGCCGGCTCCAGGCACCAGCCGACCAAGCACGTGCTTGGGGCAGCACATTAGAAGGCGCGGCCAATGTTGGGGTGGCGGGGGGCGCTCGCGGTGTTTTTGTTTTTTCCGGCCGGACAGCGCGGGGGGTGTTTCGGCAGCGCAGCGCGGGCTTTAGCGGCGCCGGGGGGGGGGGGGGGGGGGGTTCGGCTGCCCAGCGCGGGGCTCGGGGCGGAGGTTTGAGCGGCGGGGCGCTCCAGGAGTTTGGGCAGCCCGGCCCGGCGCTTGGGGAGGGGCGGGGGTTTCAGCAGTTCAGCGCTGGGTGGGGGGGGTCAGCGGGGCGGCGCTCCGGGGGGGGGGGGGTGTTACGGCCGAGCGGCGCTCTTCTTTTTTTCCCTGGGGAAGCAAAAAAATTTGAGCCGGCCTTGGACACATTAATATAAACTAGGTACCTTTTAGTTTGCGCTCGCAGGGCCTACACGGAGCGGTGACAGAGCAGCACGCTAGTATGTGATGTAATTTACACACCTGTAATCTGAACTGCGGGGCTGTGTAGACATGCCCTAGGTTTCATCGAGGTTTTACAAGGGTCACTGTGACGGGGTATATAGGCCCCACCCGGCAGCAGACACTAAAGAGTTAATGAAGAGAGCAATCCCGCACTGCAGCTAAATGGCTCCTTAGTGACAGCGGGGATAAAAAGCTGCAACCCAGTCAGAGAAGGGTGGGCACTGGAGAGGCTGAGAGCCACTGTGGAGGCGCTCCACAGCACCGGATAGGAAAAAGCCAGCCAGCCAGGCCGGTTTCCTGGCAGAAGGATTCAGGGAAGGTTGCCAGACAGCAGATACCTGCAGAGGCCGTAGGTCGGAAGCAGCCCTGGAGGGTCAGCAGGAGACCTGAGCACACATTCCTTAACTGCCTATAGAGCCATTGAAGGAGGGCAAAGACTGCCGAAGCCCCATATTGGGGCTGTCCCTCCTAACTCAGGCTATTAAACTTTATTCCCGGCCCTGTTCTGACTTCCTTTTGTCCCTTCCCTGATGAAGAAGGGGGAGGGAGATGTCGGGTCCCGGGAGCAGCGAATGGAGGCCCATCACACGGCCACTAGGACCTTGGGGTGAGACTCTTTACTGCCCCAAAAGGGCTGACTCAAACAATCCAGCCGGAGGGCTGGAGCCATAAAGAGAGGCCAAGCTCTATAGGCCACCTGGTCCCTAACAAAGGGAAACTGGGGTAAGACTATCAAACGCTCAACCACAACGGGGGTGCATTGAAGGGTCAGAGGCCTGACTATGGTCACCCGTCATTGTGGTATCTGAGTACCCTGCTCTCTGGAAAACAAACTAAGGGCCAGGTTCTCAGCTGGTATAAATTGGTGTCGCTCAGTTGAAGTCAATGACGATTTACAGCATCAGAGAGTCTGTCCCACAGTGCCCACAGTAATAATGGATGGATGAGATGCAAACTCAACATTTCTCATCTGATTTCAAGTACATCACAGTGTGTGGCCCCCCTTGGGTACTTCCACGCCCCCACGGCCCCCAAACCCAGGTGGAGCAGTTATTGCTGCTGCTTCTCCAGCCTCCACCAAACACCAAATTGCCCTGTTCTTTTCATTCCCTCTGGGGCATCTGGGATTGGCCACTGTCGGAAGACAGGACATTGGGCTAGATGGACCATTGGTCTGACCCAGTATGGCCGCTCTTATGTTCTTATGTTCCTAACAACTAGGAGGAAAACCGACTAGAGGGGAAAACACCACTTCTTACCTCTGAGGATTCTCCTGACTCCCACTAGCCCGGAATGTGTTCATGCGTCTGGAGAGTCCAGGTGAGGGGGAAGAGGTCAGAGCGTGAGCCAGAGGACACTGGAGTGCACAGAACCACCGAGTGACTGCAGCGGGACCTCCTGACGTGTGTCATCCCGTCAAGACTTGTATCCCGGTGACTCATTGTTTTGGTGAAGACATTGCGACTGGGTGGCAGGAAGTCCCTCTGCAAGTGTTCTGCGGCTCTCGGCTCTGGAGATTCCGTGAGAAAACCGCTCTCAAGGCTGACGGCCCTTAGAGACTATTATTGGGAGCTCTCTTTGGAACCCAGACCATTCTCATTAGTGCTGGCTGAAATATTCAGTGCAGATGCCTGTTTGCTGGTAATCAATCAAATCTTTGTAAAGGGACTTTTTATGTGCAAGTATTTGCTGAAGAGTGTGTATGAGCAACTGTCAGCCTAGACGGTGTTAGAGACTGTGTCTCTTTGCTGTTTGTTATTCCTGGGGTGGGATTCGTCACCTCAGGCACACAGTATTGTTTCTATTCCCAGATTCGATGAATGAAACTAGAAGGAAAGGAATGACAGAGCGAGAATAACAAATAATGAATATTCTTGTTTGCAGGCAAATACAGGTGTTTGTAGGAAGCGGAATCATTCACTAGACAGCCTGTGAATGAAAGCCGGTGCTCAGAAATGCTCATGAACAGCAAATAAGAGATCTAGACATGGCCAGGCTAAACCAACCATTCAGAATTGGAACACAATGTTCAGGTGCATGATTTTTGCAGTATTTGACCAGCTCTAATTCTCATAGGGCCTGATCCAAAGCTTAGTGAAGTCAATGGGCCTCTCTCTCTCCTCTCTGCCTGTCTTAGGTATTTCCTAAGCCTTAGCTCCATGTATTTACATTCTTTGCACACAACCAGTCAAGCCTAGACCAATGTCCAAGCTCTGGAAATGCCGCATGAGATTTTCAAAAACACTCATCACGTTGGATTGAACATTGACTTCAGCGTGAGCCCAGTTAGTCCATTGACTTCAGAAGGAGCAACTTTAGGCTAACAGGGAGCACTCTTTGGAAATCCCACCCTCTGTAGTCAGTATTTTACTTCTTCAGCTAGTAGAACTTGCCTGAATTTCATCCCCACAATGGTAAAGGCAATTCAAAGGCATAGAAGCTACCCACTCCTCCCTCTGCAACCGTACAAAGGAGCTTGCCTTATAAATGCAGACTAGTACTCCATGACAAATGGCCTGCCAAGTGGGATTAGATGTACATCAAGCTTTTTTTCTTTTTTTGGGGGGGGGGGGGAGAGCCATTAATTCTGTTTAGAAAAAGTCATCCAAGCTTCCAGGTACAAGGAGATTATCCTGACGTTTCCTATTAAAATTCAATGCCTAACAGTGACAGCTCCCAAGAATTAGCTAGAGAATAACTTATGCTTCAGCGTATTGCTTAGTCCTGAGGGCCTGCCTGCCCGAAACTTTTAAAGGAACAAATAAATGCAAGGTCAGCCCTCAACACATGCCCTGTTTGAATGTAGGTTGCCTGATTATTAAAAATAAGAAACAGCCCTAAGCATGATGTCAGTAGGGAGTGAAAGATCACTTTGAGCTCTTCAGCTTGCTACCTCTTTTATGAATAATTAGACTGAGAATTTGATTAGGCTAGAATGGCCGGTTGAAATATACCCAGGGAGTGAAAATTGGTTCTCTTTCTCCATGCTGAAAACTGGAAGGAAGGAAAGAAAGAATTGATGAAGCCCTTGAACTCCCAGTCACCCCACGATAGGCACATGTAGGGTCTAGTCCTGCGTCATTGAAATCCATGTGAGTTTTGCTAATTATCGTCAGTCGGTGCCCGCTCAGGCCTGCAGAACCTCCAAACAATCAGGAGACCCTGCTGAGATTGTTTTTCATTTCATGGATTTCCCACTTGGAAAATATATTGTCAGAAAAATACAATCTTGATCTCTCCAGCTGGCAAAATAAAAGAGCCCCTGGAACATTTTGGCATCAGTCACTCATTTTAAAATCCTCTGATGGTTAAAAATATGTCAATGGGCCAAGTGCGTGGGATGCAGTTACAGGGGCGTGAATGACACTTGAGCTGGGACCAGTGGACCTTCCTACTTTTGCATTTTATCTTCTCCAAATAATCCTGCTGTTCATCCAGTTGAAAACAGAGGCCGTGGCTTTTCTCTACTTTGTGGTTTTCCTGATTTAGTGACACAAACAAACAAAAAAACAGGGAAGTTTCTGCTTCTCCCCCACTGCCAAATGTTCCTTGTCTTGTCGTAATGTGTAATAACGTGTCATGATTTCCCCCCCTCCACACAGGCTATTGCTGCTGAAAATTGCTTTGGTACTTTGAAGCTGTCACTCACTGTAGACATTAACGCTTTCTGTACACCAGAGAAATAAGCCCCATCTTGAAATCTTTATTCTAATCTGACGCCTTTATCTGATTATGGCATCTAGTTCTGAGCAGCAGACACTGTCTCATCTCACAAGGTACAGTGACGATGGGACAGGGCAGGGTTTGCTTTGCTGTTGTCCAATGTACGGTATTCAGTTTCGGGAAACTCCTCATCCATTAGTAAGATCACACCATCCCAGCTTAAAAGAGTCATAACCAGTTGGAGAAGGAGCTGTAGGGGTTTTTTTCTGTTTTTTTTTTTTTTTTTTTTTAAGTCTCTGGATCATTTTTAGAAATTAAACCATAGCCACTACTAAAACTGCAAACGTACATGCTTACTCCACTGTTTGAGTGATTGCAATCCAAAGAACTACGGAATCCACACCAGTGTTTGAATAGCCGTTCTCATGGGCTAGGACAGCGCAGCAGACAGCATCGAAAATGTACAGTTTCATCGGAGTAATTTGTTTACATGTTGCATTCCCCGCGCTTGCATTTGTTTGTGTCCTTAATAATTATTATACAATCCCTACCTTGTAGGTAGAGATTTTCATCATTAAATCTCAAAGCTAATTGAGATTGTGAGTAGAGCTGGGTGAATTTTTCAACCCAAACTTTTTTCAGTGAAGAAGAAAGAGTCAGCAACGCTCAAATATTTTGCAAATTTGTGTCAATTACACCAGATTGTTTCAGTCAACCCGCCCAAAACGCAATTCCAAAAAAAACCCCAAAGTTTTATTTTGAGATTTTCTAAATGAAACGCTTTGATTTTTCAATTTGAAATGACTTTTATTTTGAAATTTCCTTTAATGTTTTAAGTAAAAAAAAGGGCTATCACCTGCTTAAGCAGCCATACTCCAGCATGGGGAAGAGGTAAACAAGAAATTTATCAAATTTCCTTGTGGCACCTTGGAGACTTAGTGCTACAAGGACTTCTTGTTGTTTTTACTGATACAGACTAACACGGCTACCCCTCTGAAATTTTATCACAGAGATGGTTCAAACCTCATGTCCACAAGAGACTGCGTGTCACCTGCATCCCAGCTGGGGGTAATCAAAGAAGGGAGAGGGGTATAAGAATAAGGGACAGTGGCCTCCAACTCACCTCTCCTCCTCCCATCTCTCTTCTCATGACATCAATGAATACCTGAAGGACACTGAATTAAGCGGGAGGGGCCCCAGGCTGAAAGCAGACCCAGCCCATGAAATGTACTGCAGTGTATGGTGAGGAAAACCTTCGCTTTGAATTCTGTTCGTTTGTTAAGTTAGCCATTAGCTTGCATATTACTCTTATTTTCTTTTGTAACCAATCCTTTATGCATCATCACTTGTAATCACCTAAAATCTACCTTTCTGTAGTTAATAAATGTATCTTATTGTTTTATCTTAACCGGTGTGTTTGAATTAGAGTGTGTGGGAAATTCCCATCAGTGATAACAAGGCTGGCGCAATCATTTTCCCTTGATGAAATGATGGACTTTCTATGAGCTTGTATTGTTCAGAAGGGTACTGAGCAGTACAAGACGCACATTTCTGGGGAACAAGGCTGGGCCTAGGGATTTTCTAGTGTTGTGCTGTATGTAATTCATGAGTGGCTGGCCATAGCGTTAATGAATTCAGCTGGGAGTGACTTTGCATGCTGAAGGCCGTGTGAGTAGGCCAGGAGTGGAGGTTCTGACAGCGAAGCAGGGTAAAAGGCACCCCAGGCTACAGAGCTAAGGGGACACAGCTGTTCCATGGTCCAGATTGTACCCTGGGTAATATCACAATATTATACACCCCCAACCCCCATTTTCTTCAGGACTGAAACCCTGAGTTTTCAGAGTAAAATTCCTTCCCGACTACTCTGAACTTGTGTCCTGAAGCACGAGAGTTGATGACCAGTATCTTAGCTTCTGTAATGACATTCTGGTGCTCAGATATGACAGTGATTGGGAGCACAGAGATACCAGAATTAAGGTATTATTGCTCATAAAATTAATGAACCCATTTATAACACCAGCCATGTTGTTTGAATTTACCATGCCCTAGGTGACAACCCGTGGGTGGGTGGGAAATAGAAACTGAGTGAAATGCATGAGAAGGTCATGAGTCTTGTTGGACCATAAATAACTTGCAATTCACCATCAGTGAAATGAAACAAGTGCTTGTTAAGCTAGACGATAACACATGGAAACACCTCCACATTCGTTGACTGTGGCACTGCACAGGCACTCGAGAGTGAGAAGGATACACAAACACATGAAGGGGTTGTGATGACATCAAGGTAACCATGAGAGCCTGGCTCAAGTGTTTTGTGTTGCTCTCAGAATCTGGAGAGGTCTGGGGTTTTTGTGGTGGTTGTGGGTTTTTTCTCCCTGAGTCAGAAAAAACAAATTGTTAGGGGAAATCAGAAAGGGATGAGACTATGCCCCACACACCTCAAGTTAAAATCTGCAAGCCTTCATGCTGCCATATGCATTGAGAATGAAACACAGCCTGTATCCGGCTAGCACAACATTTTAAAAGTAAAGCAAAAGTGAAAAAGCCTCTCTTCGATGCACATCATAATCTCTGTGTGTGTCACAGAACAAGCCTCTGCTTCCACCTTGACAGCCAGCAAAAGGGACATATTTTGTATGCTGGGCAGATAACACCAATACTTGCCTGGCAGTGGTGTGGATCCATTCACTGGAGACAATTGGGCAGTTTTTGTCTAAATCCCTCTTGCATATGCATGTGAAAACAGCAGGTCGTATTAACGCCCCACCACCCCATCCGCTCATGCCATGCTTGAAGCCTGAGCACGTTTATATAAATGTGATCATAGGGAATTCTTTCATGGAATCATTTATTTCACCTAGATCACGCCAAGTGGACTTTGAACTAAGATTACGGGGACATGCAGCACATTGGCGTTTGGCTCTGAGTATCTGGAGTTCTACAGAACAGTTACCCCGCATGACACAACAAAAGGAATCAGAGGCAAAGGTCATTTCAGCAAGTTTATGCTTCAGCGACAATGTGCTGGAGCTGAAGTGCTCTGAATGCAGGCAGAAGGTTTCCCATGTTATGGAAACCAGACAATGTAGTGAAAACTGCCCCTTGGGCTACAGTGTGGAGTTTTCTTCTTCGAGTTAAGACCATGTGGTGAAACAGCTGTTTACCAGGATGTCCTAGAGGAGACAGTGACAGAGAGTTCTGGGGCACCTTACAGACTAACAGACATATTGGAGCATAAGCTTTCGTGGGTGAATATCCACTTCGTCAGAGACAGGCACACAAGGGATTTTTCTTTTTTGTTTAGCTGTTTTGGAAGAGATGCATTTAAAGGAAAGGATATGGAGCCATTTCTTCTTGCTTTGGCATGGAGGAAATGAAAATGGCCTCTTTCCTCTCTCTGGGTTAAACAGACCAGTGTTTAGTGGGGTTTTGCACAGTTCCGGGGAGCGTTTGCAAGAGAAAATATGTGAGATCTCACATGTGGGTTAAGCATGGCATTGTAACAGGGTTGGTACTGTCCTTTCAGGGCAGCAGGGACTAGCGCTCAGCCAACCCCAGGGCTCTTTGAGGTTCCAGGAGTTTGGGGTACATGAGGACCTAGGGAATTGCAGAGGCAGCTATTGGGAGAGAAGAAATGATGTCAGGGGATTAGTCAATGTTTGGGGAAAACACACGCTACTGTTTAAGGAGGGCCAAGGATCAGGAACCTTGCGACATAGGGTGGGGCAAGGCTCCCCTCTCTCTGACCCAACTGGGATGAGCTCTGGGAAGGATGGCAGCTGAGATGCTGCCAGTGCCTCCTCCCTCATAGCAAGAGGGACACTACCCAGGGGAAGATGCTCACCTGCTGAGCTCTCCCAGTCATAGGCTGGAAGGACTGAATTATTTGCACAGTTGCAGAAGGTGGGCAGTGGGACTCCTGATTTAGAAGAAGAAGCCTGCCTGGTTTCTAGCATACACACCCTAGAAGGAGAGTTGGGAACTCTTGAATATAAGGAGAGTACGCTCACCGGAATTATTACACAGGCCCAGGGGGAGACTGTTAGACTCCTGTATTTAGGAGAGGGGGCCTTTCTAAATTGGCACCAGCGGTGTATTATCGCCTAGGCCGACAAGGCCTAGGTCTAGGGTGGCAAATTTGCAGGGGCGGCAAATTTGAGCACCCACGGAGAAGCTCCCCTGCTCCAGCTCGCCACCGCATCCTGTTTCTGAACACTCCCTCCCAGCAGGGAGGGAGAGGGGAGGAGGGGGAACACGGCGCGCTGGGGGAAGAGACGAGGCCGGGGCAGGGATTTGGGGAAGGGGTTGGAATGGGGGCAGGGAAAGGGTGGAGTAGGGGCAGGGTCAGGGGTGGGTGGGGCGGCAATTATTTCAGGGTCTAGAGGTAGCAAAATCATTAATCCGCCACTGATTGGCACCCAGGCTCCCAGAGGAAGGGTAGACTTGAGGTGCTATAGAGTTAAAATAGAAACCCCACAAGGCTCTAGTGTCAGAGTAAATCATGGGTAGACCCAGGAGAGAGAAGAAAGGAGAAGGCAGTGAGCTTGCTGGGCTGGGCCATGCCAGCAGGAGAGGACTGAGGACGGCATCTGCCACAAGCACCCTTGTAAAGGACTTGCACTAGGAGAGATACTTTAAGGCAGATCTTGTGGCCCAAAAAAGCACTATAGAAGGTCTTGAATACACTGGGATCGGTGCACAGTGGAGGGGGATGTGGGCAGCCCACGTGAGGTTCTGCACCCCACGTGCACCCATGCAGCTATGCTGTAGGAAGGGGAGTATGGGCCTGGGGCAGGGTAGGGGATTCACAATGATGCAGACAGATCCACTGGACAAATCCTCTGGGGTGGAGGCACGTAGCAGCTGTGGAGGCTACTGCAACCGCAAAGCTAATAGTAGTAGCTACAAAATGACTCTGTGGCCCGGAGTGGGCCCCTATCTTCTACAGCGGGGGGGTTCTCAACCTTTTTCTGTCTGAGCTCTCCCCCCAACATGCTATAAAAACTGCACGGCCCAGCTGTGCCACAACTGGTTTTCTGCAATTAAAAGCCAGGGCTGGCATTAGACGGTACCAAGCAGGGCAATTGCCCAGGGCCCCACGCCACATGGGCCCCTGCAAAGCTAAGTTGCTCAGGCTTTGGCTTCAGCCCCGGGCTGCGGGGCTCAGGGCTCTGGGTTTCAGCACCATGCCGTGGGGCTTCAGCTTTCTGCCCTGGGCCCCAGCAAGTCTAGAACTGGCCCTGCAGACCCCCGGAAACCTGCTCACAGCCCCCCAGGGAGCCCCAGATGCCCGGTTGAGAACCACTGTTCTACAGTCCTCAGAATCCATTTAGTTGGGCTGAATGCATGCAGGATAGGTTGGCCCTGAGAGACGAGACCCTGAGAATGAAAGCAACGCTGCTCACAAGAGGGGCTGGAATTCAATCTGCTGGTGAAATTTCTAGGTAATGGGGAGTTTCACAAAAGTATGGAGACTGCAGACCAAGGCGAGCAAGTGATAGCACAAACTATAGAAAAGCATACAGGGAATGAGGGGAAGTATGTGGGAAATGTTTGAATGTTTAGAGCAGACAGTGTTGGGTGGGTTGGGGTGCTGGATGGGGAATTTCCCTGACTTACTCTTCTCCTACAAGTGAATCACCTTGAAGGAAGCTGCCATGCGAAATGGAAACATTGTCTATACTGTTCAAGCTGCCCATCGGAGGCCTCATTTCACTAGTGCTGATGGTGATCTGGGTGCAGTCCCCAGAAAACCACGGCATTCATTGCAGCTACAAACCATGGCATATTCTGTCTCCAAGGGAAAACACGATCAAAGCTGGTTGGCGAGACACAGATAAGTATAGAGGGGCCTGAATCAGAACATTTGGATCTGGGTCAGAATTCCTAAACAAAACCCGCCTTCCGTCCGCCAGCAACATTCAGAAATGTTCCAATCCTGATGCAAAAGCCATTGAAGTCAATAGGAATACATCCTTTGATTTTAATGGCCTGTTTTAGGGAAAGGCAAATTTCAGAGTGTTTGGACCCCAGGTTTTGATGTGAGGTTAGCTCTGCTGATCACAGACACCTCACTTGCCTTTCCATGTCAATACATGATACTGTAAATTGTACTCTATGGCTGTATGGATTCTGTGTGCACAGTACTAAGTTACGTGCTCCCCATTATCTTTTGCAAGAATCTTGTGTCCCATTTGGTTCAGCAACACCTATTTTAAAATGCAGTCATTGTTTCTGAGGGTTCAACTTCTCTTACTGAGTTCTGAGAACTTCCGTGAAAAGTTCCAACCCTGTTTTACAGAAGCATATTTTGGAGGGCAGTTGCCACCTGCTCTCTCATATAGGCTGCTCTATAGGTTACATATTATTAAGTAGCTGTAGGAAAAGGTGGATCATTGTCATATATATCAAGGGAATTTCAAGATGAAGACGGGCATTTATCTATTTCAGGGACATATTGTGAATCAACCTTGGGTAGCTAATTGACCGGCTAACGGGCTGCTGGACAGGAAAGCAATGAAAAGATATTACTGTGTAATCGGATAAGGAAGGCATAGAACTATAACTTTCTTAAATATGATTAGAAACCCCTTTGTGATGCAGACTGTGGTGGAGATTCAATGACAGAGAAGAACTGAATGCCCGGGGAATTAATTGATGTAGGTGGGACGCTGTCAGGCACCATTAAAGTCTTACTCAAGAATCAAGGTAATAAAGCTAATAAAATGCCACCGATACATTGGAGCAACATAAAGGAGGAATAGGCTTGCTATCATCTCGCAAGTGAAACCACTTAAAATCAAAATCAAAATGTATTACTCCAGGTCAGCTAACTTTGAAAGAGAAGCAATGCGAGTGGAGGAGCAGCATTTATCTCAATGCAAAGTAACGAGGTTTCCCTGAGAAACTAAAGCTTAAGAAACTCATTTTTCTTTTCCTACAGGCCAAAAACAAAACTGTGCCTATTGTCTTCTACTCCTACACACATAATTCCCAAAATCACACTCTCTGCCTTCCTGTCTCCCTTCCTGTCCAGTCTTGCATTTTCTAGCAAAGCTGACCACTTCATATGAGCAAACCACACCTGCTGCTTTGGGGTCAGATCTTCATTTGCTTTTCTGTGCTGCTGGGGCAAAGGTGACTAACCTTTGTGCATCCTGAATGCTAGGTCAGCCAAGGACCAGTTCGGTCCTCAGAGTAACTTGGAGCAGCCTCAGAGCTTCTCTAAATTATGCCTGGCTACAACAGCCTCCATTCTGAAGCCAGGGATTGATGGAACACAGCCGTTTAGCAACATGCCCTAACCCTCTGCTGCAACCCTAATAGCATGGCTGGACAGGAATGAGGGGACACAGAACGGGCCTCACTGGCTCGATGCCACCTGAGGACTCATCTACAATAGGGGAATCACCATGAAGCCAGTTAAGCTGACACGAAGGCAGATTTTCTGGCAAAAGTGGGTGTATGAGATTAGAGGTGAGCCTGAAACTCGCCATATTGGTCACTTATAAGTCGGGCTGGATGGGAAAAGATTTCTTCTATCAGGAAAAGTCAAAATCTCAAAACTTTTTCAGACCCAAACCCCCCAAATAAATAAATAAAAATGTCAGTTTGGGGCAGCTGAAACATTTTGTTTTGAGTTCAACCTCTTTTCTTTTTGTAAAGTAAATTTACTCAAATTTCAAAAACCAAAAGACATTTTGACGTAAAAAAAAAATAAATGAAATTTTCCGGCTCAACGATCTCAAAACTTGGTTTTTTAACCAACAATTGTTCGAGTCAGGTGGTCTGTTGAACCTGACGCTGTTTCACGCACCACTTCAATTTTGAAAAATTAGGATCATTTGACCAAAAAAAATGTTACCTTGCAAAAATTCCTGACCAGCTCTAAAACCAATCTAACCATCACTAGAAAAGGTTCTCCATGCCCTGGGTGCAGGACTCTCCGAAGTGAAAGGGCTCAAGTGGGAGCAATTCTGGTCAGTCACTGCATCAGCCACACTGCCACTCTGGCTGTAAACGGCAAGTCTTAGTACAGAGCTCTGAAAAGTGGTACTCAGAATGGTTGGGCAAGCTGAAACAAACACGGTGACTTCTTCTGCTCCAGATGTGGCAGCTCTGATATTTCTGTGTTGGGTCACATTCAGGAAGGGCCCAACCTAATGTCCATTTGAAATCAATGGAAAGATTCCTATTGACTTTAGTGGGCTGTTAGGTCACGGCCCTAAAGAATCAACATCACCATTGTGTATGAGAAACGTGGACTCTTCATGAAAGGTGATAAGAATCTCAGGGTCAACAATTCCTAGCTTGCCCTATACCATTCTTTTCCTCCATGCAAAGCTAACTGGCCTATGACACCTAGAATTATACTCCAACCTTGTCCAGTCTTGCTTCTGATTTGAAACCTGCCAGCATTTGCAACAATGTGGTAATAGGGAGGCTAGATGGGATGCTCCATTCATTGGGTAGCCATTTAAAACAGCTGTCAGTGCCATGAGACTTTTCACAATGAAGCAGGGAAGCAACAAATTTAAGAGACTTGCCTTTCTCCTTATGTGCTGAAAATCATCACTATTGTTCAGGAATGTTTCTGCAATTCTCTTCCCACACTAAAGATCGGTGTATTTCCCCCTGCTCTTCTCTTTCCTTTCGCCCAAGCAGAGCAGCTTTTGTTAGAGCTATGCTACGTTTCATTTCTCAGAAACATTTTCACTTCTTCTTTCATCTCTGTACGCACATGCACTTATTTTCTTTTCTTGTTTTCTCTTTCTTTCTTCCTTCTTTCTTTCTTTTTTTTAACGCACTTATTCTCCAGTCTGCTCATCTTTGATAAACAGGAGTTTGGAAACTCTATATATTAATAGCGTGAATCACTTAAGTGAGGTACATTATGTTTTCAATTTCCACAATGCTTTCAATTGTAGGCAACTTATCAAGGGTTGGCATCCGATTCATTGTAACAATCTTGAACATTAAATCCAGGTTATTTCACCGAGAGATGTATTTCTTTCATCGAGGGAGCTAATACCACCCATTATTATTTCTGACATTTCAACCCAGCACATTATTCTTCATCTCGCAAATGAGATCAACTACCCACTCTTTGCATGAACAAAGCTCGAGGTGGGTACATTTAAGATAGCTGTACATATATACAAGTGTCATCCTAACAACCTCATTACTGCAAATAACAGAAGCCAATTTAATAAATGAATGTGATGGAGAATACAGAAAATGAAGGTCTCTGTGGTATTTAAACATGCAAAGAAAAAGAGCCATTATTTTTGAGTTTTGGGGTGCAGCCATGCTGAACAAACTGCCAAGTAGATTTGGAGGCTCTGTTCCTCCAGTGGTGGGGTGGGGGGGGAAAGAGGGGTTGTTGGAAGTACCTATCACACAAATGTGCCTACAAAGGAAGGTCATTGCAAAAACGAGCTAATGTGTGCACACTTTTCTTCACCTGCAACCCAAATGGTTCCTTTGATAATTTGGCCTACCAAATCACTATTGTCAAATGGTCAAATGCGGTGACCTTTACTCATGTTTCTCTCCACTTCACTTCACTCCATAAGTGGTCCCATTAAAGATAATGGAACTATACAAGGAGTAAGACGCTAGTCAGTGTAAGGATGTTAGAATCTGGCCCCAAAAGGACTGTTCATATCTTCAAGGAAAAAAGAAAATCTGTCCTGAATTTCAGTGGTGTCTTGGAGTAGCCTATATTCCCAGGACAGTAAAGTGGCAGAAGTCTTTCCAAAGACCTCTGATGGGACCATATTTTGAAGTTTCAGTAAACAACATATTTAATAAACAAACAGACAATCCTGATTAAAACTCCATGAGTAGGGGCAACCATTAGCTGCCCTTCTTCGTGTGGGCGGTTTCTTATCTTTTTTAAACATTTCTTTATATAAATGAGCATTCAAGGAGTATCGCAGAGATTCCTGCTACATACAGCAACACTTCAGTTTTACAAATATGGAGTCTAATCTTGGAAATATCCATGCACCAAAGCAACTCTGCCCACATAAACAACCCTTCTGACTGCAGTGAGCTATTCCTCATTTGTACTCCAAATGTATCTCCCTTCTGCTCTCTCCCTTTGTATATTTTTCATCTGTACTATGAAGATAGATTCTTGAAAGTGAAGTTATAGAAGTGATTCTTAGGTACGATTCATCAGAGGAACTCATTGCCACAAGATCTTACTAAGACCAAGAGCTAAGCAGGAATATAATGAAGACTGAACATTTATACTTAAACTGTAAACGTCTTGGGGCAAGGATTGTCTTTTAGTTATGTGTTTGTATAGCATCTAGCAAAGTAAGACCCCCTCCTGGGACTTCCAGCTGCTACCATAATACACATAAATAATGATAGTAATATACAGATATCCAGAGTTACATTAATGAAGCTTTTAAAAAGTTTGGGATATAAACATCATGCTTCAAGGCATAAGCCAATCTCTGATTGATGGGAGCTAGGAAGAAACTTTCTGGGGGGGAGGGAGGGCCAGATTATCCCCAAACTGCCTAATGCAAGCTTTCTTACATTTTTTTCTCTAGCTATTGTCAGAGACAGGATAGTGGCCCAAACAGGTTTCAGCTGGGAAATTCCTAGTATCTTAGGTTCCTATCATCTTTGTTAAAGGAATGAAACTCATCCTCACACCTTCGCCATTCTTTCTGATCATGGTCTTCATTTCTTTGGCTTTGTTTGTCCAGGGTTTGGTGCATAGCTGATTCAGTGCTACAGTTATCTCTATAGTTATGGATTTAGCAAAGGAGTGAAACCCACACAATGCAGTGGAGTGAAATGGAAGGGCTGAACATGAGTGGACACTGATGCAAGAGGGGTAGAGAGTTATTAGAATTAAATTACCAGCAATTTATCAAGACAGTACATTTGTCACTATCAAAAAGTTCCCCAATTTAAATCTTGAAAGAATTGTTTCCCTTCCATTCTGCTTCATCATACCTCATTTATGCATTTCCTTCTTTGATTTACATTCCCAGCAGTATCATAATGGTCTTATATTATCCTCTTCTTTGGTGTTTTATATTACTTCAGCACTCCAGCCCTGAGGGAAGGCGGGGGGGTGAGTGGTAGGAGAGTCCGGGAGGGAATCGCAGTGCGTCTAATGCAATGACTAAATACATAAATAAATAAGTCTGGGGTGGGTTAAACATGCTAGGCTTAAGCAGGCAACTAACAAGAAACAAACAAAAACAACAAGGAGTCCGGTGGCAGCTTAAAGACTAACAGATTTATTTGGGCATAAGCTTTCGTGGGTAAAAAACCTTACTTCTTCAGATCTGAAGTTTTTAAGCCACTGGACTCCTTGTTGTTTTTGTGGATACAGACTAACACAGCTACCTCCTGATAAGAAACAAACAAGTAATTTTAATTTCCTGCATCTCTCAGCACAGCATGGAGAAAAGATTCTGATCCCTTTACTCACTTTGAGAAATAATGACAGGTTTCAGAGTAGCAGCCGTGTTAGTCTGTTTCCGCAAAAAGAAGAACAGGAGTACTTGTGGCACCTTAGAGACTAACAAATTTATTAGAGCATAAGCTTTCGTGGACTACAGCCCACTTCTTCGGATGCATATAGAATGGAACATATATTGAGGAGATATATATACACACATACAGAGAGCATAAACAGGTGGGAGTTGTCTTACCAACTCTGA